>NC_135234.1:625109765-625444051 GCF_051348905.1 Ranitomeya variabilis | reverse complement strand
TCCATCTCCTCACCGCACACAGAGCTGAAGGTACTCACTGATGTGTGAGCCGTCCACATGCAGATCTCCAGCAGTTACATGCAGCAGTGTTCCCTCTTCCTCAGCAGCCGCCGGCCGCACACAGGGGGCAGGGGGCGTGTCTGCTCCACTGTGAGGCAGCTGTCAGGACACAGAGAACACAGCGCCGGCCACCAGCAGCCCGAATCAGCTGCTTGGTGACCGGCCCGGGGGGCACATGCCCCTTTGCAACCCGGCCCAGTCCGCGCCTGGATAACCTATATTTTTCAGTCTAGAGCAAGTTGTTTCTGATTCTATGTTAAATGTTTGTTCCATGGAGCAA
The DNA here is from genome assembly GCF_051348905.1 of Ranitomeya variabilis. Classification (NCBI taxonomy): domain Eukaryota; kingdom Metazoa; phylum Chordata; class Amphibia; order Anura; family Dendrobatidae; genus Ranitomeya; species Ranitomeya variabilis. The sequence continues at coordinate 625,443,711 of NC_135234.1, read as the reverse complement.
TTTTGTTTAGTTCTAATTAATTCTCCATATAGAATGTTATTTAGAATGTGTGGTGGGTGACACGTTTTTGCTTTAAGTATGATGGAATTACTTGCTGTTGGTTTTTTATATGGAGATATCATTATTCTTTCATCATTTTTATCTCCTATAAGATTTAGATCCAAAAAATTAATATTTGTTTCATGATATATTGAAGTCAATTTTAAATTGAAATTATTGTTATCAATATGATTAGTGAATTCAGCGGCTTCCTCCTGGGTGCCCCCCATATAAAGAGGAGGTCATCTATGAAACGGCCATACCATATTATATTGTGACTGTAATTATTTTCCTCGTTGTAAATATGACATTCATCCCAATGGGACATTGCTATATTTGCTAGGGACGGGGAGAATTTTGCTCCCATGCTTACTCCATTCAATTGAAGAAAATATTTACTATCAAAAGAAAAATAATTATAATACAAAAGGAATTGTACTGCAGAAATGATGAAATCCTTGATTTTCACATTATAATTGCTAAATGTATCTAGGTGATAGGATAAACTAAATAATGCTACTGTATGTGGTATGGAAGGGTATAGCCCCACTACATCACATGAAAGCCACGAATAATAATTTTTCAAAACAAATTAATTGAAAATTGTACTTATATATTTTGAGTCTCTTATATGGCTAGCAATATCTTGTACCAGCAGCTGCAAGTAATAATCCACCCATTCTCCTAATTTTTCCCCCAAAGAACCAATTCCTGCCATTATTGCTCTTAATGGTGGGGGGAAAAGGTCTTTATGTATCTTCGGGAATGAGTGATCTATAGGTGTTACTGGATGTTCATTATATAGATATTCCAATCATGACTAAGACCACCAGGTCGAAACGCGTAGATCGTCATTAGGTTCTATAGCCAGTGTGTACCGAGTGCTGGATACCATATACTGTATATGGATGTATTTTTTATATATTTTCATTAAAAGTTATTTTTTACCTTCAGCACTCGCTGGACACACCTGCTTTTCTGTTGGATTTATTGTGACACTAGAGTTCTAATCCTCTTCCTTTCTGAAGTGGATATTTGCACAGTTCTCCATGTAACAAATGTGTTGAGTGCTACTGTAGATTGAGAGGCACTTTGAAGCTGCTCTTCTGAAAATATGCTCATAATTCCCTGATAATAATATAGAATGGGGTTTCTAAACTAGAAATGACCTCAGCAGTTAAGACAAATTTACAGATAATGAAAATAATAAGAATAATAAATAACAGATAATAAAAGAACCTGAAGACCCACCTCTTCCGACAAGCCTACAAACTGCAGTAACCACCGGTCGACCAAACCGCTGCACGACCAGCTCTATCCTCACCTATTGTATTCTCACCCATCCCTTGTAGATTGTGAGCCCTCGCGGGCAGGGTCCTCTCTCCTCCTGTACCATTGTGACTTGTATTGTTTAAGATTACTGTACTTGTTTTATTATGTATACCCCTCCTCACATGTAAAGCGCCATGGAATAAATGGCGCTATAAAAAATAATAAAAATAAAGATAACGAGTTTTGCAAAAGCAGCAAATTCACTTTGTCAATATACACCTTAGAAAAGTAACAATATGCAGCTCATGCAGGGATATCCAGTCCATCTCCCCATATCCTTTCAAGAAAAAAAAAATCACATCCATCTTTCATGAGATTTTCAAAGCACTACTAAAACTTTCATCAAAAGCACTCACATAAAGGAAGCATAACTTCAGTTCACTTGTCTAGCCCAGTGACACACGGGATAAATGACAAATGTTGTTACGATTGTTAAGGAGATGATACCAACATACACTACTGAAAAAATTTAGAGAGCACTTGCACACCACTGTATAACCATAAGTCAATTAATCTTCTGGGATATCAATCTGTCTAGATAGGCCTCACTTAGACATCCACGTTCACATATGTAGTCTGTGTTTTCACAGAAAGAACAAGTATCCATTATATTCTATTAAGCTGTTTACATGTCCGTGGCTTTTTGTGGACTGAGTGGTGTGTAAAAATTCACGGATCAAAATGACTCATATAAGTTTATTCATCCGTGAAAATTACTGATGTCACATGGATGGCATCAGTATGATGGGAGCTGTCCATGAATAACATTGTAATGGGTAGGAGATTCTTTGCAGTTTGTTTGTTTTATCACTAGAAAATCCCTGCTGGAACACTGATAATAAAAGCCTGACACACTAACCAAACGTTGATGAAACTCGAATCCAAAACACTGATGAACAACAGTTTTTGTTACGTACTAGAAAAAACACAGACGTCTGAATGAGGCCTTATGAAGCGTAAATTATAGCGAATCAATGTCATTTGCTTTGGCACAAATGAAAATGAGAAGAGCTGCACCGGAGAAGCAACAGCAAGACAGACCCCAACACGGAATGGTTTTGCAAGTGCTGGCTACAGACTTGTAAAGGGTACGAATTGACCACGGGTACCTGCGTGCCGGGTCCAGAACTAGAAATGCTGCATCCCCTGTTCCCTGGGGAGGCTCTAGTGAGGCGGACCTTCCCCTTTTGCCTGGGGGAAGCTTGAACGAGCAGGACCTTCCTCCGGACAGAGGGGGGCGGGGAGATAAAAAGGCAGAGCGCACGCAGCCAGAGAGTTTTTGCACGAACCTGGGGCAGCGTGCGGTAAGAGGAGTAAGAGGAGGCGTGCTTTAGACTAGAAGGAGATGGACAGCTGTGCTGAGGGAAGCCGTATGCTCAGCAACAGCTCAGAGAAAGACTTGGCGGGAAGAGACAGTGTGCAGCAGGGACCAGTGATTGCTGTGACCTCGGAGCATCCGTACAGCGCAGACCCATGCCCAAGCACCGCCACCGCTAATAGGGACTGTGAGGAGAGACGTGTAGAGTGCCCGTTGGTCACCACAAAGCAAGGTGTGAAAACGTTTTGGGCGAGTGAGTACTGTGAGCGTGCTGCCAGAGACAGATCGGGTGCAGCACCCCGCTGGAGATGCAGCACGCCAGTGGATGTCAGCACTTCAGTCTTGGCAGGAGCAGGCAGCGCGCAGCATACCAATAGGAGTGCAGCGCGCCCAGTAGCTGACAGAGATTGAGGTGCCATGTGTTCATGACCATGAGTACAGCGCACGTGCTGCACAGAGAGAACCGAGTACTGGATAGACTTGCGTAACCCACATTACCAGCTCATACATTCCCATTCACGGGCGACCCTGACTTTGCCAGTGTATATTTTGTGGTATAGCGACCCCTGTGGCAGCTAGGGGGCGCTGTGTGTGCTCCTTGAGATATGCATTGAGGCATATATATGGTGTGCAAGGACCTGTGGTGATGTCACGCTCACCTGACTAGCCATGTGACAGGTACCTGGGTGTGGTTACACCTATGTAAAGGAGGTGTGTGGAGCACATGGTGGAATGTGAGTGTTAGTGGGTAAGTGTCCGTCAGGGTGGACACACTTCCATGTGTCCTGGCAGGACACTGCAAAGTGGCCTGTGTGCTGGATGGTCCCAGGTGGGGACAGACGTCCTGGAAGCACACAGTGACCATTCCAGGCTGGAGAGCCTGCGTGCTGGACATAGCACGGACGGTTGGTGTTGGAGGCTCCGGCGAGTGGAGTCGTCCTGGAGGCACCTGGAGACTGTAGACCTGGGAGGTCTGTGTTGAGGACCTGGGACTGACCTGAAGTCAGTGTGAGTGAGAAACGTCTGATGGATACCTCTGTGGAGAAGAGGGATCCGGGAAACCTGTGCGGCACCAACAGGTAACGGGAAGGAACCGTGTGACACTGACCGGGGTCAGAGTGAGAGAAGTTGTGTATGGGCACCTCGGAGGCCAAGGTGTTGTGAAATTGGATTTTGGGCTCCCCGGTGGCCACTGGTGGAATTGAACTTGTGTGCATCATCCCCTCTGTTCACCTGTTCCCATCAGGATGTGGGAGTCGCTATTTAACCTTGCTCCTCTGTCACTTCCATGCCGGTCAACATTGTAATCAGAAGCCTTTCTGTGCATGTTCCTGCTACCAGACAACTTCCAGCTAAGTCGGACTTTTGTCCTTGTTTGTTTTTTGCATTTTGTTCCAGTTCACAGCTGCAGTTTCGTTTCTGTGTCTGGAAAGCTCTTGTGATCTGAAATTGCCACTCTGATGTTATGAGTTAATACTAGAGTCTTAAAGTAATTTCAGGATGGTGTATTGATAGGGTTTTCAGCTGACCATGAAAGTACCCTTTCTGTCTTCCTGCTATCTAGTAAGCGGACCTCGATTTTGCTAAACCTATTTTCATACTACGTTTGTCATTTTCATCTTAAATCACCGCCAATATATGTGGGGGCCTCTGTCTGCCTTTCGGGGAAATTTCTCTAGAGGTGAGCCAGGACTATATTTTCCTCTGCCAGGATTAGTTAGTCCTCCGGCCGGCACTGGGCGTCTAGGGATAAAACGCAGGCTACGCTACCCGGCTACTGTTAGTTGTGCGGCAGGTTTAGTTCATGGTCAGTTTAAGTTTCCATCCTTCCAAGAGCTAGTTCCTATGTATGCTGGGCTATGTTCTCTTGCCATTGAGAACCATAACAGTTTGACCGGCCCACAAAGGGTTAAATTAATTGGCAGAGAAAGGAGAGAAAAAAGAAGTCTGCTGAAAATTTTTTTTTTTTTTTTTTCCTTCAGTTCTGAGTGTGCTTTCTATTGAATCACTTGCAAGTCTGCCTATATTGCAGCCTTCCTCTCTCTCTCTCCTTCTAATCCTGGAATGGCTCTGTGTTCACCTGTTTAAAATGGATATTCAGAGTTTAGCTGCAGGTTTGAATAATCTCACCATGAAAGTTCAAAATTTACAAGATTTTGTTGTTCATGTTCCTATATCTGAACCTAGAATTCCTTTGCCTGAATTTTTCTCGGGGAATAGATCTTGCTTTCAAAATTTCAAAAATAATTGCAAGTTGTTTTTGTCCCTGAAATCTCGCTCTGCTGGAGATCCTGCTCAGCAGGTCAGGATTGTGATTTCCTTGCTCCGGGGCGACCCTCAAGATTGGGCTTTTGCATTGGCTCCAGGGGATCCTGCGTTGCTCAATGTGGATGCGTTTTTTCTGGCCTTGGGGTTGCTTTATGAGGAACCTCATTTAGAGCTTCAGGCGGAAAAAGCCTTGATGTCCCTATCTCAGGGGCAAGATGAAGTTGAAATATACTGCCAAAAATTCCGTAAATGGTCTGTGCTTACTCAGTGGAATGAGTGCGCCCTGGCGGCGAATTTCAGAGAGGGTCTCTCTGATGCCGTTAAGGATGTTATGGTGGGGTTCCCTGTGCCTGCGGGTCTGAATGAGTCCATGACAATGGCTATCCAGATCGATAGACGTCTGCGGGAGCGCAAACCTGTGCACCATTTGGCGGTGTCTACTGAGAAGACGCCAGAGAATATGCAATGTGATAGAATTCTGTCCAGAAGCGAACGGCAGAATTTTAGACGAAAAAATGGGTTGTGCTTTTATTGTGGTGATTCAACTCATGTTATATCAGCATGCTCTAAGCGTACTAAGAAGCTTGATAAGTCAGTTTCAATTGGCACTTTTCAGTCTAAGTTTATTCTATCTGTGACCCTGATTTGTTCTTTATCATCTATTACCGCGGATGCCTATGTCGACTCTGGCGCCGCTTTGAGTCTTATGGATTGGTCCTTTGCCAAACGCTGTGGGTATGATTTAGAGCCTCTTGAAACTCCTATACCTCTGAAGGGGATTGACTCCACCCCATTGGCTAGTAATAAACCACAATACTGGACACAAGTAACTATGCGAATTAATCCGGATCATCAGGAGATTATTCGCTTTCTTGTGCTGTATAATCTACATGATGTGTTGGTGCTTGGATTGCCATGGCTGCAATCTCATAACCCAGTCCTCGACTGGAACGCTATGTCTGTGTTAAGCTGGGGATGTAAGGGGATGCATGGGGACGTACCTTTGGTTTCCATTTCGTCATCTATTCCCTCTGAGATTCCTGAATTCTTGTCTGACTATCGTGACGTTTTTGAAGAACCTAAGCTTGGTTCATTACCTCCGCACCGGGAGTGCGATTGTGCCATAGATTTGATTCCGGGTAGTAAATACCCTAAGGGTCGTTTATTTAATCTGTCTGTGCCTGAACATGCTGCTATGCGAGAATATATAAAGGAGTCCTTGGAAAAGGGACATATTCGTCCTTCGTCATCTCCCTTAGGAGCCGGTTTTTTCTTTGTGTCTAAGAAAGATGGCTCTTTGAGGCCGTGTATTGATTATCGGCTTTTGAATAAAATCACGGTTAAATATCAATATCCGTTGCCACTGCTGACTGATTTGTTTGCTCGCATAAAGGGGGCCAAGTGGTTCTCTAAGATAGATCTCCGTGGGGCGTATAATTTGGTGCGAATTAAGCAGGGGGATGAGTGGAAAACCGCATTTAATACGCCCGAGGGCCACTTTGAGTATTTGGTGATGCCTTTTGGCCTTTCAAATGCCCCTTCAGTCTTTCAGTCCTTTATGCATGACATTTTCCGTGATTATTTGGATAAATTTATGATCGTGTATCTGGATGATATTCTGATTTTTTCGGATGACTGGGACTCTCATGTCCGGCAGGTCAGGAGGGTTTTTCAGGTTTTGCGGTCTAATTCCTTGTGTGTGAAGGGTTCTAAGTGCGTTTTTGGGGTTCAAAAGATTTCCTTCTTGGGATACATTTTTTCCCCCTCTTCCATCGAGATGGATCCTGTCAAGGTTCGGGCTATTTGTGATTGGACGCAACCCTCTTCTCTTAAGAGTCTTCAGAAATTTTTGGGCTTTGCTAACTTTTATCGTCGATTTATTGCTGGTTTTTCTGATGTTGTTAAACCATTGACTGATTTGACTAAGAAGGGTGCTGATGTTGCTGATTGGTCCCCTGCTGCTGTGGAGGCCTTTCGGGAGCTTAAGCGCTGCTTTTCTTCCGCCCCTGTGTTGCGTCAGCCTGATGTTGCTCTTCCTTTTCAGGTTGAGGTCGATGCTTCTGAAATCGGAGCTGGGGCGGTTTTGTCGCAAAGAAGTTCCGACTGCTCCGTGATGAAACCTTGTGCTTTTTTTTCTCGTAAATTTTCGCCCGCCGAGCGGAATTATGATATTGGGAATCGGGAGCTTTTGGCCATGAAGTGGGCTTTTGAGGAGTGGCGTCATTGGCTTGAGGGGGCTAGACATCAGGTGGTGGTATTGACCGACCACAAGAATTTGATTTATCTTGAGTCCGCCAGACGCCTGAATCCTAGACAGGCGCGCTGGTCGTTGTTTTTCTCTCGGTTTAATTTTGTGGTGTCATACCTACCGGGTTCTAAGAATGTTAAGGCGGATGCCCTTTCTAGGAGTTTTGAGCCTGACTCCCCTGGTAATTCTGAACCTACAGGTATCCTTAAGGATGGAGTGATATTGTCTGCCGTTTCTCCAGACCTGCGGCGGGCCTTGCAGGATTTTCAGGCGGATAGACCTGATCGTTGCCCACCTGGTAGACTGTTTGTTCCTGATGATTGGACCAGTAAAGTCATTTCTGAGGTTCATTCTTCTGCGTTGGCAGGTCATCCTGGAATCTTTGGTACCAGGGATTTGGTGGCAAGGTCCTTCTGGTGGCCTTCCCTGTCACGAGATGTACGAGGCTTTGTGCAGTCTTGTGACGTTTGTGCTCGGGCCAAGCCTTGTTGTTCTCGGGCTAGTGGATTGTTGTTGCCCTTGCCTATCCCGAAGAGGCCTTGGACGCACATCTCGATGGATTTTATTTCGGATCTTCCTGTTTCTCAGAAGATGTCTGTCATCTGGGTGGTGTGTGACCGTTTCTCTAAGATGGTCCATTTGGTTCCCCTGCCTAAGTTGCCTTCTTCTTCCGAGTTGGTTCCTCTGTTTTTTCAAAATGTGGTTCGTTTGCATGGTATTCCGGAGAATATCGTTTCTGACAGAGGAACCCAATTTGTGTCTAGATTTTGGCGGGCATTCTGTGCTAGGATGGGCATAGATTTGTCTTTCTCGTCTGCTTTCCATCCTCAGACTAATGGCCAGACCAAGCGGACGAATCAGACTTTGGAGACATATTTGAGGTGTTTTGTGTCTGCAGATCAGGATGATTGGGTTGCTTTTTTGCCTTTAGCGGAGTTTGCCCTCAATAATCGGGCCAGCTCTGCCACCTTGGTGTCTCCTTTTTTCTGTAATTCGGGGTTTCATCCTCGATTTTCCTCCGGTCAGGTGGAATCTTCGGATTGTCCTGGAGTGGATGCTGTGGTGGAGAGGTTGCATCAGATTTGGGGGCAGGTGGTGGACAATTTGAAGTTGTCCCAGGAGAAGACTCAGCTTTTTGCCAACCGCCGGCGTCGGGTTGGTCCTCGGCTTTGTGTCGGGGACTTGGTGTGGTTGTCTTCTCGTTTTGTCCCTATGAGGGTTTCTTCTCCTAAGTTTAAGCCTCGGTTCATCGGCCCGTACAAGATATTGGAGATTCTTAACCCTGTGTCCTTCCGTTTGGACCTCCCTGCATCTTTTTCTATTCATAATGTTTTTCATCGGTCATTGTTGCGCAGGTATGAGGTACCGGTTGTGCCTTCCGTTGAGCCTCCTGCTCCGGTGTTGGTTGAGGGCGAGTTGGAGTACGTTGTGGAAAAAATCTTGGACTCCCGTGTTTCCAGACGGAAACTCCAGTATCTGGTCAAATGGAAGGGATACGGTCAGGAGGATAATTCTTGGGTGACTGCCTCTGATGTTCATGCCTCCGATCTGGTCCGTGCCTTTCATAGGGCTCATCCTGATCGCCCTGGTGGTTCTGGTGAGGGTTCGGTGCCCCCTCCTTGAGGGGGGGGTACTGTTGTGAAATTGGATTTTGGGCTCCCCCGGTGGCCACTGGTGGAATTGAACTTGTGTGCATCATCCCCTCTGTTCACCTGTTCCCATCAGGATGTGGGAGTCGCTATTTAACCTTGCTCCTCTGTCACTTCCATGCCGGTCAACATTGTAATCAGAAGCCTTTCTGTGCATGTTCCTGCTACCAGACAACTTCCAGCTAAGTCGGACTTTTGTCCTTGTTTGTTTTTTGCATTTTGTTCCAGTTCACAGCTGCAGTTTCGTTTCTGTGTCTGGAAAGCTCTTGTGATCTGAAATTGCCACTCTGATGTTATGAGTTAATACTAGAGTCTTAAAGTAATTTCAGGATGGTGTATTGATAGGGTTTTCAGCTGACCATGAAAGTACCCTTTCTGTCTTCCTGCTATCTAGTAAGCGGACCTCGATTTTGCTAAACCTATTTTCATACTACGTTTGTCATTTTCATCTTAAATCACCGCCAATATATGTGGGGGCCTCTGTCTGCCTTTCGGGGAAATTTCTCTAGAGGTGAGCCAGGACTATATTTTCCTCTGCCAGGATTAGTTAGTCCTCCGGCCGGCGCTGGGCGTCTAGGGATAAAACGCAGGCTACGCTACCCGGCTACTGTTAGTTGTGCGGCAGGTTTAGTTCATGGTCAGTTTAAGTTTCCATCCTTCCAAGAGCTAGTTCCTATGTATGCTGGGCTATGTTCTCTTGCCATTGAGAACCATAACACCAAGGGGTGTCCAGGAACCCGTAAAGGTTGCCAACGGGTAACGGTCTGAAAACCGTGTATAATGCTGTCCGGGGTAAGAGACGAACTGTGGTAAAGATGAATATATGCAGACTGTGTTCAAACTGTTCCTGTGGATGTGGTTTACATTATGTGTAATAAACCGAAAAGACTGTTTTTGATAGAAAACCGTGCCCGAGTGCTTTGATTCTGCTGCCAAGCGAGTGTATCCCCAAGACCCGTAGCGGGTGAAACGCTACAATTTGCAGACCACGTTGGGCTTCTACAGTACTGTGGCCTGCACCCTTATCAGCCACTGTAGCATATGGACTAGCCTCAGCAGAAGGTATCGGACACCGACCGCTGCCGCCAGAAGATAGAGCGTTGATGCCCATAGGACCCTATAGGAAAAGATACCGCGTTAGCCGTTGCCGGCACCATTGACTTCCTAGCAGGAGTCACAGTTTGTGGAACTTCTAATACAAGTGCTTCACAAGAAATGCTGTTAACTGATCCTTTCTTTTTGTAATGATTATAGGGGATAACTCAGGAGACTCTTTGCGTGGAACAAGACAACTACAGGACACAGTTTTATAAGTGGTAAAGTCTATATTATCACATGGTGATTCAAACAGGTGCAGAGCAAAGCTCAAGTCCACAACACTTGGTGTAAATATAAAATGCAGCTTAACAGTCTATAGAAACTTTAGAGGAAAAACGCAATCAAGCAGAAAGTCTATGAAGCACAGTTGTACTTGAGGAAACTTGACACGAATAAGTCCTTGTTTAGTCCAAACACAGATAGATATGCTTATAAGGCAGTTCAAGCAATGTCTTAGCTCAACCAGGAAGGCCTGGATGATAATCTCAGGTTTAAGCAGAGCAGCAACAGCTTACATGTCCAGCAAATGCAGATGGAAACAAACACAAGCAGCCAGATGGAGGATTACTGGAAACCGATGTATGCAGCAGAAACTCAGAGCTGAGTAGCAGGATCTCCACACAGGTTCACAGGAGCAGGTGCAGGTGCAAAGCCAGGGAGTCGCCAGGATAAGAAGCTGGATGCAAGGCAGAATACTCTAGCACAGACTAAAGGCTGGAGTGGAGTTATATAGCAGGAAGACACAGTGCACACGAGGCCAAAGACGCCATCTTTGAAAAGGGCAGTAATGCACAAAAGGTAATCAAAATGTTCAGAGTCCTGACACTTTTTTAACTCTGCATATCCTTTGCAAACTGAACAGTTTATTTCCCTGTTTAACCCATTACCTCCCTGCGTGGAGTATTTCCCTGTTATTAAACTTGTTAACCCGTGCTCTGCCTTCCATCCGTTACTGCATCCCGCAACCTGCTCACAGATTTTTAGGCTATGTGCGCCCCCTGAGGAAGTAGTCACCTCCAAAACGCGCTTTGGGGTAGGCTGGGGACCGTGTCCTATCCCGCTGTTGCACTCTGCAAGGTAAACTATGCTCTTAAGCCTTATGTATTCTATGCCTTTGTGCTCCATACATGTATCTATATAATTAGTGATGGTATAGCATTGATACAACGATGTTGTTGCACATTAATGTTATGTTTTTATCTATAATGTGATCCTACCAGCCCTTTGTATAGATGGTGGCCTGGTTTTCACATTGATCCCCTTTTGCCTTTTTTCTGATCATGTTATTAATAAAGATTTGGATGTTTTGATACATTAATTGGACTGTATGACTATGACTGCTTCTTTTTCTCTTTTTTTTTTTGCTTATGTGCACAAGTTGCGGATTTTAATGCGTTTCCGCAGAGTTTTTGGATGCGTGGAATTACATCAAGTCCGCAGTGTACAGTAGTGCACTACCAATGTTAGTCAATGGGAAATTGAGAATTGGTGTGCACATGCTGCGGAAACATCTGTGCGGATTTGCAGCATTTTATTTTCCTCAGCATGTCAATTTTTTGCGTTTCTGCACCCATTGAGTCAGGCAAATCCGCAGCAAAACCGCAGGTTTAAATAGATTTGTGGTTTTGCTGCGGAGTTGCGTGTGAGAAACGCTGCAGATCGGGAGGAGGACGATGCAGAGACGATGTGCGGGTCTGTGCGCGGGACGTTGTCTATGTGTATCTGTGTGTGTGTGCGGGTGTAAGGGTGTCTGCATGTATCTGTTTGTTTGTGCGGGGGTCTGTGTGTGTGTTGTGTGTGTGCGGGTCTGTATGTGGGCAGGCATCGTCCGATGGAACTACTAGTGATGGCTAGCCGATAATGGGACAGTAGTCCCATCATCCGGCTACTGTGCACAAGTGTAAAAAAAACCAAACATATACAGTACATACTCACCATACAGCTAATCCCCGACGCCCTTGATCACCTGTAAAAAAAATAAAATAAACCAACAGTATACTCCCTGTTCCGATGTAATCCATTTAATAACGAGTGTCCCACGACAATCTCTCATGTAGAGCTGTCACATCGGAAGATGTGACTGCTCTCCAGGGGCCTCCGGTGATACAATGATGGCAGGTATCCTCCCGCAGTGTATCACTCCGCCGTCACAGGTCACTGGAGTACATGTTGTCACTTGCGGTACCGCTGCATGGGAAAATTCTCACACAGCAGTGCTGTAAAGTGAGAGCATGAACTCCAATGAACCCTCAGTGATAACACTGCAGGAGCCATTATCTCCTGTCAGTGTGTCACTGGAGGCCCTGTAGAGCGGTCATGTCTCACAATGTGACTGCTCTATAGGGGAGATCATGTTGGGACACTCGTTATTAAATGGATTACGTCGGAACAGGGAGCATACTGTTGGTTTATTATTTTACAGGTGATCGAGGGCGTCGCATGGATTAGGTGTACAATAAAGATGGCAAACTGTGTTTAGTGTTTTATTTAATTAAAATACTTTATTCTGGCTGTGTGTTTATTTAACCCCTTAACAACTATAGAATTAGTAATGGAGAGGTGTCTTATTGACACCTCTCCATTACTAAGCTGGCTTGATGTCACCGAACACTACACCGGTGACATCAACCCCCACAAATATTACCCCATACGCCACTGCTACAGGGCAGTGGGAAGAGAGAGGCTAAGTGTTGGAATTGGTGCATATTAGAGATGCGCCATTTCTGGGGGGCTGTGAGCTGGTGTTTGTAGCCGGGGGGGCCAATATCCATGGCCCATTCCTAGGCTATTAATATCAGCCCACAGCTGTGCGCATAGCTTTTTCTGGCTATTAATTATAGGGGGACCCCATTGTAATGTATAATGATTAGATCTGTCTCTTTAAGAAAGTGAGGGCAAGAGTTTATTTTCAGTTTCAGTTCTAGTCTGAGGAGACGTACTGACGCACGTTGTGAAGTAAATGCACAATGGGGGCAGCGGATGCAGTTTTTCAACACATCCGCTGCCCCATTGTAATGTCCGGAGAGGAGGGGGCGGAGTTTCAGCCGCGCATGCGCGGTCGAAAATGGCGGATGCGACGCATAAAAAAAGTTATATGGAACTTTTTTGTGCCGACGGTCCGCCAAAACACGACGCATCAGTCGAGCGACGGATGCGACGTGTGGCCATATGTCGCAATGCGTCGTTAATGCAAGTCTATGGAGAAAAAACGCATCCTGCGGGCAACTTTGCAGGATGCGTTTTTTCTCCAAAACGACGCATTACGACATACGTCACACGACGCTAGTGTGAAAGTAGCCTTACTCTCTTAAATTCCTTGCACCGTGTGGACATTACAACTGGCGACAAGGATGGGATTCAATCACCTGCTGCTGTGAGTACTGACTCCTGCTTTACCACTTCACACGCCAGCGCCACTGAGAGACTCCATCATGGCTGAATACTTGCACACGTTCCCCCAGTTTGATATGACTGATGTTACTAATCTCTCTCATAACTGGAGAAAATGGCTAAACCGGTTTGAGAACTTCCTGGAAGCAATAGACATAAAGGATGAGAAAAGAAAGAAAGCCATGTTCCTGCATTGCGCGGGCACAGGAGTCTATGACATATACAGCACATTACCGGCAGCAGAGTCAGACACGTACATCAACTGCTCCAAAGCGCTCACTGACTACTTCAACCCTAAACAAAACATCAGATATGTAAGATACAAGTTCAGGATTGCTAAGCAGCTTCCAGAATAATCCATAGACACCTATGTTACCCGGCTAAAAGAACTTGCACATGGGTGTGCATTTACTGATGTAGATGATGAAATCCTAACTCAAGTAATTGTCACCTGCTCGTCTAATAACATAAGGCGTAAAGCTCTGCAGCAGGATCTCTCTCTGCATGATTTACTCAAGATGGCCCATGCTATAGAGATAGCAGATCATCAGGCAACTGCAATGGAGAATGAGGATAATTTACATGTGCATAATCTCAAACATAACAGTGCACAAGGCAAGCAAGCCCCGCAACAGAAGAAATGTTATAGATGTGGACAAGATTTCCCTCACCACATGAACAAATGTCCAGCTATAGGACAAACTTGCAGTAAATGTGGAAAAGGGAACCATTTTGCAGTTGTCTGCAAATCAGCGCCCAACAAGTCTCCTCTGCCAATGACAAAGCCTGCAAATATAAAAATGGTAAATCAAGATATAGAAGAAATGTCTGTGGCTGAGAACTATGTGTTCACGACTTCTGTCACTGGCTCAGTGCAGTCTCCATGTATTACACTCACCATCTGCAACACGGAAATATCACCTTTACAATAGATACAGGAGCTTCGGTGGATAGCACAGACAGCAATACTTATGAACAGTTGAAAACAAAGCCAGTCTTACAGCAAGTGCATACTAAAATCTTGCCATATGGATCTAAAACACCTCTAGTTACAATGGGACAATTTGATGCTGAACTTAGCTATAAAGAAAATAGGCAGAAAACCACTTTTCACACATTACAAGGATCGGGAGGCTGTCTTCTCAGCTATCACACTGCCTTGAAGCTAGGACTCATCCAGATTATTCATACCATAACCGACCCTGCGGACCTGGATGTACAAGCCATGGTGAACAGTTTTCCCTCCCTATTTAGTGGATTGGGGAAATTAAAGGACTCTCAAGTGCAGCTTCATGTGGATGACAGTGTTCGTACAGTAGCCCAGGCTCACAGGCGTATTCCATTTCACCTGAGAAAGAAGGTAGAAAAGGAACTCCAATTACTCATGGATGATGATGTCATTGAAACTGTTTCTGGTCCCACTCCGTGGGTCTCTCCACTTGCAGTAGTTCCAAAACCAAAGACTCCAGAGCAGGTGAGACTGTGTGATGATATGCGCCTGCCCAACACTGCTATTCAAAGGGAAAGACACATCTTACCCACAACTGATGACATTATTCATTTATTAAATGGAGCAACCGTTTTTTCAAAGCTCAACCTCAATAAGGGCTATCATCAATTAGAATTGAGCCCAGAATCCAGATACTTAACATTTTCCACCCATGTGGGTCTCAGAAGATACAAAAGATTGACTTTTGGGGTCTGCTCAGCAGCGGAAATTTTTCCAGATACGATAAGGAGCATCATTAAACACATTCCAAATGCCTTTAATTACAGTGATGACATACTGGTTTTTGGGAAAACTCAAGCTGAACATAATCGTGCTCTATATGCTATCTTTGAATGTCTGCTCTCTGCTGGACGCACTCTAAACAAAGAAAAATGCCACATTTTCTCGGCGGAAGGAGTACGACCTGATCCCAAGAAGGTGGAATCCATCAGAGCAGCTTAATTTCCACAGGATGCCAGTGAAGTGTGCTCTTTTCTTGGAATGGCAAGCTACTGTGCTAGATACATTCCAAATTTTTTGACAATCAGCACTCCATTAAGGAACTTACGAAACAAAATTGCGTTTTTCAATGGTCCCAAGACTGTCAGGCCTCTTTTGAAACAATTAAAAACGAATTCTGCTCAACAACCACCATGGCCTATTCTGATCCAGCTCTTTAAACCGAACTGATTGTGGACACCAGTCCCGTGGGACTGGGTGCTATTTTAGCACAATACAAGGATGACAAACAAAGTCCCCACATCATTTCTTATGCAAGTAAAAGCTTAACAAGCACTGAAAGAAAGTATTCGCAACCTGAAAAAGAAAGCTTGGCAGTCGTCTGGGGATGTGAACACTTTCACTTATTTCTCTATGGCGCTCCCTTCACTATTGTCACAGATCATCAAGCTCTCCTTATAATTTTTGGAAATCCCAGAGCTAAAATGCCGGCACGGATTGAACGATGGGGTCTTCGTCTACAGGACTAGAATTAAAAAATTGTTCACAAATCTGGAAAATACAGCAATCCGGCTGATTACCTCTCAAGACATCCTACGCATGATGATTTACCTGTGCATTCCTCCATTGAAGAATACATACATTTTGTTGCAGCTCACGCCGTGCCAAAAGCACTTTCTGTTGATCAGTTTGTGAATACAACAACAAGTGACAAGACACTCTGTGCCTTAATGCAAATTATTCAAAATAGAAGGTGGCATGAATTCAAAAGAAAATTTTTTCCTGATGATGGGATTGATTTGAAGGAGTTAAAACTATTTCAAATGTATGTGAGGAATTATCAGTCACTGAAGACCAACTCATCCTTCGTGGTACCAAACTGGTTGTACCTAAGGCCTTGCGCAACCTAGTCATACAGATAGCACACGAAGGTCATCTAGGAATTGTTGGCCAAAAAAAATTTACTCAGAGAAAAAGTGTGGTTCCCAAATACGGATAAATTGGTGGAAGAGAAGATTAGACATTGCTCCACTTGTCAATTAATTACCCATCATCAACTCTAGAGCCATTACAAATGTCTCCGTTACCCACTGCTGTATGGGAGGAAGTGGCAGTCGACATATATGGACCATTACCAAATGGCCAATACATTCTAGTAACAATAGAGAAGAAGGAGTAACAACGGAGCATAGGTTTAAAATAGTAAATTTTATTTAAATAACAAGCATAAAGTGCATAATAGTCATAATTAAGGTGCCAAAGGATGGTGCAGGAGTGGTGAGTTATCGCCGGTGCACAGTGCTGCTACATGCATCGTGCATTAAGTACAAGGGAACGGGCAGCCATAAATAAAGCTCAGCCCGTAGGTAATACAATGTACCAAAACCCAACAACATAAAAAAATAGCACTTACCAAGATACCGCAGCAGAACAAAGTGCACCGGATCGGCTCCTCCCAAGAAAAGGACCCCCGACGCGCGTTTCGCCTTCTAGTTAGTAAGCTTTCTCAAGGGGAAGTGACACAGTACCGAGCAAAGACCTTAAAATAGGGCGGGCGATGGAGCACGTGATCAGTCACTTGGTGCGTACGGGCCAATAGCAGGTGAATCCGCGGCGCGTGCGCCTATGGGTTGCCACACCATCGCACCGGAGCAGGCGTCATGCGTCACACAGCCGCCTAGGGCTATAGAGGCCCACAGCGCATGCGCGAGGCAATGAAGACGCCGCTCCGGACCGAAGGAAGCGGCCCACATACAGCGCACGCGCACCATCACTGCATGAAGACTATGTAGGTACCAAAATAAGGGGGGGCAAATTATATATCATATAAATTGAAAGGGCCCTGGCTATGTGTGAATAACTCTTGATGAATATTCTAGATACCCTGTCATTTCATTCATCTCTTCTACGTCTGGTAATAGTGTAATAACAGAACTGGACGACATATTCTCTGCATATGGCATTCCAAGAGTGGTCAAAACAGATAATAGACCTCCATTCAATGGACATGTGTTTGCACAGTTTTCTGAATACTTGGGGTTCAGCCACAGAAAAATCACACCTTGCTGGCCGCAAGCTAATGGAATCGTAGAACGTTTTATGCGCACCATGGGGAAACGAATCAAGGCAGCTAGCCTGGAGCATACCCCACTGAAACAGTCACTATACAAATTCATGCGCAATTACCGCAATACACCACATTCCACCACTAATGCTGCTCCATCTCATCTAATGTTCAGCAGAACTACTCGTATACGGATCCCTGATGTGACCAGTCATCCCTTACCAAATGACTCTTCAGTGGGAACAACGCATTTCTTTAACAAGCAAGCCATGAAACATTATGCAGACAGAAGCAGAGGGGCACAGCCATGTGCCATCAAAAGAGGTGATATGGTTGTTGTGCGTTAAAAATCAACCAACAAAACCTCAGCTGTATATAGTCCTGCAAAATATAATGTTACTGAGAGAAAAGGCAATATGGTCACAGCTGAACGAGACGGACACTCCATCACTCGAAATTCCTCACATTTTAAAACCATACCGCAGAATATTGGTAATGAACTCCCACCAGTGGCAGATTTGATACCCGATGGTGGAGAGGACCAACAGGAGGTGGCTGATCCGTCAGCACTGGACACCCCCAATGAACCCAGACATTACTCTACACGGGAAAGAAGGGCTCCATCGAGACTTATTGAAGAGATTTAATAAAAAAAAGGAAAAAGACTATACAGACATATGGTTTCTCTTGGACATTTTCGTGTTGTTGCATTGTCAATATTTGTTTTAGGTTGTATATATATATATATATATATATATATATATATATAGATGATGTAATGTATAATGATTAGATCTGTCTCTTTAAGAAAATGAGGGCGGGAGTTTATTTGCAGTTTCAGTTTCAGTTCTAGTCTGAGGAGAAAATGTTATTCTACTGTTATGTTGTGTGCTGGAGGAAAAGAGGAGACGAATAAACTACAGTTAAAGCTTACTCTTTTAAAAATTCCTTGCACCGTGTGGACATTACACCCATGTCGTTTTTTGGGGGGTCCCCCTATTTTAATAGCCAGTAAAGGCAAAATTTACAGCTATGGGCTGATATTCATAGCCTGGGAAGATCCATGGGCATACCTCCCAACTTTTGAAGACGGGAAAGAGGGACAAACTTTGCGGCGCGCAAAGTGCGCCGCGGCAAATTTTAGGCCACGCCTCTGACCACACCCATTCATAATTAGTCACACCCATATCCACGACCCAACCACACCCATTTAGCACTGCTGATCACACTGTTTCATATACAATAATTATAAACAAAAAAATATGGCCACACAGTGCCCCATACTGTATAATGGCCACACATGATGCTCCATACTGTACGATGACCACACATGACGCTCCATACTGTATAATGAATACACATGATGCTCCATACTGTATAATGACCGCACATGATGCTGCACACTGTATAATGACCGCACATGATGCTCCATACTGTATAATGGCCGCACATGCTGCATACTGTATAATGACCGCACATGATGCTGCATACTGTATAATGACCGCACATGATGCTCCATACTGTATAATGACTGCACATGATACTCCATATTGTATAATGACTGCACATGATGCTCCATACCGTATAATGACTGCACATGATGCTCCATACTGTATAATGACCGCACATGATGCTCCATACTGTATAATGACCGCACATGATGCTCCATACTGTATAATGACTGCACATGATGCTCCATACTGTATAATGACTGCACATGATGCTCCATACTGTATAATGGCCACAGTTCTCCATATTGTATAATGACATACAGGCACGCAGCTCACACACAGGCACGCAGCTCACATACACGCTCACACACAGCTCACACACACGGCTCACACACACAGCTCACACACACAGCTCACACACGCACGCAGCTCACACACATGCAGCATCACACACACGCAGCATCACACACGCAGTATCACACATACACATGCAGCTCACAAACACATGCAGCTTTGACACAAATGCATCACACACGCAGCCATCACACACACACGCAGCCATCACACACACACGCAGCCATCACACACACACACGTAGCCATCACACACGCAGCCATCACACACACACCAGATACCTCATACACACATGACACACATGCAGCATCACACACACACACATGCAGCATCACACACACACACACACAGCATCACACACATGCAGCATCACACACACAGCATCACACACATGCAGCATCACACACACACATGCAGCATCACACACACACACACATGCAGCATCACACACACACACACACATGCAGCATCACACACATCACACACACACACACACACATCACACACACAATCTCCTCTGTAGTGCAGGGGCAGCTGATCTGTCCATGTGCAGCTCTTCAGTTTCTCCGGCTGCTCACAGCTCTGCACTGTCCCGGCACCTCCCCCGTCTCTCCTTCTCTGCCGGGATACCAGCTAAGAGCAGGAGAAGCCGGAGCTCCGTGCACACACAGGAGGTAGTGAGTCGCTGACCTTTCATCTTGATTGCTGCTGGCTCTCTCCCTCATCGTGGCAGCGCAGCACAGCGCTGCACAGGGGGCAGGGGCGGGGTCGCTCGGGAGGTGACCCACCCAGCTTTTATAAAAAAAAAAAAAAAAAAACAGCCACAAACCTGTTACTCAGGTGCCGCCCCCTGCATTGTCCCCGCCCTAGGCAGGTAGTGCGGGACAACTAATGTCCCGCCCGGGATCCCGGGGCTGACTGTCAAAATCAGGACAGTCCCGCGGGATCTGGGACGGTTGGGAGGTATGTCCATGGGTATAGCTATAAACATCAGCCCCCAGTTGCTGGCTTTCCCTCTCTGGCATAGAAAATTGTGCAGGAGCGCACGCCATTTTTTTTTTCAATTTTTTTTTTTTAAATTGCACAGTTATTGCGTTTAAGGCCGGGGTCACACTTGCGAGAAACTCACACGAGTCTCGCACCTCAATACCCGGCACTGCAGCCAGCTCTCAGACTGGAGTGTGCGGCTGCATGTATTTCTATGCAGCTGAATGCTCCGGTCCAAGTGCTGGCAGCAGTGCCGGGTACTGAGGTGTGAGACTCGTGCGAGTTTCTCGCAAGTGTGACCCTGGCCTAACACAGATTGTGTGTGTGTGTGTGTGTGTGTGTCTTTATTTAACTCTTTATGTACCATTTTATTATGTTATATATTTATATTATATTTATTTATTAGCTGTTTCCAGCCAGCTAACGCTCGGCACGCTCATTGCTATCTAATTAACGCTGCTGGTGTTTAAACTAAAGTAAATAATGACAACATTCAATAGCGCTTACACAGGTTGTAAATTAACTTAAAATGAAGTTAATAACAATAATAATCATTAAAAAGCTGAATAATACTAATAATACATTTTATTCCCAGTGTAAAATAAAAACAAACTGGATTCAGTAAGATGTGCGTTTTTTTATTCATTCCAGCATCTAAACAAAATTCATAACGAAACGGATTATGTGTGGTAATGTGATGAAGGGGCGGGATTATCTGTGGTAATGTGGTGGGGGGCTGGATTATGTGTGGGAATGTGGGGGGCGGGATTATGTGTGGTAATGTGGTGGGGGGCGGGATTATGTGTGGTAATGTGGTGGGGGCGGGATTATCTGTGGTAATGTGGTGGGGGGGCTGGATTATGTGTGGTAATGTGGTGGGGGGCGGGTTGTGTGTCGTAATGTGGTGGGGGGCTGGATTGTGTGTGGTGATGTGGTGGGTGGTGGGATTATGTGTGGTAATGTGGTGGGGGGCTGGATTATGTGTGGTGATGTGGTGGGGGGCGGGTTGTGTGTCGTAATGTGGTGGGGGCGGGATTGTGTGTGGTAATGTGGTGGGGGGGCTGGATTGTGTGTGGTAATGTGGTGGGGGGGCGGGATTGTGTGTGGTAATGTGGTGGGGGGCGGGATTGTGTGTGGTAATGTGGTGGGGGGCGGGATTGTGTGTGGTAATGGGGTGGGTCGGGATTGTGTGTGGTAATGGGGTGGAGGGCGGGATTGTGCGTAGTAATGTGGTGGGGGGGCGGGATTATTTGTGGTGATGTGGTGGGGGCGGGATTATGTGTGGTAATGTGGTGGGGGCGGGATGATGTGTGGTAATGTGGTGGGGGGGCGGGATTATGTGTGGTAATAATAACAATAATTTTTATTTATATAGCGCCAACATATTCCACAGCGCTTTACAACTTATAGAGGGGACTTGTACAGACAATAGACATTACAGCATAACAGAAATCACAGTTCAAAACAGATACCAGGAGGAATGAGGGCCCTGCTCGCAAGCTTACAAACTATGAGGAAAAGGGGAGACACGAGAGGTGGATGGTAACAATTGCTTTAGTTATTTGGACCAGCCATAGTGTAAGGCTCGGGTGTTCATGTAAAGCTGCATGAACCAGTTCACTGCCTAAGTATGTAGCAGAACAGACACAGAGGGCTATTAACTGCATAAAGTATATGAGAACATGATGCGAGGAACCTGATTATGTTTTTTTTTTTTTTTTTTATTAATAGGCCACACAGGGATAATTAGGTTAATGCATTGAGGCGGTAGGCCAGTCTGAACAAATGAGTTTTTAGGGCACGCTTAAAACTGTGGGGATTGGGGATTAATCGTATTAACCTAGGTAGTGCATTCCAAAGAATCGGCACAGCACGTGTAAAGTCTTGGAGATGGGAGTGGGAGGTTCTGATTAATGAGGATGCTAACCTGAGGTCATTAGCAGAGCGGAGGGCACGGGTAGGGTGGTAGACTGCAGCATTCTGGACGGATTGGAGCGGGGAGAGTTTGGTAAGAGGGAGGCCGATTAGTAGAGAGTTACAATAGTCCAGACGAGAATGAATAAGTGAGACAGTAAGAGTTTTTGCAGAGTCGAAAGTAAGAAAAGGGCGAATTCTAGAAATGTTTTTGAGATGCAGATAAGAAGAGCGAGCCAGTGATCGGATGTGGGGGGTGAATGAAAGCTCGGAATCAAGGATGACCCCAAGGCAGCGGGCATGTTGCTTTGGAGTAATGGTGGAACTGCACACGGAGATGGCAATGTCAGGCAAAGGTAGGTTAGTAGAGGGAGAGAACACGAGGAGTTCAGTTTTTGACAGGTTCAGTTTCAGATAGAGGGAGGACATGATGTTAGAGACAGCGGTAAGACAATCACTGGTGTTTTCTAAAAAGGTCGGCATGATAACAGGAGAAGAGGTGTATAATTGGGTGTCGTCAGCATAGAGATGGTACTGGAAACCAAATCTACTGATTGTTTGTCCAATAGGGGCAGTATACAAAGAGAAGAGGAGGGGGCCTAGGACTGATCCTTGAGGAACCCCAACAGTAAGGGGAAGGTGAGAGGAGGAGGAACCAGCAAAACATACAGTGAAGGATCGGTCAGAGAGATAGGAGGAGAACCAAGAGAGAACGGTGTCCTTGAGGCCGATGGAGTGGAGCATAGTGAGGAGGAGCTGATGATCCACAGTATCGAATACTGCAGAGAGATCCAAGAGAATTAGCATGTAGTAGTGACCATTAGATTTAGCTGTTAGTAGGTCATTAGAGACTTTAGTGAGGGCAGTTTCAGTACAGTGTAAAGAGCGGAAGCCAGATTGAAGAGGGTCAAGAAGAGAGTTATCTGAGAGATAACGGGTAAGACGGGAGTGGACCAGGCGTTCGAGGAGTTTAGAGATGAAGGGAAGATTAGAGACAGGTCTATAATTAACGGCACAATTTTGGTCGAGGGAGGGTTTTTTAAGTAATGGATGTATGATGGCATGCTTAAATGAGGAGGGAAAAATACCGGAAGTGAGGGAAAGGTTGAATATTTTTGTTAGATGAGAGGTGACAGCCGGGGAAAGGGACTGGAGGAGATGTGACGGAATGGGGTCACTGGTGCAAGTGGTCGGGCGAGAAGATGCAAGGAGCCTGCTTACTTCTTCTTCTGTAACTGGTTCAAAGGCAGAGAGTGAACTAGATTCAGTGGGGGAGGGAGGACAGTGCATGGTATGAAGAGATTGGGAGATGATTTCCTCTCGAATGTGGTCAATTTTTCTTTGAAGTAATTGGCCAGATCGTCAGCGCGGAGATCCGTGGTTGGGGCCTGCTCTCTTGGGTTGAGTAGGAACTGGAAAGTGTCAAAGAGATGTTTAGGGTTATTGGACAGCAAGGTGATGAGGGTGTTGAAATAGGTTTGTTTGGAGAGGTGAAGGGCAGAGTTGTATGTTTTTAGCATGAACTTATAATGGATGAAATCTTCGGGTAGATTAGATTTTCTCCACAGACGTTCGGCGCACCTGGAGCACCGCTGCAGGAAACGTGTTTGCAGCGTGTGCCACGGTTGTCGCCGTCTGTGCCAAGTTGTTCTATGTATAGGAGGTGCAGCTTCATCCAGGGCACTTTGCAGGGTTTCATTGTAATGCTTCAGAGCAGGATCAGGACATGAGATGGAGGAGATTGGGGCCAATGAGGACTGCAAGTTCTTCATATGTTTCTGGGTGTTAATGGCCTGTATGTTTCTATAAGTGTGGAAAGTGGGGGTGACCTGAGAGGGATGGCAGTTCTTGATAGAGAATGAAAGAAGGTTGTGGACAGAGAGCGGGAGAGGGGAGTTTGTGAAATCATCCACTGAGCAAAGCCGGGAGAAGACCAAGTCAAGGGAGTTTCCATCTTCATGCGTTGGAGAGTTAGTATGCTGCGAGAGGCCGAAAGAGGAGGTTAGAGATAAAAGGTGAGAAGCAGATGGGGAGAGGGGAGAAGCAATGGGGATGTTGAAATCACCCATGATGAGGGTGGGGGTGTCACAGGAGAGAAAGTGTGGAAGCCAGGTGGCAAAGTGATCCAGGAACTGATGAAAGGGGCCGGGGGGGCGATACATCACCGCCACTCGCATGGAGAAGGGGACGTAGAGTCTGACAGCATGGACCTCAAAGTAAGGGAATACAAGTGAGGGTACTTGGGGGATAACTTGGAAGGTACATTTGGGTGAAAGGAGCAGACCAACGCCTCCACCTGCTCTGTTGTCTGATCTTGGGGTATGAGAAAAGTGTAGTCCACCATATGAGAGAGCAGCAGCAGCGGTGGTGTCTGACTGCTGGATCCAGGTTTCAGTAAGAGCCAGGAGATTAAGAGAATTAGAAAGGAAGAAGTCCTGAATGAAGGAGAGTTTATTACACAGAGAGCGAGAATTCCAAAGGGCACAATTGAAAGAGACAGAAGGCATGCATGGAATATTAATAAGGTTAGAAGGGTTTCTGGGTGTAGCAATTGGGAGGTTTGACTGGCTATAACATAGGGGGCCGGGGTTGGGAGAGATGTCTCCAGCGACTAGGAGAAGGAGGATAGAAAGAGTGAGCAGATGGTTAAGCGATTTGTGAGAGCGTCTCTTGTGTTGGATGGTGGGACTGAATGGATCTGCGCTGTTAAGCAATGTGAACAGAGCATGAATGCTATACATAGGAGAGGCAAGGACAGAGGGGCCGATATGGATGGAGTGTAAAGAGTTTATGCAAGGGCGGTGAATGTGAGTGAATGCAGCAGCCAGGATATAGATTATACAAATACATACGGTGAGTATTTGTTCTGTTTCAAGTGAATAGGGAATAGGTTTAGATTGTCTTACCTGTCTCCTGCCCTGTCTAACTGCCATGTTATAACTGCCGAATACTTAGAAAAAAGCACTTTGAATAAATGTACACGAATAATAGTGCACGAATGCATCCCCAAACTATGTCTACATTTATAGAAGGCTAGCCCTTAGATCTCACTTTTTTTTTTTTTTTTGTTTCCCCTCTCGTTACCAATCAATCTAACTCAGTTGAGACAGCAGGACACAATAAATGTAGCGATCAGATAAACAAATGTCCAGGTCTACATGGATCATAAACCGCTTTGAAACAGTTATGTGATCTCTCTGCATGAGGACAAGCAGAAGTGAGTTAAATATCTATAAACACAAACAATTGCATAATAAGATGACTAACATATATAGATATATGCAGGATTCAATGCTGAAGATAGAATGACTCAGATACCATTCAGGCTGCTTGCTGTCAGGGAATGGAGCAATAGACATGCAGGATATTTCAGTTCAGAGAATGAATGATATGTTTACCATTCAGGCTGCTTGCTGTCAGGGAATGGAGTGGTAATGTGGTAATGTTGTGGGGGCGGGATTATGTGTGGTGATGTGGTGGGGGGGCGGGATTGTGTGTGGTAATGTGGTGGGAGGCGTGATTGTGTGTGGTGGTGATGTGGTGGGGGCGGAGCTACTGTGCAGAGGGCGGGGGATTAGCGAGTAATCACGATGCTATATATATATATATATATATACACTGTATATATTTATATATTATATTACTATCTATATCTACTTATAGATCTATCTATCTGTCTATCTATAGATCTATCTATCTATACATCTATCTATCTATCTATATGTGTGTGTAAACATTCTTCAATGGAGAATGTAAAAGAAGAGGTTGGACAAAGAAATTACATCACAATTCTTTTTTTCTTTGTTAAATAATATCTTTATTTAGCTTACAAAAACGCATACAAATCCGCATGAAAAAAAAGCATGAAAATCAGCATCAAAAACGCATCAAATCCACGCGGAGTTTTACCTGCATTTTCTGCCAAAAGAGGAAGAATCTGTGCAGAAAATTCCACATGCAAATCTGCAACATGTACACATACCCTTACTCTCTCCTTATCCTTCCTGATTCTTCTCAAGCTTTGTGTTTTGCTAGAGTCCTTGTTACTAATGGTTCATCATGCAGTAACTGCAACCCATTTAAGTTGCAGAAGTAATCCAACTCCCCCAGCAGGGCCGTATTTGGTGTTCATGAGTCACCCGCCAGGGCCGTGGGGTACCCGGTACCGGGTCCGGTGTTCACAGGGGGATGTCACAGTGGCGGCGACCCGATCCGTGGCCCTGGGCGCCCATGTAAAAGGGAGATTGGATAAAGTTTATGTTCATGACGCCACCTGTGGTATTCGGTAAGTGGGAACCGACGCGGGGTCCTCTGGAGTGATGTTATGGCAGCTAGATGGTATATCTTCCCACGGTGAAGTATATCCCCAGGGCTCCCGGTGTGTAGATGGAAGATGGTGAATGGCGCAGTAAAGAACGAGGACACAGGTTTGCAGTCTCTTTACCTGGTTTACTGAAGACTTCAGGCAGCCACAATCCAGGGTACCAGATCACAGGTACAGGCAGAGTCCGGCCGGCTTGGAAGCAAATCCAGAGTGCCCCTTTACCAGGTGGAGATGAAAGCCTTCCTCTAGCGCGGTGGTGTTGTAGTCCCTTACTGCCTATGGCTTCGGATAAGGTCCTCACAGTTCTCTCTGTCCCCCATATAGGATAGGACAATACCTGTATGACAGGTAACTCGAGCCTTTTTACAGGGACTCTATCACGCCCCGGGCTCTATGTGTTACTGTGTCTTCAGGTGTGTGTGGTGGATAGGTAGCTTGCAATTCAGCTGTCCTGCTGGTCTCGGCTATGTGTCTTAGAGTCCCACAAAAGCCTCGGTGTTCCTGCTACCGGTGATGTGCTTCAGAGGGAAATAGTTCATTCGCAGCTGGTCTCCTCCCCTGATGTCACTCTTCTGTGCTTCACTCTCTTGCACGCTCACTGAACGATGTTCTTTCCTTTTGTATGTCCCTTTCTCCAGGGGCTGTAGCACCTCGGACTACAGGACCCCTTCAGACCTTCTCTATGTCGGTCTGCTCTCTTCTCTGTAACTCACTTTCTGAACCTTTTACCTCTAAATCAGAATTTATATAGGGGAGTTCACCGTAAATAAGGCTTAGAGCTCCCCCTTCTGGCCTGGAGTGTGAACATGTTGTGTGCATTGTGATTACCTGATAAAGAGATATCCTTCATCGCTTCCAAGTGTAATATCACTCTCCCCGTGAGGACAGCAATGTCACTGTGACGACCAGGACCCTGGGGCGTCACACTCATGCTGCCATAGGCACTAAAAGTGGTGATGTCCCCTACTGGTAAGTCAGACTAAAAGTGCCCATACCCAAACTCGCTGATATCACCGGGTTTGGCTGACAGTCTAAGGGCGCTAGCAGGCGATTGTATGAGAAATCGCCTGTTTCATCCAGAAAGCTTGGATGATTTTTTTCCTAATGTTCATCAGATTTTCATCCATGTGTCCGTGTGTGATCTGTTTTCATACAACTACTTAAAAAGGTGTACGTGATCACATAGTTTCCTATAATAGAAATCTATCTGAAAAAATTGGACACCACTTAGATATTCAGTGCGGGATCATATTTTTTTTCTCGCAACCATAGACTTGAATAGTTGAGTGTTTGCTGCAATTTTCTTCTGATGGACAGTCAGACCGAGAAAAAAAATCGTTCATCTGACCAGTACAGTTACATAATGTTTATCAGTGTGCTGTCCATGTGCTATCTGATAAAAAGTCAGACAGCATACAAATAATTTACATACATTCACAAATCTATGTGTTCAAGGGAATCTGTCACCCCCTTGGACGTACCTAACCTATTAATATGGGAATACTTATAAGGGCTTGTTTCCACTTACGAGATATACGTCCGTGTCTCGCATTTGAAAACCAAGCTCTGGAGCTGGCACTCCGGAGCGGAGCATGCGGCTGCATAGCAACACATGGAGCTGCAGGCTCCGCTCCTAAGTGCCGGCTCCAGAGCTTGGTTTTCACATGCGAGACACGGACGTATATCTCGCAAGTGGAAACAAGCCCTAATAGTCATACCTGTATGCCTCATATCTGCCTTCTTGTTTTGCAGACTTCATCTCTTAATCCTTTAATGAGTTCTTCCAGGCTCTGGGGCGTGCGGTGCCTGGAAGAAAACTCTGCCTCCGTTCTTCATTAGCGTACCTGTCACGTCCCATCAGAGGGACTGCAAATGATGAAATTAGTGGGGATGGGGGACTGCAAATGATGAAGTGAGGGTGAGAAGGAGTGCAAATGATGAAGCGAGGGGGATGCAAATGATGAATTGAGGGGAGAACGGAGGACTGCAAAAGATGAATTGAGGGTGAGGGATGTGGGACAGCAATTGAACGTAGGGGGTGAAGAGAGCAAATGATGAATTGAAGGTGGGGGTGGGAAGAGCAAATGATGACCTGGGGGGAGAGCAAATAATGATGAATTTTGATGGTGGGGGAGTGAATGATGTATTGAATTTATCAGAGAGCAGTTGATAACGAATACAGGGTGAGAGAGAAAAGACAGGATAATGAATTGGGGAGGAAGGGGTATGTAAATATAATGAATTGAGGAAGCAGTAGGTACAGACTGGGGGTGTTTGTAACACCCCAGGTTCCTGGTTGTTACAGTGGCATTGCTTTCCGCATGGGGAGAGTGATGTCATGCTTGGAAGCAAGGAAGGATCCCTTTGGCAGGTATTCACAAACATGCATCATGTTCTTACTCCAGTCCAGAAGGGGGAGCTCTGATCCAGCTTGTGGGTGGCTCCCCTATATATATTCTGTCTGGAGGGGAAGTTAGAGTATTCTGTCAGAGGGACAGAGCAGAGTAGTCAGTCACAAAGGAGTGAGGAGGGAGGAAGCAGACAGAGGAGAGTCAGTAAGACAGAGGGGCCATGCAGCCATGTGAGGTGCTGCAGCTCCTGGATGGTAGAGAGAAAGACGGAATAAGTTGTAGAGAGCGTGAAGGAGAAGAGGCACAGGAGAGTGAAGAGCTGGAGAGAGAAGTTGCGACTGGGCTTCATCCACACTGAGCGCAGATACCGGTAGCCGGAAGACCGAGGTTGTGGGGGTAACTCTATGCCCCACGGCAGAAACCGGCAGGACAGCAGATTGCAAGTTACCTGTCCACCATTGACACCTGAGGACACATTAGTAAATAGAGCCTGGGTCGTGATAGACATCCTGTAAAAAGACACGAGCTACCTGTCGTACGTGTAAGTAGCGTCCTACCTAAAGGGGGACAGAGAGAAAACGTGAGGACCTTGTGTGAGGCCTAAGGCAGCAAGGGATTACACCACAGCCCTAGAGGGAAGGCTTCTAACCCCACCTGGTAAAGGGGATTCCAGATTCGCTTCCAAGCAGGCCGGACCTTACCTGTACCTGTGATCCAGTACCCTGGACTGAATTCATCAGTAAACCAGGTAAAGAGACTGCAAGCCTGTGTCCTCCGCTTATTCCCGGCACCACACCATCCTTGCCAAACACCTCGGGAGCCCTAGGGACCTAGCATCACCTGTGGGAAGCCATACCATCCCTGCAGCCACAACATCACCCCAGAGGACCCCTTTAAGCAGCATCGGTCACCCCTGACTGAGTACCACATGTGGCGTCACATACTTTTATTATTTCACAAACCCCTTTAAAGACATTTCCTTTAACATGGGCGCCCAGGGTCACGGACCGGGTCACCACCGCCGTGACACCTCTCTTTAAGTAAAGGACCTGGTACTGAGTACGTGGTCCTGGCGGACGTTCCATGTTGAGGATGCAGTGACTGGTGATGAATTGGGGGAAAGAGTACAGGTGCTAATTGATTTTTATGTTTATTAGGTGGGGAAAGTGGCTATTTATAGTTAGTGGGGGCACAGTGGTGGATTATAATTTATATTTGCAATAGTAGGTTGAATAATAACTAATTATATATTAACTAGATGGTGGCCCAATTCTAATGATCGGGTATTCTAGAGTATGTATGTATGTACGTCGCGCTTAGCACAGCCACGAAGTACAGTATATATCACAGCCACGTAGTATATAACACAGCCACGTAGTATATAACACAGCCACGTAGTATATAACACAGCCACGTAGTATATAACACAGACAGCCACGTAGTATATAGCACAGCCACGTAGTGTATAGCACAGCCACGTAGTATATAGGACAGCCACGTAGTATATAGGACAGCCACGTAGTATATAGCAGCCACATAGTATATAGCAGCCACATAGTATATAGCACAGCTCACGTAACCCAGACAGCCACGTAGTATATAGCACAGCCACGTAGTATATAGCAGCCACGTAGTATATAGCACAGCTCACGTAACACAGACAGCCACGTAGTACATAGCACAGCCACGTAGTATATAGCAGCCACGTAGTATATAGCAGCCACGTAGTATATAGCAGCCACGTAGTATATAACACAGCCCACGCAGTATATAACACAGCCCACGCAGTATAGAACACTGCCCACATAGTATATAGCAGCCAGGCAGTATATAACATAGCCCACGCAGTATATAACAGCCCACGCAGTATATAACAGTGTGGGCACCATATCCCTGTTAAAAAAAAATAAAATAAAAAATAGTTATAGACTCACCCTCTGGCGTCCACCGAAGCTGTCCCGATGCGCGCGATGCTGCCGCCAGCTTCCATTCCCAGTGATGCATTGCGAAATTACCCAGATGACTTAGCGGTCTCGCGAGACCGCTAAGTCATCTGGGTAATTTCGCAATGCATCACTGGGAACGGAAGCTGGCGGCAGCATCACACGCATCGGTGGACGTCGGAAGGTGAGCATAGCACAATTTTTTATTTTTTTATTATTTTTAACATTAAATCTTTTTACTATTGATGCTGCAAAAAGTTGGTCTGGGGTGGGGCGACACACTGGCACTGACTGGAGGGGTGTAGGGAGGGTCCAATTAGCGGCCGGACTAAGCCTGTCGCTGATTGGTCGGGCCTGGCCGGCCGCGACCAATCAGCGGCGCGGGATTTCCATTACGGAAATTACAGACAGACAAACAGACGGAAGTACCCCTTAGACAATTGTATATATAGATGGTGGGTGCACGTCTGTATTCAGATGTGTAGTGTAGAAGAAAGGGAAAAAGTGGGGAATGTGCCCTGGAAGGGGTGCTCTAGGTAACTATGTGTTATTTTATGCAGAGACGAGTCCTGGCTGGAAGAAGTGATGGTGGTATTGACGCTATAATCTGTATACTATGTACAGAGCTCCTGTGTATAATGTCACTGGTGATTACTGTATTACCTGTACACTGACACTATATACAGATCTCCTGTGTATAATGGCACTTAGTATTGTGGGTTGTTTTTTTTTTTTTACTAATGATCATGGTGTGGCGGTATTTGTTCCATGTATGTGGTATTATTCGGTCACTATTTGGTGGTAATATGTGGTCTGATCATGGTGTGGTAGTATTTCTCCCTTGTATGTGGTAGTATTCAGTCACTATGTGGTGGTAATATGTGATCTGGTCATGGTGTGAGAATATTTGTCCCTTGTATATGGTATTAATGGTCATTTTAAAAAAAAAAATGTATGTAACTCAATCCCTTAAAGAAAAATAAAGAAAAATATACCTAAAAAGAGTATTGGATATTAAAATAAATATTTAATAGGTTAGAGTAGAATAGGGCCCAAGTGTCTACTTTGTTGTGGTGGCGGCTTAAAAAATCTTTTTGCCAAAACAAAAGCTGCTTGCTATGTATGTGATATGATATTTGATGGGAACTGTTAATATCTGATTGGTGAGGATGTGGTGCAGAAGTTGAGTTTTTCCAAGTGTGGGTAGTTGGACTGTGGAAGGTTCAAGGGGTGGAGGCAGGGCCGGCGTTAGCGCCAGGCAGACCAGACAGCTGCCTAGGGCCCCCGCTCCCCCAGGGGCCCCCAGCCAGTGGCGACGAACTAATAGCGGCACATGACGCAGCCGCTATGGGGCCCGGGAGTCAGGGGGGCCCGACTGCCTCCAACGCCGACTCCCGCCGCATTCAACTATGCCGGGGTCTATGACGCCGGTACAGTTCAAAGCAATGATGGAGGAGAGATCGTCAGATGATGCTCCCTCTCCCATCATTCCCCTCTGCCTCTGACACTGAGGGTGGGCGATGACGTCATGGAGCCGAGCCTGGAACAGCGTGGGGCACGAGGAGAGGCGAGGATTGTGTGTGTGTTTTTTATTTTTTTAAATATATCAGTGAGTGAGTACTGAACTGTAGGGCCATTCTCTGGGGGGGGGCTGTATTGTATTCTATGGGTGGCTACATTATATTCCATGGGAGGGCTGTATTATATTCTATGTGGGAGGATTGCAGCATACTCTTTGATGGGGCTACATTATATTCTATGGGGAGGTGGGCTGTATTATATTCTATGGGGGGCTACATTATTCTATATGAGTGGCCTACATTATACTATATGAGGGGTCTACATTGTATTCTATGGAGGGGCTGCATTATATTCTATAGGGGTGCTAGATTATATTGAATGGGGGGCTTCATTATACTCTATGAGGGAGCTACATTGTATTCTATGGAGGGGCTACATTATATTCTATAGAGGGGCTTTATTATATACTATGAGGGAGGACTGCATCATACTCTTTGATGGGGCTACATTATATTCTATGGGGAGGTGGGTTGTATTATATTCTATGAGGGGCTACATTATATTCTATGGGGGACTGTATTATATTCTATGAGGGAGGATTGCATCGTACTCTTTGATGGGGCTACATTATATTCTATGGGGATATGGGCTGTATTATATTCTATGGGCGGCTACATTATATTCTATGGGGGACTGTATTATATTCTATGAGGGAGGATTGCATCATACTCTTTGATGGGACTACATTATATTCTATGGGGATATGGGCTGTATTATATTCTATGGGGGGGCTATATTATATTCTATGGGGAGGTGGGTTGTATTATATTCTATGAGGGGCTACATTATATTCTATGGGGGACTGTATTATATTCTATGAGGGAGGATTGCATCATACTCTTTGATGGGGCTATATTATATTCTGTGGGGATATGGGCTGTATTGCATTCTATGGGCGGCTACATTATATTCTGTGGGGGGCTGTATTATAGTCTATGAGGGAGGATTGCATCATACTCTATGAGGGGGGCTACATTATACTATATGAGGGGGCTACATTGTATTCTATGGGGGCTGCATTATATTCTATGGGTGGCTAGATTATATTGCATGGGGGCTTTATTATACTATGAGGGGGCTACATTGCATTCTATGGAGGGGCTACATTATACTATATAAGGGGGCTGCATTATATTCTATGGGGGCTGCATTATACTCTATGATGGGGCTACCATATATTCTATGGAGGGGCTGCATTCTATTTTATGGGGGGTTACATTATATTGTATGGTGGGGCTGCCTTATACTCTTGAGGGGGCTACATTATATTATGTGGGGTGGCTGCATTATACTCTGTAGGGTGGCTTCATTATACCTTATCAAGGACTATTGAGAATACATTATACTATATGAAGAACTATATCGGCATTTAGCCGACACAGCTGATCGCATTGATGGGAGAAGGAGCGCTACACTCCTTCTCCCATCATCCCCCTGTCAGCGCCTGACGTAACCGACACTGACACTGACAGCGGGCGCCATGACTTCACTAACCGGCGCCCACTGTCAGGAGATGAGCGGGCTCTCAGAGCTGCGGAGGAACCAGGAAGGAGAGGTGAGTATTTATTTTTTTATGGGGGCTGCCTTATGCTACAGGGTCTGCCTAGAGGGGTGCTGCCTTATACTACAGAGTCTGCCTATGGGGTGCTGCCTTATACTACAGGGTCTGCCTATAGGGGTGCTGCCTTATACTACAAAGTCTGCCTATGGGGTGCTGCCTTATACTACAGGGTCTGCCTATAGGGGTGCTGCCTTATACTACAGAGTCTGCCTATGGGGTGCTGCCTTATACTACAGAGTCTGCCTATGGGGTGCTGCCTTATACTACAGGGTCTGCCTATAGGGGTGCTGCCTTATACTACAGAGTCTGCCTATGGGGTGCTGCCTTATACTACAGGGTCTGCTTATGGGGGTGCTGCTTTATACTACAAGGTCTGCCTATGGGGTGTTGCCTTATACTACAGGGTCTGCCTATAGGGGTGCTGCCTTATACTGCAGAGTCTGCCTATAGGGTGCTGCCTTATACTACAGGGTCTGCCTATGGGCCTGCTGCTTTACACTACAGGGTCTGCCTATGGGGTGCTGCCTTATACTAGAGTCTGCCTATGGGTGCTGCCTTGGGGGGTTCATTATATAATATAGAGTAGGCCTATGGGGAGTGCATTATACTATATGGAGGCTTATGGGGACTGCATTATACTACATTTAGGACTATCTGGTGCATTATACTATATGGAGGCTATCTAGGGGGCATCATACAGTGTGGAGATTACAGTGAGGGGGCCATCGTACAGTGTGGGGAACACAGTGAAGGGGCCATCATACAGTGTTGGAGCCATCAAATAGTTTGGGGGCTACTTAGGGGTCAGTATACTGTGTGGGTGGTACTATACAGTGAGGTAGCATTATACTGTGTATAAGAGAGCATTATGCTATGTATAGGGAAGCTGTACAGGAGGGGGGAGACT
Organism: Ranitomeya variabilis; assembly: GCF_051348905.1. Taxonomy (NCBI): domain Eukaryota; kingdom Metazoa; phylum Chordata; class Amphibia; order Anura; family Dendrobatidae; genus Ranitomeya; species Ranitomeya variabilis. Next base: position 625,408,983 of record NC_135234.1, on the reverse strand, counting down.
CGGGACATTATTAAATGTAAAGTGGGCACTCATTGTTATACGGGAACTCAGGTTACTGTGACTGTCAAAGGGGCACACAGGGCAATATTACTTTCTAGGGGGCAAAATATGGGCACTGTTTTCTAGGGCACTTGCACCCAGCATTACTATATTATAGAGGTTTGCTTTAGAATTTAGAAGGCACAGAGAACCATACAGCAGGTGCAGTAATAGGGACACATACGGCAGCAGCGGCTCAGTATTGGGGTATCAGCAGGATGAGGAGTTTGTGCAGGTTGTGAATAGATGGTGATGGGGCTGGAATGTGAGAAGTGAAATGTGTCTTTGTTGTGTTCTCTGCAAACGAGTACTGGCTGGAAGAAGTTGTGTCGGTCTGGACCAGATGGAAGAGATGGGAAAAGTGAACGATTCTATCAGAAAGAATGTCAGCAGTAAGTTATCTGTAACTGTGCTGTGATCTTTTATATGTTCTGTAGGGCTGGTATCTACCACTGACCATATGGTGGTAATATCAATGTTGGTCTTTATATAGAGATTATCTTCAGTAATAGCGCGGTCATCTGCTGAGGTTCTCCTCCGCTATTAAGGTGCGTCACCCAGTTGTAATCAAGTTTACCTGGTTAGGGGCCCACTCAGAAGCTTCGCCCCCCTGAACCAAAACCCTAGCTACGCCTCTGGCTATATGCATTGATTTTGTCCCAGCGATGCTGTTGCTCTTCAAGAGTCTCATTTGCCCATTGTTGTCTTCGACGTTGTGCCTTTGCTGCTTTCCTTTCATTGTCATTGGTGTACTTTTTAGGAGGAGCCATGTTGGCGCTGATATTTGCTTTATAAAGGGGTTTTCCCACGAATGAAAGTTCACTTTAAAAATTGTGTCTGACCATGTACAGGACATACCACAGATTCTGGGGAGGGGAGGAAGCAAAAGACAATACTGACATTACAGCAGGAGATCGCAGAGGATACATTTTGTGAGGTAAAATATTGTTTAAAAACAGTCAGTGAAATATTTTACCTGACAAAATGAATCCACTGTGATCCCCTGCTGTAATGTCAGTATTGTGTTTTGCTTCCTCCCCTGCCCAGGAGCTGTGGTATGTTCTGTACACGGACACAAACAATTTTTAAAATGAACTTTTGTTTGTGGGAAAACCCCTTTAATGTGACTGGCTTCCCCTGCCTGTAGACACGTCATGCATCTGCCGCCGGAATCAGCCAAATGATTCACTGCACCTGTGCGTAATTCGCGCAGGCGCAGTAAAAATCAGACCGCCGCCATCTGCAGACAGATAGCGGTGGTCACATTAAAACTGTGCATGCGCTCCTCCTGTACAAAGATGGCGGCAGTCAGTGAATCATTTGGCTGATCTCGGCGGTGTGTTCGCGACGGTGTTCCGCTGGTGGTACCGCGCAAGAGGCTGCATACGGTGTATACAATGTGTGTGTGTGGTGTGTACAGCGTATACAGTGTGTGTGAGTGGTGCGTACAGCTTATACAGTGTGTGTGTGTGTGTGTGTGCGTATGGCATATACAGTGCATGTGTGTGCGTTTGTGTGTGGTGCATATGGCGTATACAGTGTGTGTGTGTGTGCCTGATGGACTGGGGCTGATATTCAGCCCTGGCATTTGAAATTACACAGGCCCATGCTGTCCTCATCCCCAAGCACCAGATGGGATATCTATATCTACTATATAATTGTCTAAGGGTCACTTCCATCTGTCCTTCTGTCTGTCTGTCTGTCACGGATATTCATTAGTCACGGCCTCTGTCTGTCATGGAAATCCAAGTAGCTGATTGGTCGTGGGCGTTTTGCCATGACCAATCAGCGACGGCCATAGTCTGGCAGCGAAATGGCCGCTGCTTTACTGCCCTGCAGTCAGCACTGAGCGCTCACACAGGGTTAATGCCAGCTTTAACGGACCGCGGTGTAACGCACTCCGTTAACGCAGCTATTAACCCTGTGTGACCAACTTTTTACTATTGATGCTGCATATGCAGCATCAATGGTAAAAAGATCTAATGTTACAAATAATAATAATAAAAAAAAGGTTATTTTCGCCATCCGACGTCGCGCTCTGTCCTTAGCAGTGCAAGCGGCAGGTTCCGATGCCAAGGATGCTATGCGAGAAGGACCTGCCATGAGTTCACGGTCATGTGACCGCGACGTCATCACAGGTCCTGCACTCATACCAACCCTGGGACCGGAAGCTGCCGTGTGCACCGCACATAGGTGCCAGACTTCAAGGGGCCTTCGGAAGGTGAGTATATGTTTATTTTTTATTTTAAGTCTTTTTTAACCATGCATATAGTGCCCATATTGCTATATACTACATGGGCTGTGTTACATACTGAGTGGGCTCCGTTATATTCTACATCTCTGTGCTATATACTATGTAGCTGGGCAATATACAACGTGACTGTGCAATATACAATGTGGTTGTGCAATATACTACGTGGCTGTGCAATATACTACGTGCTCTGTGTTATATACTATGCAGCTGTGCAATATACTATGTGGCTGTGTCGGTTCTGTTATATACTACGTCAACTGTGCAATAAACTACGTGGCTCTGTTATATACTACATGGCTGTGCAATATACTGCGTGCCTCTACAATATACTACGTGGCTCTGCTATATACTACGTCGCTGACCAGTATACTGCATAGCTGTGCAATATACTACGTAGCTGTGCAATACACTACGTGACTGTGTTATATACTACGTGCCTGTGCAATACACTACGTGGCTATGTTATATACTATGTCGGTTGTGTTATATACTACGTCACTGTGCAATATAGTACGTAGCCTGTGCTATATACTACCTACATATTCTAGAATACCCGATACGTTAGAATCGGGCCACCATCTAGTATATATATATATATATATATATATATATATATATATATAATCGTCTAAGGTCCATTTCCGTCTGTTTGTCTGTAACGGAAATCCCGCGTCACTGATTGGTCGCGCCAGCCGCCCGCTACCAATCAGCGACAGGCGAATTGGTGCGGGATTTGAACCATGCTTTGCTGATTGGTCGCGCCCGGCCGGCTGGCGCTACCAATCAGCGATGCGGGATTTCCGTTGCAGACAAACAAACAGACAAACGACCGGCATGCCGCGACCAATCAGCGACAGCCTATGCCTATGCAGCATCAATATAAAAAGATATAATGTTAAAAATAATTTAAAAAATATAAAATCATGCTATTCTCACCTTCCAGCAGCCCCCGAAGCCTTCCCCATCCTCGCGATGCTCTCGGCAGCTCCGTTCCCAGTAATGCTTTGCGAAATTACCCCATATGACTTAGGATCACGCGAGACCGCTACGTCATCACGGGTTATTGCCGCAAAGCATCACTGGGAACGGACCTGGCGAGAGCATCGCTAACTCCTCGGCTGGATCCGGGGGCCGCCGGAAGGTGAGTATATAACTATTTTTTATTTTAATTATTTTTTTAACAGGGATATGGTGCCCACACTGCTATACACTATGTGGGCTGTGCTATATACTATGTGGGCTGTGTTATATACTCCGTGGCTGTGCTATATACTACGTGTGTCAGGACTCTGAACATTTTTTACCTTTTGTTCATTACTGCCCTCTTCCAAGATGGCGTCTTTGGTCTCATGTGCACTGTGTCTTCCTGCTATAAAACTCCACCCCAGCCTTCAGTCTGTGCTAGAGTATTCTGCCTTGCATCCAGCTCCTGACCTCTGATTACTCCCTGGCTATACACCTGCCCCTGTGAACCTGTGTGGTGATCCTGCTACTCTGCTCTGAGTTCCTGCTGCATACACAAGTTTCCAGTAATCCTCCTTCATCTGCTGCTCGTGTTTACTTCATCTGCATTTGCTGGACATGTAAGCTGCTGCTGCCTTGCTATAACCTGAGACTATTAACCAGGCCTCCCTGGTTGAGCTAAGATATGATTTGAACTGCCTATAAGCATATCTATCTGTGTCTGGACTAACACAAGGATTTATTTGTGTCAAGTATCTTCAAGAATAACTGTGCTTCATAGACTTTCTGCTTGATTGCATTTTTCTCTGAAGACTGCTAAGCTGCGTTTATTATTTGCACCAAGTGTTGTGGACTTGAGTTTCTCTCTGCACCTGTTTGAATCACCGTGTGATAATATAGACTTTACCACTTATAAAACTGTGTCCTGTAGTTGTCTTGTTCCACGCAAAGAGTGTCCTTAGTTATCCCCTATAATTATTACGTGGCTGTGCTATACACTACGTGGGCTGTGCCTGTGCTATATACTACGTGGCAGTGCTATATACTATGTGGCTGTGCTATATACTATGTGTACTGTGTTATATACTACATGGATTGTGCTATATACCACGTGGACTGTGCTATATACTTCATGACCTGTGTTATATACTACGTGGACTGTACTATATACTACGTGGATTGTGCTATATACTACATGGATTGTGCTGTATACTACGTGGACTGTGCTGTATACTACGTGGCTGCTATATACTACGTGGCTGTGCTATATACTATGTGCACTGTGCTATATACTACGTGGATTGTGCTATATACTATGTGGACTGTGCTATATACTACGTGGGCTGTGTTATATACTATGTGGACTGTGCTATATACTACGTGGGCTGTGTTATATACTATGTGGACTGTACTATATACTACGTGGGCTGTGTTATATATTATGTGGACTGTACTATATACTACGTGGGCTGTGTTATATACTACGTGGACTGTACTATATACTACGTGGATTGTGCTATATACTACATGGACTGCTATATACTATGTGGCTGTGTTATATACTACGTGGACTGTACTATATACTACATGGACTGTACTATATACTACATGGGCTGTGTTATATGCTATGTGGGCTGTGTTATATACTACTACGTGGCTGTGCTATATGCTACGTGGCTGTGCTATATAACACGTGGCTGTGCTATATTTCACGTGGGCTGCTATATGCTACGTGGCTGTGCTATATGCTATGTGATTGTGTTATATGCTACATGGCTGTGCTATATGCTATGTGAAAAAAACACCAGAAAACAGGCAGAGATGCTTACCTGTTCAAGGCCTCCAACAATTGCACTAACCAGGGTGCACCAGGCCCAAGTAAAGATAGCAAAAACACAGGTGCAAATAATACCGATGCAGCCAACCTACAATCAGGAATTGGCTGCTTGGAGCACCCGTGCACAAAAATAGTCTGTATGTGGCATGTTCACACAGGAATGCAAAGTATATGGTGCAAAGCCTATTAATGACGCCATATATATAGCGGGCTAACCATGATGCATCCTGTGTGAACAGAGGCCACAGTGTACAGAGCCATCTAGGGCCCAGCCGCACCCTGGAAAAATGTACAGTGCACCAAAAACATAACAATGTATGCAAGGTATTGGTTGATATTATGGCCACAATATTGAAGCTGCCAACCCACGTCAAGGGTCCTTGTATCTTGGCAGTCCTAATCTAAAAAAAAACACCATTGGAGGAAAACCTCCACTATACTAAACAAAAAAACACCAGAAAACAGGCAGAGATGCTTACCTGTTCAAGGCCTCCAACAATTGCACTAACCAGGGTGCACCAGGCCCAAGTAAAGATAGCAAAAACACAGGTGCAAATAATACCGATGCAGCCAACCTACAATCAGGAATTGGCTGCTTGGAGCACCCGTGCACAAAAATAGTCTGTATGTGGCATGTTCACACAGGAATGCAAAGTATATGGTGCAAAGCCTATTAATGACGCCATATATATAGCGGGCTAACCATGATGCATCCTGTGTGAACAGAGGCCACAGTGTACAGAGCCATCTAGGGCCCAGCCGCACCCTGGAAAAATGTACAGTGCACCAAAAACATAACAATGTATGCAAGGTATTGGTTGATATTATGGCCACAATATTGAAGCTGCCAACCCACGTCAAGGGTCCTTGTATCTTGGCAGTCCTAATCTAAAAAAAAAAACACCATTGGAGGTGTTATTTTTGGAGGTGTTATTTTTTTAACAGGGATATGGTGCCCACACTGCTATACACTATGTGGGCTGTGCTATATACTACGTGGGCTGTGTTATATACTCCGTGGCTGTGCTATATACTACGTGTGTCAGGACTCTGAACATTTTTTACCTTTTGTTCATTACTGCCCTCTTCCAAGATGGTGTCTTTGGTCTCATGTGCACTGTGTCTTCCTGCTATAAAACTCCACCCCAGCCTTCAGTCTGTGCTAGAGTATTCTGCCTTGCATCCAGCTCCTGACCTCTGATTACTCCCTGGCTATACACCTGCCCCTGTGAACCTGTGTGGTGATCCTGCTACTCTGCTCTGAGTTCCTGCTGCATACACAAGTTTCCAGTAATCCTCCTTCATCTGCTGCTCATGTTTACTTCATCTGCATTTGCTGGACATGTAAGCTGCTGCTGCCTTGCTATAACCTGAGACTATTAACCAGGCCTCCCTGGTTGAGCTAAGATATGATTTGAACTGCCTATAAGCATATCTATCTGTGTCTGGACTAACACAAGGATTTATTCGTGTCAAGTATCTTCAAGAATAACTGTGCTTCATAGACTTTCTGCTTGATTGCATTTTTCTCTGAAGACTGCTAAGCTGCGTTTATTATTTGCACCAAGTGTTGTGGACTTGAGTTTCTCTCTGCACCTGTTTGAATCACCGTGTGATAATATAGACTTTACCACTTATAAAACTGTGTCCTGTAGTTGTCTTGTTCCACGCAAAGAGTGTCCTTAGTTATCCCCTATAATTATTACGTGGCTGTGCTATACACTACGTGGGCTGTGCCTGTGCTATATACTACGTGGCAGTGCTATATACTATGTGGCTGTGCTATATACTATGTGTACTGTGCTATATACCACGTGGACTGTGCTATATACTTCATGGCCTGTGTTATATACTACGTGGACTGTACTATATACTACGTGGATTGTGCTATATACTACATGGATTGTGCTGTATACTACGTGGACTGTGCTGTATACTACGTGGCTGCTATATACTACGTGGCTGTGCTATATACTATGTGCACTGTGCTATATACTACGTGGACTGTGCTATATACTACGTGGACTGTGTTATATACTATGTGGACTGTACTATATACTACGTGGGCTGTGTTATATACTATGTGGACTGTACTATATACTACGTGGGCTGTGTTATATACTACGTGGATTGTGCTATATACTACATGGACTGCTATATACTATGTGGCTGTGTTATATACTACGTGGACTGTACTATATACTACATGGACTGTACTATATACTACATGGGCTGTGTTATATGCTATGTGGGCTGTGTTATATACTACTACGTGGCTGTGCTATATGCTACGTGGCTGTGCTATATAACACGTGGCTGTGCTATATTTCACGTGGGCTGCTATATGCTACGTGGCTGTGCTATATGCTATGTGGTTGTGTTATATGCTACGTGGCTGTGCTATATGCTATGTGGGCTGTGTTATATGCTACGTGGCTGTGCTATATACAACGTGGGCTGTTATATGCTACGTGGCTGTGCTATATACAACGTGGGCTCTTATATGCTACGTGGCTGTGCTATATGCTATGTGGCTGTGTTTTATACTACGTGGCTGTGCTATATGCTACGTGGGCTGTGTTATATGCTACATGGCTGTGCTATATGCTACATGGGCTGTGCTATATGCTACGTCGGCTGTTATATGCTACGTTTACTGAACAAGTTCTGTCATACATATTCTAGAATACCTGATGCATTAGAATCGGGCCATCATCTAGTATTACTAATATTGCCCTGTATGGAGGAAAGCAAGATTTACTACAGACCAATATTTCGAATGATACCTGTGGCCTGCTGGTGTAAGTGACGGAGTCAGCGACTTTGTGTTCCGTTACAACTCTTAACAGTTTTGGTGTCTTGAGAACACAGATTCTGTTAACAATGTCAACAAGGCAGCCCATGACCAGACAGGCCCTTCTGGCGTGTGCGTGTGTGTGTGTGTGTGTGTGTGTGTATGTGTGTTGCGACGGTGTTCTGCTGGTGGTACCGCGCAAGAGGCTGGTACCACTATCAGTTTCCCTATTGAGAGAACCATCACTTGGGTGTCCCAATATGGCAGTCAGTGAACTTCCGCCGCTTGGAATTCTGGGATCTGGACACATCTGTACAGAACAGGATGTGAAGACATTACAAGATAAGTATGTATTAAGATGTTTATATATGTAATTTATTTTGTTACCAATGAAAACTACATCTTGTCACACAGAGAACAAGCCATCACACTGCTGTGATAACTGGGTTCACACTATCAGTATTTGGTGAGTTTTTTACCTCAGTATTTTTAAGTCAAAACCATGAGTGGGTGATAAATACAATTTTTCATATATCTTCCAGACACTTTCTGCCACTTACATTGTGTTGTGTTATACACTGGGCCTGAGTTTTGGTGCAGTCTCCCCCCCAAAAAAGGGAGATTCAAATTGTCACAAAGTGGATATATGTCAGTTCTGTTAGTTTGTCGTATATCAGCCAGCCACATTCTGCCACTTACATTGTGTTGTGTTATACACTGGACCTGAGTTTTGGTGCAGTCTCCCAAAAAAAAGGGAGATTTAAATTCTCAACAAGTTTATATACACCTTCTACCTTGTTTTACAGTACCATATAACGGTTGTTATTTTGGGTAGATTTTCCCAAAAATGAGGAAGTCTGGTGGAAGAGGCCGTGGGTGGTCGTTGCCAGCTGGTACTGATGGTGGTGGTGGTGGAGCATCTGGTGGTAGTGGGAAAAGCAAAATAGCACCTAAGGCTGGAGGTGTTAAGCCAGCGTCATCGTCTGGCTACACAAGGCCTCGAAGGCTCCCATATCTTGGAGTAGGAAAACCGCTTTTAAAGCCGGAGCAGCAGGAAAAAGTTTTGGCTTTCCTTGCTGACTCAGCCTCTAGCTCTTTAGCCTCCTCTTCAGAAAGTTCAAAATATAAAAGCAGCAAGTCGTCAGTGGATGCTCCCGGTCAGGAACAAGACGTTTCCTTGTGTTCTTCACCCAAACCAAAAGTGAAGGATGCGTCAGGCAACACTACAGGTTACTCCATGGAGCTCTTTACACATACCGTGCCTGGGTTAGAAAGGGAAATAGTTAACTGCCCATTACAAGATGAATCGGACATGGAGTGCACTGATGCACAGCCACAGCTAGATTATTATGCTGTTCCATTGACTCAGATCACTACATTGCCCTCGCAGTGTACTTAGCCAGAATCTGACCCTGATGAGACTATGGTGCCCGCGTCCGGAACGCTATAGCACCTTACACGGTGACACAGAGGAAGGTGCATATGACATTGAAGAGGAGGTGATAGATGACCCAGTTGTTGATCCAGATTGGCAGCCATTGGGGGAAGAGGGTGGCGCTGCCAGTAGCTCAGAAGCGGAGGAGGATGATCCGCAGCAGCTATCTACATCGCAACAGCTGTCATCTGGCAGGCCCGTACCAGGCCAAAAACATGTGTCAAAAACAAAAACAGTTTTAGGACAGCGTGGCCATCCGGTGAAAGTAGCACAGCGTGCAATGCCTGAAAAGGTATTCGATTGTAGGAAGAGTGCAGTGTGGCAAATTTTTAACCAAGATCCGAATGATCAGTCAAAAGTTATCTGTAAGAAATGCTCAAAGACCTTTAGCAGAGGGAAGAATCTTCAAAATTTAAATACAACGCGCATGCTTAGACATTTAACCAGCATGCACTTGCAAGCCTGGACTAAATACCGAACATCACGTACCGTTGGTGCACCTGCTCAGAATGAAGGTAGTCAGCAACACTACATTGCTTCCCTCACTGTAAGCCCACCGGTTAGGACACCACCAGCAGCAAATGTGGAGGTATCGTCGCAAGGCCAAAGCAGTCAGGGAATCACAAGGTTATTGGTAGGAAACACTGTATGTAGGCCAACATCAAGAATACCATCACCAACCCTCTCTCAATCCGCCATGTCCACCACCACCGCTAGTTCCACCATATGCAGCTCTCCAGTCCAGCTCACCCTACAAGAGACTCTCGTTAGGAAAAGAAAGTACTCATCCTCTCATCCGCGTACACAGGGTTTGAACGCCCACATTGCTATACTAATCTCGTTAGAGATGATGCCCTACCGGTTGGTTGAAAGCAAAGCTTTCAAAGCCCTGATGGCCTACGCAGTACCACGCTATGACCTACCCAGTCGACACTTCTTTGCGAGAAAAGCCATCCCAGGCCTCCACCAGCATGTCAAAGACCGCATTGTCCATGCACTGAGGCAATCAGTCAGTGGAAAGGTGCACCTCACAACAGATGCATGGACCAGTAGACATGGCCAGGGACGTTACGTGTCCATCACGGCGCACTGGGTTAATGTGGTGGATGCAGGATCCACAGGGGACAGCCATAGTGGGACAGTTCTGCCTTTCCCACGGTCTAGGAAACAGTTGGCTGTAGGCGTTCGCCACCCCTCCTCCTCCTCCAGAAGCGAAAGCTAGTCCACAGAGGGCAGTCGCACGACCACTCCATCCGCAGCTGCCAGTGTTGCACACGAGGTGTCCCATTACCGAACAGCTAGTGGTAAGCGTCAGCAGGCTGTGTTGGAAATGAAGTTTTGGGCGACAACAGACACCGCGGAAGTACTGGCTGAGTACTTGCAGCAAGAAACTCAGTCATGGCTGGGCAGTGTACATCTTGAGGCAGGCAAGGTAGTCAGTGATAACGGTAGGAATTTTATGGCTGCCATAGCCCTTTCAGAACTGAAACACATATCTTGCCTGGTTCACACCTTGAACCTGGTGGTGCAGTGCTTCCTGAAAAATTATCCAGGGTTACCAGCCCTGCTCCTGAAGGAGCGAAGACTTTGCTCGTACATCCGCCGGTCGCCCGTACACTCCAGCCGTATGCTGAACCATCAGCGATCACTGAATCTTCCCCAGCACCGCCTAATAATCAACGTTGCAACAAGGTGGAACTCCACACTGCACATGGTTCAGAGGCTGTGCGAACAGAGGCGTGCTGTTATGTATTTGTGGGAGGATACACATACACGGGCAGGCAGTTGGATGGCAGACATGGAGTTGTCTGGTGTGCAGTGGTCAAAGCTACAAGAACTCTGTCAAGTCCTTCAGTGTTTTGAGGAATACACATGGCTGGTAAGTGCAGACGACACCATCATAAGCATGAGCATCCCACTAATGCGTCTGCTGATGCAAAGTTTGACACACATTAAGGAGCAGGCGTCTGCAGCCGAGGAGGAGGGAAGCCTTGATGACAGTCAGCCACTGTCTGCTCAGGGAACGGTCCTGGACTAGGTGGCAGACAAAGAGGAGGAGGATGATGGGGATGAATATTTATGGGAGGAGGATGCTTCTCAGGGGGCAATGGAAACTGGTGGCGTTGCAAGGTCAAGTACAGGGTTTTTGCGGGACACAAGTGATGTTGATTTGGAAGAAAGTGCTCCTCAACCCAGCACAAACAGTGAATTGACACCTGGAACATTGGCCCACATGGCTGAGTATGCCTTGCGTATCCTAAAAAGGGACCCCCGCATTATCAAAATGATGACCGATGACGATTACAGGTTGGCCTGGCTCCTGGATCCACAATATAAAGGAAAATTACAAAATATCATGCCACATGAGAACCTTGAGCAAATATTGGCTACCAAATAAGCAACTCTTGTAGACCGTTTGGTTCAGGCATTCCCAGCACACAGCGACGGTCATGGTTCTCACACGAGCCGTAGGGGGCAACATGGCAGAGGTGTTAGAGGTGCACAAATCCGAAGTGGCGTTGGACAGAGGGGTTTTATGACCAGGTTGTGGAGTGATTTAGCAATGACCGCTGACACGACAGGTACTGCTGCATCGATTCAAAGTGACAGGAGACAGCATTTGTCCAGTATGGTTACGAACTACTTTTCCTCCCTTATCGATGTTCTCCCTCACACGTCATTCCCCTTTGATTACTGGGCATCTAAAATAGACACCTGGCCTGAATTGGCAGAATATTCATTACAGGAGCTCGCCTGCCCTGCTGCTAGTGTGTTATCAGAAAGAGTCTTCAGTGCTGCTGGTTCAATACTGACCGAAAAAAGGACACGTCTGGCTACCCGAAATGTTGATGATCTAACCTTCATTAAAATGAACCAATCATGGATTTCAAATTATTTGGCCCCACCTTCCCCTGCTGACACGTAGCTTGCCTGAAAAATGTCTTGCTTTTGGCCTCCTCTTACTGACTGCTCCAATTCCTCCATTTGCAGCTGCTGAATGTCCACCATAGGCCATTTTTATACCTCCCCAAATGGACTGACTCCCCCCACAGGGCCGTGGTCACCACCTGGCGCAAGCACCCGTGCGAGGGCCGTTTGCCTGGACAGGTGGGTGTGCCCACTCTTGGGCGACGGCACTGGCACAGAGTCCCTCATAGTACAATGAAGTGTCTCTGACGGTGGTGGTGCAAAACCAACGTCAGACACACCGTCGTAATATGAGGGGCCCTGTGCCAGTACCGCCGCCCACGAGAGAGTGTTCCCCCCAGCTCAAACAGTGCTCTACCACTTGCAATACTTACCTCTCCCTGCTCCACCACTGTGTAGTCTGGGCTGTTAAATCCTTCAATGGCACTGCCAATACAAATTTGTTGAAATGATAGATGATAGTTAAAATATACAGGGGCCCTGGCCTCCATTTAGACCAGTTAATACTTTGCGCCTACTACCACTGTCTGCTACTCAGCAGAGGAGCCCACCCCTGTACCTAGCTACGCCACCTGTTTATTTATTAACAATTTTTTGGCAGACATTTAGCCCTCTTTATTATTTTGGCCTACTAACTGTGTCTGCCGCTCATTACAGTTGTCCTCCACTGAACAAAGCAATGCCGCCTGTTTAGTCCTGTTACCAATTTTGAACTGCATTTAGCCTACTTTATTATTTAGGCCTATATCTGTGTTTCCTCCTCATCCTGCCCATTGCCCAGCCACTGCTAGATGAGTCTGCTGGTACATTGACCCAGACTACTACATTCCCCTTGCACTCTACACAGCCAGAATCTGACCCTGCTGAAAGTCAGGTTCCCCTACCCGCATATACCACCTTACACGGGGACAAAGAGGAAGGTGCAGATGAAAGTGCAGGTTCCTTCATCAGGTGGGGGGGACATACTCGTTGGCGACGTCACTGGCACAGGGCCCCTCATAGTACGTAAAAGTGTCTCTGCCGGTGGGAGGCGCCGCCCGCCGTCAAACACACCGCCATACTATGAGGGGCCCTGTGCCAGTGCCAACGAATGGGCCCCCCCTGCTTGCTCAGGATCACAGCACTTGCAAAGTTGAAATACTTACCTCTCACTGCTCCACCGCTGTGACGTATTCCGTGTTTCCTGGGCCCACGAAAATCTTGAGCCAGCCCTACCCCCCCCCCCCCACAACTTTAGCCAAATGACCCCCAGTTTTCAATGCCTAACTATTATTATAAAGTCAATTAAGATTGACAAGCTTCAGTAATAAGAATTGATGTTTTTGGCATTAAAATGGGCACTGTAGGTGTTTTCCTGTCCTCCACTCACTGCCGACTTTGATTCCCCATTGACTTGCATTGGGTTTCGTGTTTCAGTCGGCCCCCGACTTTACGCAATTATCGGCAGATTTCACCCAACCCGACTTTTGACAAAGTCGGGTTTCGCTAAACCCAACTCGATCCGAAAAAAGTAAAAGTCGCTCAACTCTAGTGACGTGTTTCTATTATACTTTTCTTCTGATTGTTCCACTGCTGATTTTGGCTTATAAATACTGAGGTAAAAAGCTGACCAAATACTGAATATGTGACTGTGGCCTTGTAAGAAGGGGGAGCCAGGGAGGCAGCCATGGCCGACAGCAATCCCTGTATCACTCCCTGGAACCCCTCCCGCGTACAAACACGTTTTCCATTCTGAATACCTCGGTGCTGCTTCTCTACGCCATCAGGGCCTTCCCGATACGGGTCAGTTACCTCTGCAGACGATTCAAAGAATAAAGGGTCACAGTCCGGTTTCACTTGACCTTCAGCATCTTTACTCAGCAACTTGTCATCCATGGCACACATTGTTACAGCATCGAGCATCGGTGTCTCTGACCCTTGCCTGTCGCTTAGCCTGTGTTCGGGGCGGTCCATACTATACGGTTCCACAGTGTCCTTAACCCCTTCATGACCTTGGGATTTTCCGTTTTTCCGTGTTCATTTTTCGCTCCCCTCCTTCCCAGAGCCATAACTTTTTTATTTTTCCGTCAATATGGCCATGTGAGGGCTTATTTTTTGCGGGACGAGTTGTACTTTTGAACGACATCATTGGTTTTACCATGTCATGTACTAGAAAATGGAAAAAAAATTCCAAGTGTGGTGAAATTGCAAATAAAATGGAATCCCATGTGTGTATTTTGTTTGGCTTTTTTGCTAGGTTCCCTAAATGCTAAAACTGACCTACCATTATGATTCTCCAGGTCATTACAAGTTCATAGACACCAAACATATCTAGGTTATTTTTTATCTAAGTGGTGAAAAAAAAATTCCAAACTTTTCTAAAAAAATAAAATAAAAATTGCGCCATTTACGATACTTGTAGTGTCTCCATTTTTCGTGATCTGGGGTCGTTGAGGGCTTATTTTTTGCATGCCGAGCTGACGTTTTTAGTGATACCATTTTGGTGCAGATAAGTTCTTTTGATCGCCCGTTATTGCATTTTAATGCAATGTCGCAGTGACCAAAAAAACGTAATTCGGCGTTTCAAATTTTTTTCTCGCTACGCTATTTAGTGATCGGGTTAATCATTTTTTTATTGATAGATCGGGCAATTCTGATACCAAATATGTGTATATTTGATTTTATTTTTGTTTTTATTTTGAATGGGGCGAAAGGGGGGCGATTTAAACTTTTATATTTTTTGTTTTATTTATTTCATATTTTTTTACATTTTTTTTTTTTTTTTTAACTTTTGCCATGCTTTAATAGCCTCCATGGGAGGCTAGAAGCTGGCATAGCCTGATCGGCTCTGCTACATAGCTGCCATCATCAGATCGCTCCTATGTAGCTGAATTACAGGCTTGCTATGAACTACGACCACAGGGTGGCGCTCACAGCAAACTGGCATCAGCAATCATAGAGGTCTCAAGGATACCTCTGGTTACTATGCTGACGCATCGCTGACCCCCGATCATGTGACGGGGTCGGCGATGTGCGCATTTCCGTCCGGATGCGGTAGTTAAATGCGTTTGACTGTGGCATTTAACTAGTTAATAGCGGCCGGTGGATCGCGATTCCACTCGCCACTATTGCGCGCACATGTCAGCTGTTCAAAACAACTGACAAGTCGCGGCTTTCAAAGCAGGGGATCTGACCTTGGATGGACTATCCCGACCGAGGTCAGAAAGGGGTTAATGTCCAGTATTTGTGCCTTTTGTGGGGGCATTACCTGCCGTTTCGCCCCGGTTCTGAGAATGACGGTCCGCGCAAAAACCTGCCACATCTTGGTACACTTTCTCCCAAATGCTCAACCTTCTTCTGTTCAGTAGCTGCAGTACCACTAATACTGCACTGCTGTTTCTGTGTTCTTCTCTCTAGTTCTGGCCCCCTTGATATCTTTGCCGGGCCTAATCCTTCCTAAGGAATGTTACGGGGCACGAAGTGCCCCTGTCTGAGCTATGCGGGCGCCCAGGCCCCAACTGTCTAAACCTGGAAGCTACACTATACTTATCCCCACTCGTGCCCCTCGTATTCTAACTATACCTAACACAATATCTGTTATCTATGATGCCCCCCACCAGGTGGCCAACTTGGGGTACTACTCCCCCTAACACTATAGGGGCACTTACTTTCCCTATCCACAATGTGTGTGACATACATGGCAAACAATTTTACAAATATGCAGAGCAGTAGACATGAGGTATAGCAATGCTCTTGTACACGGTGACAATACACTTTGTGTAGCAGTGCCACCGTGCATGAACACATCAATAAAGGGGTAGGGGAGAAGAAGGAACAATATACACATTCACGTCCCCTACAGCCTAAGGCTACGTTCACATTTGCGTTGTTGGGCGCAGCATCGTAGATGCGACGCAACCAACAACGCATGTACACAACGCAGCATTTTGCGACGCATGCGTTGTCATAAGATCCTACAGATCGGGACTTTCGGCGCAGGGAAAACGCTACAAGTAGCGTCCCCTGCGCCCTGTCTTGTGCGTCTATATGACGCATGCGTCGGAAAACGCAGTACAACGCATACTGGCGCATGTCCATGCGCCCCCCCATGTTAAAGATAGGGGCACATGACGCATGCATCGGTAATTGTCGACGACGCTGTGCTCAACAACGCAAATGTGAACGTAGCCTGCCCTTACTGAAGATTGTGAAACGCGTGGCTCCCATAAGATAGGGACACAAAACGTGATTTTTCTCCAGTTTATTATACTAAAGTCCTAAAAACTAAACTAAAGCCATATCCATTAGGTATCGCCACAATCGGACTGCCCCACAGCACACAGGTAGCACTTTTTTTTTTGTGCGACGAATTTACAGCTAACGATGTTTGTTCATAGAGGCAGAAATAGAGTATAGAGGGTTACTAAATATCCCCAATGTGTAAAAAGGTGAAGTGAACATTGACGGGTTCTGTGCACTACACAAGTGTATATTGATATTTCATTATGCGCATGCGCATGAAGCTACTGAGAAGGCGATCCTAGCAGGCAGCAAAGCAAAATACTGCAGTGCGCAGGCGCCGGGAACACAGGAACAGCAACTGCTTTCTCAGAGATCTTTGCGGTAGAACGGAAAGGCATGCCGGGAAATGTAGTCTTTCACTCTGCGTTCTTACGTACCACATCCTCTCACCCCAGCATGCAGCGCGGCTGCGTGAGCATCATGGCGGCTCAGTGAGAGCGAAGTAATAACGTACGAGGTAGTGAGCAAAGAGCCTGAACAGAGAGGCAGGAGGCTGAAAGCTCGGGGTGCGGGGGGAAGCTGCGGTACCGGATGGTGAGGATACTTCCCAAACTCTGAATGTAAGTAAGAGTACAGGTAGTGTGTACAGGGCCACCGGCCATAGCTAGCCTGTGTGCTCAGCTTGGCGTCCCCACGAGCTGTGTGCGGAAGTCTTCTGCCGGCCCAGTGTGAACACGGAGATAAGGGGCTGAAAGACGCCGCTGTCACCGCTGATCTCCTTGCCCCGTGCAGTGATGCCCTCGGCAGCCTCACCTCTCTATAGCAGCTGCTAAATCCCCCTCCACTCCTGCGCTGCTGCTGCTCTTTGTAGCTTTCCTGCAGTGATGTTTTAACTACCTACATGTGACCACTGCAGCCGATCACTGTACTTACTGATGATGGTAGCATGTTTTGCACATGACCAATGAGGACAGTGATTGGCCGCAGCGGTCACATTTGTGTAATAGCGTCATTAGTAGGGGATCTAACATAGTCAAATGAGACCACCGGATCAGCAGGTTTGAAGTGGCTGGAAATGATCAGATGAGCTATTTTAACCATTTCCATGCTTTCCTGACATGCGCCTTTAAAGTTCTGGGTATTCTGGTTACAAGTAAGGCTACGTTCACATTTGCGTTGTTGGGCGCAGCGTCGGCGACGCAACCAACAACGCATGTACACAACGCAGCGTTTTGCGACGCATGCGTTGTCATAAGATCCTACAGATCGGGACTTTCAGCGCAGGGAAAACGCTACAAGTAGCGTCCCCTGCGCCGTCTTGTGCGTCTATATGACGCATGCGTCGTAAAACGCATTACAACGCATACCGGCGCATGTCCATGCGCCCCCCATGTTAAAGATAGGGGCACATGACGCATGCGTTGACGACGCTGCACCCAACAACGCAAATGTGAACATAGCCGCTGAGCAGCAGTACTCAATGTCAGGCAGCAGCCGCAAAAGCAAACAAGATTTTAGGATGTATAAAAAGAGAGAGAAAATCCCGCGATCCCAACGTATTGTTACCTCTTTATAGATCTAGAATATGGGATTCAGCTTTAGGCTCCACATTTTATAAATGAAACAGGAAAGTTAGTTCAGAAGCAGGCAACTAGATTATTACAAGGGATGGAAGCCTCTCACATGATGAGGTTGGAACAGTTGGGCTTGTTTAGCTTAGAAAAAGACGCCTCCGAGGAGATCTCATTTATATGTTTAAATATGTGTTGTCAATACATAGGACTGGTGCATGACTTGGGGTATGTGCACACGATCAGTAAACGCTGCGAGTTAGATGCAGAGTACATCCGCAGCATCCAACCCCCACAGCGTCCAAATGTTGCAGCATAGTGGATGGGATTTCAAGGAATCACAGCTCACTATGTGTCCAGAGACGCCCGCAGAGAGGGATATGTGGCGCGTCTATTTATCTTGCAGAGCTGCAAGTCTCATTAAGACAGATATCACCCGTACAATGTATAGGACGCGGTGATTCCACACGGTTCAGTGAACACATGCGGATTTGCCTGTGTTCAATAGCCGGCAGCACTTTGGATGCAGTGAACATGTGCTGTTTCCAAAGCGCTGCCAATTTCTGATCATCTGCATATACTCTTATTCCTCCCAAAGGACCAGGATTCATTACATGCAGCATAAAGGCAGTATCAGCATCTCTGAGTTGTCGGACTGTGGAATGGCAAACACTGTACCAGCATTTATGTTATAAGTAATCTAGTGATGAGCAAGCATGCTCGGATAATATCTTATCCGAACAGCTGGGTGTGCTCGTATATTATGTTCGAGTCTCTGCGGCTGCATGATTAGCGGCTGTTAGACAGCCAGAACAGGTGGGGATTCCCTAACAAACAGGCAATCCCCACATGTGTTGAGGCTGTCTAACAGCCACAAATCATGCAGCCGCAGAGACTCGATAATATATGGGCACTCCCAGATGTTTGGATAAGATAATATCCGAGCATGCTCGCTCATCACTACGAGTGATATAAGTATAACTGGTGGAGAAATGTTGATCTTGATGGACCTTTCTTTATTCAACCTATGTAATTACTGAGTTCATGACTAGACAGCGCTCCCGATAATCAGCTGTTCTGAGCCGCAGCTGCATATGTCGCAGCTGTGTGACAGTCACAACACACAGGCTCTCCATGCTGTGACTGTCACACCGCCGCGACACATGCAGCTGCGCTGCCGAACCTCTGACTATCGAGAGCGCTCCAGGAAGCCGGGTCCCCGATGCAGCTTCTCTGGTAAGCGCTAATAGCTTGTCAAATAAGGAGGGAGCCGAAGATATTCGCTCATGTCTATTCATGACCAGACATCGACTGCTTTCTGATACAGTCATATTCAAAAACGTATTGCCATGCTCCTTCCCATAGATGTAATGATTGTTGTTGGTGATCAGAAAATTCCTGAAACCACTGAGTCATTTAGATGATTGTGTTTTTATATATATACGAGACACATTTTCTTGGGTGTGTTTGATCTGCATTTGGGATGGAATCTGAATTTGTTTTTTTTTTACTTTTTATACGGACTGTGGTTTCTCACCAACTAATTATCCAACTTTGCCTTTCTCATTCCAGTTTCAGTCAGCTCTACCAAAATGGGCAGAGCTGGGATAGGGCATAGCAAAGCCCGACTGATAAATTCATGATAAGATGTTCTTGCTTTTCGCCAGAAATGTTGCTCCTGTCCTTGATCCTGAAATTGAAAGGTCTGCAGTACTAATCCATCCTTGTGGCCTCTTCAATGTTTTTCCTTTCACAGCTTGTCCGACCACCTGCTGTGTTGGGAAATACAACAGTTCCAGTGAAAGGAAGGGGCTGACTGTAGTTGTCAGCATAAAACCGTAAAGGGGCAAAATGAAGAATTAGTGGAGAACATTGACCTTCAGGAACAGTAGGTGTCCCAGTTAGAATTGAACAAAAAGATTTTCAAGGACCTTAATCTAGCGGCCCCCGTTAGTCGTGGCTGTCATAGAAAAGTCTTATTAACCTCCTACTAAATTTAGCATCTTTGGCACTTCTGATTAGTAGGCAACGACTGCATGTGTCACACCACTCATAATGAAATGACATTGTAACCCCTAATAATCAGAAGAGGCACGTGGCATTTTGTAGATGGTAAGAGGTTTGCAGGGCTCTGGTGCGGCAGCCATAAACTACTTACATGGCCATGGGACCAGGGCTCTGTGAGTCTTTTTGTTCAGCTCTAGTCATAGAATTTTGACACCTGCTACCAATCTTTTTAAAGAAATGGGTCAATCCCTTTATATGTTTTATCTATATATTAAAAATGATTGGGTGGGAGTGTTGGAAAGTTGCTCCATTCACTGAATAATTTTAAGTACTGGACAACAGGTCATGAAGCGGAACGCCTTACTGAGATTTCCATCCTAATTCCTGTATTGCATTTGTTAGATGGCCGGGGAGCTGACTGACAAACGTGACCGTGATGGGTCGCCATCAAAGGACCGCAAGCGCTCTAGGTCCCGGTCTGGTGAGAGAGACCGTGATAGGAAATCTTCTCCATCAAAGGACAGAAAGAGACATCGTTCTAGGGAAAGAAGGCGATCTCGCAGCCGCTCCCGTTCTCGATCTAAGTCTAACGAAAGGTAGGTTCTGACCAGATCCTTACACGTTTGAAGTTCTAAATAATGTATATTTTATTGAAATAACTAGCTAGTGTCAGTTTACTGTGTTTATATGTATAGATAGACCTTAACGGGTTTCCATATTGGATTGTTTGATATCATCAGAGATTACTTTGACTATGTCGAGAAGATCTGTATGTTTGCTGATTTGTTTTGAAGGGATAGAAGACAAAAAGATAGAAAGAAAGATGGAGGACGAGAGAAGGACACCCACCGTCGTGACAAAGACAAAAAAAGATCAAGGTAAAATTGTTTTGCTGAAATATTAATGAGTCTGCGTTCTATCTCAGTATCTGATGTGAAAGCAACCTAATTTGTGAGGCCACTCGCATTCCTAATACTGATCATTTATTATTTGTAGAAGTCCATCACCAGGCCGCACTAAAGATCAAAAGTTTAAAAAAGAAGTCAAAAAGGAAAATGAGGAAGATGCACCAGAAAAGAAGTCCAAGGTAAATGCTGAAGCCCTCAGAAGTAGAGCTCACCAAAATGTCCTTTGTGTCTGTGCTAACCTTTAGGCTTTGCTATTTGAATTTAATGATATCACATTTTTGATGTGGGATGAAATAATTTAGCAATTTTCTTTTTTTGTCTTTTATGGAAAAGATACTGCAGTTCTGCAAACCTTGATATGCCCACAATGTATAAACACTTTTTCATAGTTCCAGATCTATTTGGGGTGATCAGCACTGTACACTAACAATGAGGAATACTTGTGTGTCTCAGGTGCAGCCACTTTCTTTGGAAGAGTTGTTGGCTAAGAAGAAAAAGGAAGAAGAGGCAGAATCTAAGGTACGTAGCTTTCTCAGAATTGGAGTTCTGGGCAGTTTTGTTGTAGACTGTTGTGAACTCTAGGCTTTTGATGTGCATTTTGCTAAAGAGGATTCCTGGAGTTTAAAATTCTTCAATGCAAAAATGTTTCTCTTTGATGCTAAAAGGAGCATCTCTGTGTCATGCACAAACCCCTAAACTAGACATAATACAGTCATGGTGATTTATGAATCTGATTTCATTTACATAAGAAAAAAATGTTTTATATTCTTTGCACCACATTTATTATGAGTTTTAGGCACATGTCTCATCACTTGTGACAAGGGGGAGTGGCCCCCAGAAAGGGGTGTGGTTTACCAAGAAAGTGGCATGGCTGAAATTTTGATCCTCAGTGCTGCGATTTCCAAAATCTGCTATAACTTATTGGAACAGACTAAGGCAACTTCTAGTTGGTATAAGTTTAAGGTACCTTCACACTGAACAACTTAACAACGATAACGACAGCGATCCGTGACGTTGCAGCGTCCTGGATAGCGATATCGTTGTGTTTGACACGCAGCAGCGATCTGGATCCTGCTGTGACATCGTTGGTCGGAGCTAGAAGGCCAGCACCTTATTTCGTCGCTGGATCACCCGCTGACATCACTGAGTCGGCGTGTGTGACACCGATTCAGCGATGTCTTCACTGGTAACCAGGGTAAACATCGGGTTACTAAGCGCAGGGCCGCGCTTAGTAACCCGATGTTTACCCTGGTTACCATTGTAAATGTAAAAAAAAAACAAACACTACATACTTACATTCCGGTGTCTGTCGCGTCCCCCGGCGTCCGCTTCCCTGCACTGTGTCAGCGCCGGCCGGCCGTAAAGCAGAGCACAGCGGTGACGTCACCGCTCTCATTTACGGCCGGCGCTGACACAGTGCAGGGAAGCGGACGCCGGGGAACGCGACAGACACCGGAATGTAAGTATGTAGTGTTTTTTTTTTTTACATTTACACTGGTAACCAGGGTAAACATCGGGTTACTAAGCGCGGCCCTGCGCTTAGTAACCCGATGTTTACCCTGGTTACCCGGGGACTTCGGCATCGTTGGTCGCTGGAGAGCTGTCTGTTTGACAGCTCTCCAGCGACCACACAACGACGAAACAGCGACGCTGCAGCGATCGGCATCGTTGTCTATATCGCTGCAGCGTCGCTTAATGTGACGGTACCCTTAGAATAGACGGTCAAACATGTACCAGGTGAGCTTCTGTGATAAATTAGACACATTTTCCTACTGTTTAGCTTAAAGGGTTTGTCTTAACAACGTACATTCTAATCAAAAGATCTTGAGATAATAAGTTTCACAATTGGATGTGTTAAAACAAATAATAAAAAAAAATTATATATATATTTTTCTTGTGCTGAGATAAATGTGCCCTTGCTATGTCTGTCCCATCCCACTTCATCCCAAACTTCACCACAGTCTTCATCTCAACTCTAACCCATCTCTTCAACCTATCAATAACAACTGGTGTTTTCCCCTCATGCTTCAAACATGCCTCAGTCATAACTATCCTCAAAACATCCTCTCTTGATCCATCCTCTGTATCTAGCTATCGCCCTATATCACTTCTCCCCTTTGCCTCAAAACTACTGGACAACATGTCCATTTCGAACTGTCCTCCCACCTCTATTCCTGCTCCCTCTTCGACCGGTTACAATCTGGCCTTTGGCCTCATCACTCTATTGAAACTGCCCTAACTCAGGTCACCATTGACCTGCTGACTTCCAAAGCCAAGCGACTCAACTCTGTCCTCCTTCTCCTGGACCTGTCCTCTGCCTTTGACACAGTGGATCATTCCCTACTATTACAGACCCTCTCATCTCTTGGCATCACAGACTTGGCCCTATCTTGGATCGTATCATACCTAACAGACCAGACATTCAGCGTCTCCCACTCACACACCACCTCCTCACCTCGCCCCCTATCTGTCGGAGTCCCGCAAGGATCAGTCCTAGGGCCCCTTCTCTTCTCCATTTACACCTTTGGCCTGGGACAGCTCATAGAATCTCACGGCTTACAGTATCATCTCTATGCTGATGACACACAGATCTACATCTCTGGACCATATATCACCACCCTACTAACCAAAATCCCTCAATGTCTGTCCGATATTTCATCCTTTTTCTCAGCTAGATTTCTAAAACTTAACATGGACAAAACAGAATTCATCATCTTTCCCCCATCTCACTTGACTCCCCCAACAGACCTATCCATTAAAGTAAATGGCTGCTCACTCTCCCCAGTCCCGCAAGCTCGCTGCCTCGGTGTAATCTTTGACTCTGATCTCTCCTTCAAACCACATATCCAAGCCCTTTCCACCTCCTGCCGACTTCAACTCAAAAACATCTCCCGGATCCCTACATTCCTTAGAATCTGCAAAAATCCTAATCCATGCCCTCATCATCTCCCGTCTTGACTACTGCAACCTTCTGCTGTGTGGCCTCCCCTCTAACACTCTCGCACCCCTCCCAATCTATTCTAAACTCAGCTGCCCGACTAATCCACCTGTCCCCCGTTATTCCCCGGCCTCTCCTCTCTGTCAATCCCTTCACTGGCTCCCCATTACCCAGAGACTCCAGTTCAAAACCCTAACCATGACGTACAAAGCCATCCACAACCTGTCTCCTCCATACATCTGTGACCTCGTCTCCCGGTACTTTCCTGCACGCAACCTCCGATCCTCACAAGATCTCCTTCTCTACTCCCCTCTTATCTCTTCTTCCCACAATCGCATGCAAGATTTCTCTCGCGCATCACCCCTACTCTGGAACCCTCTACCACAACACATCAGACTCTCACCTACCATCGAAACCTTCAAAAAGAACCTAAAGACCCACCTCTTCCGGCAAGCCTACAACCTGTAGTAACCACCGATCGACCAACCGCTGCACGACCAGCTCTATCCTTACCTACTGTATTCTCACCCATCCCTTGTAGATTGTGAGCCCTCGCGGGCAGGGTCCTCTCTCCTCCTGTACCAGTTGTGACTTGTATTGTTCAAGATTATTGTACTTGTTTTTATTATGTATACCCCTCCTCACATGTAAAGCGCCATGGAATAAATGGCGCTATAATAATAATAAATAATAATAGTAATGGTCTGAACATACTACAGTTCCTAGCCAGAGGAGGAAGCAAAAGTCACTTATAAGTGAGAATGCAAACAAAGCAGATCACAACTGCTACTTTCTGAGGTAACACAGGATTTTGTTTCTGCAATGTTTCCAGCGCTCTGAAGTCATCTTAAATCAAGTCAGTGACATATGAATTTGGTGTATGCTGGAGCTACTATGTCACTGACTTGATTTATGATGAGCTCAGAGAACTGGAAACATGTCAGAACACTTGATACTGTGATAAAAGAGGCAGGTAAATATGTTACCAGAGAAAATAACAGCTGTGAGCCCCTGCTGTGTCATCCCTTGGACAGGAGCTGTGGTAATCATGAACTGGAGCAGCTCTACATAGTCAGACACAGAAATAAGACAGTACACAGCAGGGGCACATTTTTAAAATGATCTTGGAACAGAAACATTTTTGTAACACATCCAATTGTGAAAATTATCCCAAGATCTATTAATTAAAATGTAGTTTGTTCATGGGAAAAACCCTTTAAGTTTAAACTGTTTAATATAATTTGGGGAATGAACACACTGTGCTCCTTTTTCTGCAGTATTTTTAGCGTAAAGAAAGAAAAAAGCACTCAGAAAATCCTCAAAAGAACGGTCGCTATTTTTCTATTGAAAAAAAAAAACTTGATGATCATATTTGGCGTCCTTGTTTTTTTTTTTTTTTAACAGTTTCAGGCATTTTCAGCTAGCAAGATGATAAATGCGTAGCATACAAGTCAATGGGAAAGCGTTTTTATAGCTCGTTTCTTGCACAAAACACTAGCGCTTTCTTCTTTGATTAATTGAGTTCAAAATCCATCAGGAAAACACGGCGGGATAAAGACGCTGTGGAAATGACCCAAAAGAATGCTACAGTTTTACAAAACTCCAGAGAAAAGGAGAATTTCATAAGTTTTTGACTGATGGAAAAGGACCCAGGATGAACATATCCTTTGACTGTTTTAGTAAATCAGCCCCAACGTGTCAGTTTTGTCTGGAGTGTTCCTTCAGTCCCTTCCCAACATGCGCCGTACATATACTGCTCTGCTGGAGCTGCATTCCTGCAAACGGCAGTATATATACGGGGGGGAGAATCGCACGGTCTCACACTGAGCACCGCGGTGACCGTGTGTGGGAGCTGACACCCTGCAGTATCGCCCACAATCAATGTTAGCACCAATTGCGGGCATTTAACCCGTTTGATGCCGCTGTCAGTAATGACAGCGGCATAGAGGTGCATCGTGCAGGGAATGCTTTCGACGCTCTAATTGAGTCAGTGAATAAGGCTTTGAGACTTGAGGAGGAACCCTTATCTAAAACAAATCATGCCGTGTCCTTTAAGAGGACCAAACGAGCTCACAGAGTGTTCGCCACTCATCCCGAGTTTAAGCAAATTGTTGAATCTCACAGGATCCGTCCAGATAAACGATTCACAGGGCAGAAGCCCATGGAGTCCAAATATCCCTTTGCCCAGTATCTAAGAAAAGATTGGTCACAATCTCCCCCAGTAGATCCTCCGGTATCGCGCCTGGCTACGAAATCTGTTTTATCCTCCTCGGAGGGCGCCTCTATTAAAAATCCAACCGATCGTCAGATCGACAATATGGCGCCCTTTGAAGCCTCAGCGGCCGCACTCTTTCCATCTTTTGCCGCTACGTGGGTGGCTAAGGCTATTACCCACTGGGCTGAGGTCTTGTCTTCAGCAGTACTGGATACCAATCTTCCCCCAGAGGTAGCAGACCTCGCTACTCAGATAGCCAGAGCTGGAGATTTTGTAGTGACCGCGGATGCCTGCTGACTGCGCTTCTCAAGCAGCAGCAAATGCCATCACCATCCGGAGGTCCTTATGGCTCAGGGACTGGCGTGCGGATTCTACTTCCAAAAAGTAATTGACTTCTCTCCCATATCAGAGCGGTCGCCTTTTTGGCGAAAAGCTCGACCAGTTAATTTCTGACACCACTGGAGGGAAGAGTAAATTTCTTCAACAACAGAGACCCTCTCGGCCCTTTCGGAACCTGCAACCACAGGCTCGGTCCCGATTTTTTTCGTTACAACTCAAACTGGTCCTCTACTTCCACATCTCCCGGTTCCGGCCGGGCACAACGTGGAGACAGAGGTTCACAGGCCTCTTTTAAGCCTTTCCCTTTCATGGAGAGGCAGACCAAGGCAGCCGGGATCCAGAGGCGCCAGAATGGACAGACCTTCCACATAATGACTCCCTGCGGTATCCGAGGGACACCCTCAAAGTAGGCGGCCGCCTGCTTTCCTTCAGTGCTGCGTGGCTCTCGGTTGTTCACGACGAGTGGGTCCCCGATCTAGTGTCCTCCGGATACAAGATAGATCTCTTATCTCGTCCTCCAAACCGTTTTTTCCTGTCTTCTCCTCCCAGGGCAAAAGCATCAGAGTTCTTCAAAGCTATAAGCTCTCTGAGAAAAGACTGAGTTATTATTCTGGTCCCTCAAAGCGAAAGGTTCCAAGGTTTTTATTCAAACCTCTTCATTGTTCCAAAGAAGGACGGTACAGTACGGCCCATACTGGACCTAAAACTGCTGAACAAGTTCGTCAGGGTACGACGGTTCCGGATGGAATCGCTTCGTTCTGTCATCGCCTCCATGGAAAAAGGCGAGTTCCTGGCGTCTATAGACATCCAGGATGCATACCTCCACATTCCTATTTTACCTTCTCACCAAAGGTTTCTTCGCTTCGCAGTTCAGGAAGATCACTTCCAATTCGTTGCTCTGCCCTTCGGCCTCGCCCCCGCTCCCAGGGTATTCACCAAGGTCATGGCGGCTGCCGTGGCCATACTCCACACCCGAGGAGTGGTGTCGCTCCCGTATTTAGACGATATCCTCATCAAAGGCCCCTCTTTCCGCTCCTGCAAGGAAGCCGTAGCCATCACAGTAGATACCCTTTCTCGCCTGGGTTGGAAGATAAACTTCAAAAAAATCTTCCCCAGTGCCGGCTCAGCGAATTTCCTTTCTAGGAATGATACTCGACTCGTCCCGGGGGTTGGTTCTTCTTCCCCCGGAAAAGATCTCTTACAGCGAGAATCTCTGAAGCTCTCTCAGCCTCGCTCTCACTCTCTGTGCTTCAGTATGAGAGTCCTCGGCAGGATGGTAGCAGCTATGGAGGCGCTTCCATTTGCCCAACTACACCTCCGTCCTCTACAGCATGCCCTCCTGGCTATTTGGGACAGGAACCCGTTCTCCCTAGACCGTCGGTTCCTCCTTCCCCAGCGAGTCAGACAGTCTCTCAGGTGGTGGACATTGAAATCCTCCCTGAATCAAAGGAAGTCTTTTCTTCCAGTACACTGGCTGGTTGTGACGACAGACGCCAGTCTTCTAGGCTGGGGAGCGGTGTTCCTTCATCACACTGCTCAGGGCCGCTGGTCCCCCCAGGAATCACGCCTTCCAATCAACATTTTGGAAATCCGGGCGATCAGGCTGGCACTTCTCCAGTTCCATCCCTTCCTAGCAGGTTGCCCAATCAGGATTCAGTCCGACAACGCCACTGCAGTGGCATACATCAACCGCCAAGGGGGAACCCGCAGCAGGGAGGCCATGACAGAGGTAGGCCACATCCTCCGATGGGCCGGGGAAAACCGCTCAATGATCTCTGCTGTTCACATCCCGGGAGTGGACAATTGGGAGGCAGACTTCCTCAGTCGGCAATGCCTCGACTCCGGGGAGTGGTCTCGCCATCCGGAGATCTTCCACCAAATCTGCTGTCGTTGGGGAATCCCGGACGTGGATCTGATGGCCTCACGGCTGAATTCCAAGGTTCCCAACTTCATGGCTCGGTCCCACGATCCGTCAGCCATCGGGGCAGACGCTCTTGTACTCCCGTGGCATCATTTTCGGCTTCCGTACATATTTCCCCCGCTTCCTCTCCTGCCGAGAGTCATCAAGAAAATCAGAGCGGAGAGGGTACCGGTAATCCTGATTGCGCCAGATTGGCCGCGCTGGGCATGGTACGCGGAACTAGTTTAACTTGTTGCCGACGTTCCCTAGCGATTACCGATTCGCACAGACCTGCTTTCTCAAGGCCCCTTTTACCACCAGAACTCAGAGGCCCTGTGTTTGACGGCATGGCCGTTGAGTCCTGGGTCCTAACCCAGGCAGGTTTCTCTCCAGAAGTCATAGCTACCATGATCAGCGCTAGAAAGCCTACGTCTATGCGTATCTATCATCGCACTTGGAAGGCTTTCTTTTCATGGTGTAGCGACCGAGGACGTTCTCCTCTACATTTTTCCATCCCTTCCATTCTCGAGTTCTTACAAACGGGTTTGGACTTGGGTCTCGCCCTTAGTTCTCTCAAGGGGCAGATCTCAGCTCTGTCTGTTCTCTTCCAACGCAGGATTGCCAACAGATTACAGGTCAAGACGTTTATTCAGGGGGTCTCCCATCGGGCGCCCCCCTATAGGATGCTGTTGGACCCATGGGACCTTAACCTGGTCCTCGGAGTCTTGCAACAGGCTCCTTTCGAACCTCTACAGGAGGTTTCCCTGTCTCATCTTTCATGGAAAGTTGCCTTTCTAGTTGTAGTCACCTCTATAAGAAGAGTCTCCGAGCTGGCGGCTCTGTCCTCTCAGGTTCCGTTCCTGAACTTTCATCAGGATAAAGTGGTTTTGAGGACATCCCCCTCTTTTCTACCGAAAGTTGTATCCTCTTTTCATCTCAATGAGGAAATTGTCTTACCGTCACTCTGTCCGGCACCAGTCCATCGCATCGAGAAGGCCCATGCGTTAGGGTGCATGGGTTAAAGAAAAACTTAACATTGGCATCAGAAAGAATTAATTTTAGTCTTTAGTAATTAATGTATGATCTCGCTTTGTTTTAGCCGAAATTTCTTTCCAAATCTGAGCGGGAGGCTGAAGCTCTGAAACGGAGGCAAATGGAGGTTGAAGAACGACAGAAGCTAATGGAAGAAGAACGAAAGAAAAGGAAGCAGTTTCAAGATATTGGAAGAAGGATGATGGGTAATACAATATGCTTTGACCTAAATTACTGTATATACTCGAGTATAAGCCGACCCCCCCTAATTTTGCCACAAAAAACTGGGAAAACTTATTGACTCGAGTATAAGCCTAGGGTGGAAAATGCAGCAGCTACCGGTGAATTTCAAAATTAAAAATAGATGCTCCATACTGTTCATTATGGCCCCATAGATGCTCCACATAAAGCTGTGCCACATATAATGCTCTGCACAGTTCATTATGGCCCCATAGATGCTCCATAGAAAGCTGTGCCATATACAATGCTCTGCACCTTTGATTATGGCCCCATAGAAAGCTGTGCCATATACAATGCTCTGCACCTTTGATTATGGCCCCATAGATAGCTGTGCCATATACAATGCTCTGCACCTTTGATTATGGCCCCATAGATAGCTGTGCCATATGCAATGCTCTGCACCTTTGATTATGGCCCCATAGATAGCTGTGCCATATACAATGCCCTGCACCTTTGATTATGGCCCCATAGATAGCTGTGCCATATATAATGCCCTGCACCTTTGATTATGGCTCCATAGATAGCTGTGCCATATACAATGCTCTGCACCTTTGATTATGGCTCCATAGATAGCTGTGCCATATACAATGCTCTGCACCTTTGATTATGGCCCCATAGATAGCTGTGCCATATATAATGCTCTGCACCTTTGATTATGGCCCCATAGATAGCTGTGCCATATATAATGCTCTGCACCTTTGATTATGGCCCCATAGATAGCTGTGCCATATACAATGCTCTGCACCTTTGATTATGGTCCCATAGATAGCTGTGCCATATATAATGCCCTGCACCTTTGATTATGGCCCCATAGAAAGTTGTGCCATATACAATGCCCTGCACCTTTGATTATGGCCCCATAGATAGCTGTGCCATATACAATGCTCTGCACCTTTGATTATGGCCCCATAGATAGCTGTGCCATATATAATGCCCTGCACCTTTGATTATGGCCCCATAGATAGCTGTGCCATATATAATGCTCTGCACCTTTGATTATGGCCCCATAGATGCTCCACATAAAGCTGTGCCATATATATAATGCTCTGCACCGTTGCCCCATAGATACTCCACATAAATCTGTGCAATATACAATGCTGCTGCTGCTGCAATAAAAAAAAAAAAATGACATACTCACCTGTCTTGCTTGCAGCTCCTCAGCGTCCCGTCCCGGCGTCTCTCTGCACTGACTGATCAGGCAGAGGGTGGCGCGCACACTAGTACGTCATCGCGCCCTCTGACCTGCACAGTCAGAACAAGAGGACGCGAAGACAGAGCGGCGGGTGGAACGCGGACAGGTAACTATGAGATACTTACCTGCTCCCGGCGTCCCTGGCTCCTTCTCCCGGACAGCTGGTCTCCGGGTGCCGCAGCCTCTTCCTCTGTCAGCGGTCACCATTACCGCGCTAATTAGAGGAATGAATTTGCGGCTCCACCCCTATGGGAGTGGAGTCCATATTCATTTCTCTAATGAGCGATCCCACGTGACCGCTGAACAGGGGACGAGCTGCGGCACCGAAGACAGTGGGACGGGCAGGGGGAGCGCCAGGACCGCCGGGACTAGGTGAGTATGCGACACGCTCTCTCCCCCTCACCCGCCGACCCCACCACCGACCGTGACTCGAGTATAAGCCGAGAGGGGCACTTTCAGCCCAAAAATTTGGGCTGAAAATCTCGGCTTATACTCGAGTATATACGGTATATATAAAATGCTATTTTTTTTATTCTATTTTTATTTTTTTTGATCAGCCATAATCAAATATTTCCGACTTAGAATACTGATATGTGATTAAGACGAGGAGAATAAGGAGTAGCAGGTGAATAGAGTAAAATCAAGTTTAAATTTTATTAAATGTCATATTGAAAAAGATTTACAAAATACAGTAACAAGATTCCAAGACAACACAAATACAGCAGCATCTCAGTCATAGGTGAGAATATAATCAGACATTATATGTGTGCTTAATAGTAGAGCATAGGGAGTAACTATAAGCTGCATCCCCTTGATAAAGCGGTGTCTTGAACACACGAAACGCACGTCGGGTCCTGCCATCCGGTACAGGATCACCCTTCCACCTGCGGTAAGCTCTGCCCCTTGGTATTACTTGTTGCTGTATGCGCTCTTACACCTTGGGATTGATCTCACCTGGCTGCGTCATCTGGCTTATAGTTACACCCTATGCTCTACTATTAAGCACACATATAATGCCTGATTAAATTCTCACCTATGACGGGTGACTCTGCTGTATTTGTGTTGTCTTGGTATCTTGTTACTGTATTTTGTAAACCTTTTTTAATGTGACATTTAATAAAAATTTATACTTGATTTTACTCTGTTCACCTGCAACTCCTTATTCTCCTCTTGTTTTCATGCCTCTTGGAGTCGGTGCTGGGATTTTCTTTCTCTCCTCATTGGGGGACACAGGTAACCATGGGTGTATGCTGCTGTCACTAGGAGGCTGACACTATGCAAATAAAGAAGTAGCTCCTCCCCGGCTGTATACACCCTCCGACAGGCACCAGGCAACTCAGTTTTTGCTTAGTGTCTGTAGGAGGCGGACCTGGATCTAACACCAGATCCGTATTTTTTTTACAGGGATTTGTTTTATTAACCTTTTCCCCTTTCTTTTTCAGATACTTTTCTTCAGGGTAACAGGGTGCAGTTTTTTTTTTCTCACCCTGTTTTCCCTACTTTGAGCGTCCGAGAGAGCAGTGTGGTATCACCCACATCGCACCCTCTCAGACCCACTGGGCAGGACTTTGTCCCCTGTCACTCATTCGGGTGTTCAGGGTGATTTTTCCTCGGTGGCCAGTCCTGCCCGTTTCCCCTCCTCATCCCTCTCCTCGGAGAGGGCTGAGAGGAAGACGGCGGTCGCTTCCAGTGACCCTTTCCTCCTGTTTAGGGGTCGACGCCGTCTTCTGCGCCGGAGTTCGTGGCGTGGGAAGGAGGACTTCTTCCAGGACCCTCTACTCTACAAGGGATCCTGATGCGTTCCTCAACTGCAGGTAGGGAATCTTCAAGCACCAGTACAGGACGATACCTCTCCCGCCCTGCAAGCGATCTCCTCAGGGTGTCAGAGCTTACCAGGGCCTCTGTTTAATAGGGGAGTGGACTGCAACACTTCTTTTTCTGGTGTCAGGATGCGCTATCGCCGCACGCTGGCATTTCTTTTTTCCCTCCTTTTATTCAAACCTGCGGGCTCGCGCGCCTGCCATTTTTTCTCCCGGCTATTTCTCCTTCATTCGGCGCCCGGCTTACACGCCCCCTTGCGGCGCCCTGCATTACGTGGCCAGGAGTTCAGCGCTCTTGGGGGCGTTTCTTCTGCTTCCCCCTTCGGCGCTTGTGCACGCCCACAGCGTCGCGCTGTTCCTGCGCTCTTCCTGCTCCCTGTCAACGTCTCCTCACCGCGTGGGACACGAGGATCTCGGGGGAACACAGGCACAGACTCCTGCGGCTACCGCTGTCGCTGTTCGGTCAGCAGGCTCTCTCTACTGCTCTCTCGGGCTCTACTCCTCCCGGCAGTACTTTTCCGCTCCTGGACAAGGTAATATCTCTACTTATGTCCGACCCCACTCCGGCCTTTGCCACTACGGCCATTCATTACGCCTGCGCTCTCTGTAAGAAAAAGTGGGCCTCAGGTCAGTCCTCTCCTTTCTGCCCGTCCTGCGTTCCTCCCACCATGTCAGTCCCTCAGGAAGCTCCTAGGTCTCTGGATGACTGCACCCCACCTCCCCAGGAGTGGGCTGTTGCAATGTCTCAATCAGTGTCAGACCTGACTAAGGTGTCTCAGTCCCTGGTCTAGGCACTTGAACGTATCCCGTTTCTATCTAATGCCACCAGTGCCACGAACGCCTCACACGGCGATTTTGCTCGCACCTGTCCAAGACCCTCACAGAGGCAGACTGGACAAAAGAGACAGAAAAGGGACCTTATCTAGATCCTCTTCCAGTTCCCTGGACCACACTGGGATTCCCCTATCTGCCCGTTCCCCCTCCTCGCAGGCGGATGTCGGGTCTGATCTATCCTCTCAGTCGGAATCTGACTCTTGATGCAGATCAGACTTCCGGTACACAGGAGATGGTCGATAGCCTTATTTCAGCTATCATTCACACGCTTGAACTTAAAGGGCCACTGTCACCCCCCTCCAGCCGTTATAAACTAAACTAAACTTGTGCAGCAGTAATGCTGCAGTCTAACAAGGTGGCTCTTTTAGTTTTTGATTCAGTTATTCCCTCAATAAAGCGTTTTAAAATTTGTACAAAATAACCTGTCCTTAGACCTGGAGGCGGTCCGAAGCCTCCTCTGTGAATCTCCCAACGGCCGTCACTCTTCTCTTCTGGGGATGTGGTCGCCGCCCCCTGCGCGCTGTTTCTTCTTAAATCCGGCGCCTGCGCTGTGCGTGCCTGCCTGGGGCAGGCGCAGTCTTCATTGTCCGTCAT
Source organism: Ranitomeya variabilis (assembly GCF_051348905.1). NCBI lineage: Eukaryota > Metazoa > Chordata > Amphibia > Anura > Dendrobatidae > Ranitomeya > Ranitomeya variabilis. The sequence goes on along the minus strand of NC_135234.1, from coordinate 625,374,922 downwards.
AGGTCAGATCCAGGGTGCCTGACTGCGCCTGTGCCGGCAGTGCGGCCTCCCTGTTGCTGAATCCCCGCCCCGCACTGTGTTATTCATTATGCACAGTGCGGGGCTGGGGTTCCTGGGCATGCGCACTGCGCTGTTCAGACGCTCCTCCGCCTTCCAGCGTTGTTATTTGCGGCTGCTTCATTCCAAACGCTGGCAAGGAAACCTGTATATTACGGCAACGCTGGAAGGCGGGGGACCGGGGGAGCGTCTGAACAGCACAGTGCGCATGCCCAGGAACCCCAGCCCCGCACTGTGCATAATGAATAACACAGTGCGGGGCGGGGATTCATCAACAGGGTGGCCACACTGCCCGCACAGGCGCAGTCAGGCACCCTGCATCTGACCTATGACGGACAATGAAGACTGCGCCTGTCCCAGGCAGGCACGCACAGCGCAGGCGCCGGATTTAAGAAGAAACAGCGCTCAGGGGGCGGCGACCACATCCCCAGAAGAGAAGAGTGACGGCCGTTGGGAGATTCACCGAGGAAGCTTCGGACCGCCTCCAGGTCTAAGGACAGGTTATTTTGTACAAATTTTAAAACGCTTTATTGAGGGAATAACTGAATCAAAAACTAAAAGAGCCACACGAAACCCAATGCAAGTCAATGTGATTTTATTCTCTCTCCCTTTCCCTCTCCCCCTCTCTCTCCCTCTCTCCCTCTCTCCCTCTCTCCCTCTCTTCTCCTCTCCTCTCCTCTCTCCCCCCTCCGTGCAAAGCATATGTTGTGTTTGACTGCGGAAATCACTGCAGCCCGAACGGTAATATGGCTCTGACGCCGCAGAAGCCAGGCCGGAACCTATGTCATCACGCTGCCCACACTCCTTAATTGGCTGAAAAAATGGCGGGGAAGGCGTCATACAAAACGCGCCTTTGGCGCCAAGCTCGCCGACCACGTGGCCGATCCCACGCTGGAGTCGGGTCGGGTTTCACGAAACCCGACTTTGCCAAAAGTCGGCGACTTATGAAAATGAACGATCCGTTTCGCTCAACCCTACTCAGGACGTCACCGTTGCGTTTAAACGGATTAAACGTCCCTCTAGGGTTTTTCCCAATCGACAACACTACCTCTACACACTGGGAAAACCCTGGTAAGCGTTTCCCGGGCAGGAAACGACTAGACGTGTTATACCCTTTTCACTCCAACCTTGTCTCCAAATGGTCCGAGTCTCCTAAGGTCGACCCGCCTGTGTCCAGGCTATCCTCTCAGACGGTTCTGTGTATCCCGGACGCGGCTTTCCTTACGGACCCCACGACAGACAAATCGAGGCATTAGCAAAATCGGCATTTGAGGCTTCCGGAGCCTCCCTCTGCCCTAGATTCGCCTCCTGGGTAGCCAAGGCTGTGTCAGCCTGGGCCAAAACCCTGCGCAGGGGCATTTTGGCCTCTGCTCCTGCTGAGGAACTGTCTGATTTGGCGGATCAGATTTCTCTTGCGGGTAAATACCTCATGAATGCCTCCCTTGATGCGGCGGCCTGCTCCACCAGGGCTAACAGCAACATTGTGGCCATTCGCCGGATTCTTTGGCTAAAAGCGTGGAACGCTGACCCCGCTTCTAAAAAATCCCTCACTGGTCTGCCCTTCCAGGGTTCTAGACTCTTCGGCACGCAGCTGGATCAAATGATCTCGGACTCTACAGGTGGTAAGAGTACCTCCTTACCCCAGTCCAAGCCTAAACGTTCCTTCAACAGGAGGGGCCCCCAGTCCTTTCGTCCCTTTCGGTCCTTCGCCTCCTCAGGAAACCCCAACCAGGACCGTTCTTCCTCACAAGGGGACCGAAGGAAACCTTCTTTCAGGCCTCCACCGCGCTGGAGAGCCAAGAGCCACCCCGCGAAACCATCTGGATCTCGGGGCCACAGGTTTTCTAATAAATGACGGGTCGCCCCCAACTGGAAATCCTTTCAGGGTGGGAGGCTGGCTTCTTCTGTTCTCAGAGGTTTGGCTATCGGTAGTCGTCGACGACGCCTGGGTCAGGGAGATCGTCACGTCAGGCTACAAAATAGAATTTTCTTCACCCCCAGGAAGTCATTTCCTACTCTCTCATCCTCCCAAACAGCCCTCTCATCTCCCAGGGCTTCTCCAGGCCGTCGATTCGCTCCTCGCCTCAGGAGTTGTAGTTCCGGTGCCTTATCGCAAGCGGTTTTCGGGGTTTTACTCAAACCTGTTCGTGGTTCCAAAAAAGGACGTCTCTCTCCGTCCAATTTTGGATCTCAAGCAGTTGAACCGCCATCTCCGGATTCGGCGCTTCAGGATGGAATCTCTACGCTCTGTGGTCGCGTCCATGGAACCGGGAGAGTTTCTGTGTTCCGTGGACATCCGAGATGCGTACCTTCACGTTCCTATTTGCGTACGGCATCAGAGATTCCTTCCGTTCGTGATCCAAGAACATCATTATCAGTTCATGGCTCTCCCTTTCGGTCTGGCGTCTTCGCCCAGGGTCTTTACGAAGGTCATGGCAGCTGTCATGGCCATTCTACGTTCAAAGGGGATTCTGGTAATCCCATACCTCGATGACCTCTTGATCAAGGGTCCATCCCGTCGGGATTGCAGCCAGAGCCTCCAGCTTACTCTGGACACGCTTCTTCGCCTTGGCTGGATAATCAATTACCAGAAGTCTTCCTTGATTCCAACTCAGCGTCTGGAGTTCCTGGGCATGGAATTCGACACCTCTATGGCTCAGGTCTTTCTCCCCAAGAAGAAGTTCCTTTCTCTTCATCGGGGTGTCAGAGCACTAAAGAGCCCGAATCCTCTGTCTATCCTCCTCGCTATGAGGGTTCTGGGGAAAATGGTCGCTTCTATCGAAGCGGTTCCCTATGCCCAGTTCCACTCTCGTCCCCTCCAGCTGGCCCTTCTGTCTGCCTGGGACAGGGACCCACTGTCCCTGGATCGCCTGTTTCGCCTCTCTCCCAGGGTGAAACAGTCTCTCTCTTGGTGGACGCTGTCCACCTCCATTCTCCGCGGGAGGTCATTTCTCCCTCTCGCTGGCAGGTTATCACCACTGACGCCAGCCTCCAAGGTTGGGGAACGGTTTTTCTCCACCTCACGGCCCAGGGCCGCTGGACTGCTCAGGAGGCGTGCCTCCCTATCAACCTCTTGGAAATCAGAGCCATCTTCCTAGCCCTCATCTGCTGGGAGTCTCTCCTCTCAGGAAAACCGGTCCGCGTTCAATCGGACAACGCCACTAAAGTGGCTCACATAAACCATCAGGGAGGGACTCGCAGCAGACAAGTCATGAAGGAAGTGGCAAAAATTCTGCGTTGGGCGGAGGGTCACTTTCCCTCTCTGTCAGCCGTCCACATCCCATGGGGTGGACAACTGGGAAGCCGACTTTCTAAGTCGCCAGGGCATCGTGGCGGGCGAGTGGTCTCTTCTTCCCGCAATCTTCAGCCAGATTTGCCAGCGGTGGGGCGTCCCAGACGTCGACTTGATGGCCTCCCGGGCAAACCACAAGGTTCCCCAGTACGTCTCCAGATCTCGGGATCCGATGGCCGTCGGATGCGACGCTCTCGTGATCTCGTGGACCCAGTTCCAGATGCCCTATCTGTTCCCACCCCTCCCCTTGATCCCAAGGGTCGTAAAAAAGAGGGGTCCCCGTACTCTTGGTAGCTAGAGATTGGCCTCGCAGGGCCTGGTATTCGGAACTGGTGAACATGCTATCGGACGTTCCGTGGAGGCTTCCGGATCGTCCGGACCTTCTTTCACAGGGGCCCCTCTTCCACCCGAATTCTTGGTCTCTGAATTTAACGGTATGGCCGTTGAGGCCGCGGTCCAGAAGGACGCGGGTTTTTCTCATAGCGTCATCCAGACTATGATAAGAGATAGAAAACCGGCTTCCTCGCGTATTTACCACAGATATTGGAAGGCCTTTTTCCGGTGGTGTCAGGACAACAATCTGTTTCCTTTGACCTTTTCCCTTCCATCCCTTCTCAGTTTCCTTCAAGCGGGTCTAGATTCGGGTCTCTCCCTTAACACCTTGAAGGGTCAGATTTCCGCTCTGTCCATTCTTTTTCAAATAGACCTGGCCTCCCTGCCTCAGGTGAGGACCTTCATCCAGGGGGTCGCTCATATAGCTCCCCCTTATCGTCCTCCTGTCGAGCCTTGGGATCTCAACCTCGTGTTAGACGCCCTCCAGCGTGCGCCCTTTGAACTGATTCAGGACATTTCCTTCTCGCTTCTATCCTGGAAGGTAGCCTTTTTGGTCTCCATCACCTCCATTAGAAGAGTGTCGGAGCTGGCGGCATTATCCTGTTGTTCTCCCTTTCTAGTCCTGCATCAGGACAAAGTGGTTCTTCGTCCGGTTCCTTCCTTTCTACCAAAGGTAGTTTCGGCTTTTCACATCAATGAGGACATTGTCCTCCCTTCCTTGTGCCCTTCCCCGCTTCACCCCTTGGAGAAATCTCTTCACAAGTTGGATGTGGTCAGCGCTATCCGGATTTATCTCGCCAGAACTGCCTCTTTTCGTCAGGCCGACCCTCTGTTCATCGTCTCGGAGGGGCGGCGAAAGGGGCTCCCCGCCTCCAAGTCCACAATTGCCCGTTGGATCCGTTCGGTGGTTCTGGAGGCATACCGTGTCCAAGACAAACGGCCTCCTTCGGGGGTGAAGGCTCACTCTACCCTGGCTGTTGGGGCTTCCTGGGCAGTTCGTCACCAAGCTTCGGCCTCGCAGGTTTGCAAGGCTGCAACGTGGTCATCCATTCACACCTTTGTAAAATTCTACAAGGTGCATACTCAGGCTTCTGCGGACGCGAGCCTGGGTAGGAGGATACTGCAGGCGGCGGTTTCTCACCGGCCGACCTAACATCTTTTTTTCTCTTCGCCACGACAGCACCCACTTGAGAGAGGGGATCCGCCCCTTAGGAACAGGAAACCCTATGGAGAGAATAAAAGGGGCGGTCCCCCTCGCTCCCACAGTTGGTTTCCTGTTCCTAAGGGAACCCATGGAGAAGAGGATACCTAGCCTGGATGCCGCCTGTGCGGTTTACCTGTGAGGACGGCAGGGGCTCCAGTGCTGGAAGCAGCGTCGGGGGTCCTGGTGTCAGTTTTCCCCCCTCTGCTGGCAGGCTCCGTGAGGCCAGGACAGGAGGTCGCATGGATCACGGGTAGGAGGACGCATCAGCGGGCCTGCGGCAGGTATTCATGCTCGATGCGCGACGCTACTGCTAGCGATATGCGCGAGTGTGTAACTGCCATTTGGCTCCCCTGGAGGTGATGTGGAAGCGTCCAGGGCGAGAGCAGAGGAGAGATGACGCCGGGCAGTGCACACAAGATCCAAGATGGCCGCGACCCGGAAGTGGTGAGGACTTCCGGGTTCAACAGGAAGAAGATGGCGGCGCCCAGCATTGAATGACACCGGCTCTGATTCCTCGGCGTCCAAGCATGGCGACGCCACCTCAGGACTCAGCGGTGCCTTCAGAGGTCACAGCTAACTTCCCTCGCAGCAGCGCAAGCAGCGGACGAAAATCCTCCTCAAAGAGCACAAAAGAGAAGAGATCTGACCAATCTTCATCTCAGCCTGCGCTTGCATCTCCTCCTCTACGGCCGGTACCTTGACCATCTGCTTCACTGGGGTGAGTGTGTACCCTCCCTATTAAGCTAATCATGGCCCCTCTTATTTATATACCCTAGGCAGAAAAGTGATCGGAAAAATCGAAGCACAGACAATGTGCCTTATGTACCCAGCCCCTCCCGGATAATTACACAAAGAAAATGTGTTATGTCTGTATTGAGAGCACCTTACGTGAGGAAGCCTCTGTAAGATCCGGGAACATCAGACAGATGTTCAGGGACGAGTTACGAGCGTTCCGTAGTTCAGAAAGTATTCCTGAAACTAAGAGCAGAAAGTGTAATTCTCCAAGATCAGATCATTCTTCTGATAAGGAAGATACGGATGTGTCCCTGGAATATAATTCCTCGGAAGGGGAGCAAGATATGTGCTTTCCTACAGACAGTATAGATAATCTTGTCAGGTCTGTATGTAACACCATGGGTATAAAAGAAAGTAAAGACCTTAGGACATCGCAAGATATAATGTTCGCAGGATTGTTAGAAAAGAAAAGGCCTACCTTTCCCGTAATAACACCAATCAAAGATCTGGTTAAGAAAGAATGGGAGAGTCAGGGGCAGAGAGGATTGCCATCGTCATCAAAGAGGCGTTATCCCTTTAAGGATGAGGACATGTCTGCGTGGGTTAAAACCCCGAAGGTAGACGCAGCGGTGGCATCTACGTCCAAAAAATCCTTACTGCCTGTGGAAGATTCTGGTTCCTTACAAACCCCCCTAGATCGTTAAGCTGACTCTTTGTTAAAACGAGCATGGGAATCATGTACTGGGGCATTCAAACCGGCTATATCAGCTACATGTACGGCAAGGTCCATGTTAGTCTGGCTTAATGACCTGGAGGAAGGTCTAAAAGGGGGCCTGTCTAGAGAAAAACTGATCTCTTCTTTACCCCTAATCAGAGGCGCTACAGCATTTTTAGCGGACTCATCTGCAGACTCTATCAGGTTGGCTGTCAAGTCAGCAGGCCTCACTAACGCGGCCCGTCGCGCCTTGTGGCTAAAAGGTTGGAAGGGAGACGCCCAAACAAAAACCAAATTATGTGGCCTTCCTTGCCAGGGAGAGCATTCCGAAGACCCATCCTTAATAAAAGAAGGGATTTTAAAAAACCAAAACCGCTGGGCCAATAGAGATAACAAATAAAGAGGCTCTTTTTTTTGGGAAACGTCCATTTAAAATGGAAGACAAACCACGTTAGTGCAGATTTGCCAGTAGGTGGCAGATTGTCTTTTTTCACCACACAATGGTGTGCAGTAACATCTAACTCCTGGGCGACTAGCCTCATAACTTCAGGCTTAAAATTAAAGTTTGCCCGAGTCCCTCCGGACTCATTCCTATTGACTTCTTTAAAGTCTCAAGCCCAACAACAATTTTTGGAACAGGAAATAATTCATCTCCTATCCAAGAGAGTATTAGTGGAAGTTCCGTTCCATCAGAAGGGAAAAGGTTTTTACCCCCCTTTATTTTTTATCCCAAAGCCTGACGGATCATATAGGACTATAATAAATTTAAAAAAAAAAAAATAATAATAATTTAATTTTATTTCTAGTAAATCAAACCTTCAAGATGGAATCAATTCGGTCCACAGTAAAACTTCTATTCCCTGGGTGCTTTATGGCAGTCCTCGACCTAAAAGATGCATATTACCATCTACCAATTTATATTGAACACCAGCAATATCTGTGTGTAGCAATCATGATCAAGGGGCAAATGCGTCATTTTCAATACACAGCAAGGCCCTTCGGACTGTCAATAGCTCCCAGAGTCTTTACTAAACTAATGTCGGAAGTAATGTTGTTTTTAAGATTAAAAGATACCCTCATAGTTCCATGTTTAGATGACCTTCTGGTGGTAGGAAACTCCCCCTCACAATGTGAACAGCGCCTATCTGATACAATCTCATCTCTACAGGAAATGGTATGGTTAATTAACTTGGAAAAATCCAGATTATCTCCAACAACCCGTCAGACATTTCTGGGTCTTATCCTAGACTCTGGATTCTGGGAGGAAGCATCGCTGACATTCAAACAGTTAAAAAATAAAAAAGAAAGTACAATCAGTTATTAATAACCCGGTAATTTCCCTTAGAGAAGGTATGTCTCTTTGGGTTCCTTTACATCATATATTCCGGCGGTTGCATGGGCTCAATTCCACACTAGGCAGTTACAATACACAATTTTACGGGAAGATGAAAAATTACAAGGCCATTTGAGTAGTCGCCTCTGCCTCCCATTAAATGTGTTAGAATCTCTCCACTGGTGGTTAGAACCAGACCATCTGATCGGTGGAGTACCCTGGGTGATTAAACCTTCAAAAATAATTTTTACTGACGCCAGTCCTACTGGTTAGGGAGCACATTTGGAAGACCAGATAGTTCAGGGCCAATGGTCTCTTAGTGAGTCGAATGAGTCCTCTAATGGAAGAGAGCTGAAAGCAGTTTATCATGCCATATGGAAATTCCTTCCACAGTTACACGGAACTCACACAAGGATACTGTCAGACAACATGACATCCGTTGCATATATAAACCATCAAGGAGGAACACGATCGGGAACTCTCATGTCTATAACAGACAAGATCCTATCTATGGCCGAGATACATCTCCGGTCTTTGTCGGCATTGCATGTCAGAGTAGTGGAAAATTTCGAAGGCAGATTTCCTCAGCCGTCACACTCTCCACCAAGAAGAGTGTGTACTCAGTCGGCATATCTTCAAGATGATAGCCAAGAAGTGGGGTACCCCCGACATAGACCTGTTTGCAACAAGAGGCAACAGACAGGTCAAAAGGTTCGCTTCATTGTTCCTGTCCGACAACCCAGATATCCTAGATGCTCTCCAAGTTCCATGGACATTCCGACAAGCTTATGCCTTCCCTCCATTAATACTCCTTCCGACCGTAATCAGGAAGATAAGGGAAGACAAAGCGAGCATAATCCTAATAGCACCATTCTGGCCCAAGAGGCAATGATTTTCGTGCCTCAGGGCCATGTCGGTTGCAGATCCATGGATCCTTCCAGACACTCAGGACCTTCTCTCTCAGGGTCCCTTCAACCACCCTCATGTGAAGGGCTTACGGTTGACAGCCTGGTGTTTGAAAGGCAACTATTAAAACTAAGGGGGTTTTCAGAGAGAGAGATTGATACCCTTCTACTCAGTAGAAAGAGGTCTACAACAACCATATATGTGAGAATATGGGAAAAAATTTCTAACTTTCTACCCTGCAGCTCTATCAGAAGAAATTCCTATTTCTGCAATTTTAGAATTTCTTCAGAAAGGACGTGACTTAGGCTTATCGGTCAGTACACTAAAAGTGCAGGTTTCTGCTCTAGGAGCTCTGTATAGTCACAATATTGCAGGATACAGATGGGTAGCACACTTTATCTCAGCATGCCAACGAGCAGAACCAATCCAGATTCCCCACATACCACCATGGGATCTTAATCTAGTTCTAGAGGCCCTAACAGGAGGACCATTCGAGCCTATACACTCAGCCCATATAAAATATGTTACTCTTAAAACAACTTTCCTTGTTGCTTTAGTATCAGCCAGAAGAGTAGGCGATATTCAGGCATTATCGGTAGATCCTCCCTTTCTGTCATTTTTCCAGGATAGGATTGTCTTAAAAACAGACCCTTCTTACTTACCTAAAGTAGGGTCCAAGTTTCACAGATCCCAAGAGATCTTCCTTCCTTCCTTCCTTCCTATAGTAATCCCACAAATCAGGAAGAGGAAAGGTACCATACTTTAGATGTAAAAAGAGCAGTAATAGCTTACCTAGACAGAACTAGCCCCTGGAGGAAGAGCAGGTCTCTCTTTGTTTCCTTCCAGGGCCACAAGAAAGGTTCTGGTGTCACGAAGAACACGTTGTCTCGATGGATTCAGGACGCAATTTGTCTGGCCTATTCAGCGAAAGGGGAGAATCCGCCTGAGACTGTAAAAGCACACTCTACCCGGGCGATGTCTTCATCCTGGGCTGAGAGAGCGGAGGTTCCAATAGAACTGATATGTAAGGCCGCAACTTGGTCTTCTCCTACTACCTTCTATACTCACTATAGATTGGACTTGTCTTCCTCATCTGACTTGTCTTTCGGTAGATCAGTTCTTAACACGGTGATCCCTCCCAAATGACTATCTCTGTAAGTCTCTCAAGTGGGTGCTGTCGTGGCGAAGAGAAAACACCGGATTACGTACCGGTAATACTCTTTTATAGAGCCACGACAGCACCCCTTCACTTCCCTCCCTAATAAGTAAATTTTATATATGAGCACTGATAAGGGTGAATGGTTCTTGTAGTTAGCTATACTTATGTTAACTAAAGATAAACGATGATATTGGATTGCCTACTAATACTGGTGGGCGGTTCCTCTCATTCTCTGTAACCCAACTGTGGGAGCGAGGGGGACCGCCCCTTTTATTCTCTCCATAGGGTTTCCTGTTCCTAAGGGGCGGATCCCCTCTCTCAAGTGGGTGCTGTCGTGGCTCTATAAAAGAGTATTACCGGTACGTAATCCGGTGTTTTTTTCTGCAGAACATCCCACCCTAGGGACTGCTTTTGGACGTCCCATGGTTACCTGTGTCCCCCAATGAGGCGAGAAAGAAAGAGGGATTTTTGGTTCTTACCGTAAAATCTCTTTCTTGGAGCCTTCATTGGGGGACACAGCACCCTCCCTTGAAGTTGTACCATGTTGGCCCACGGGCCGTTGTTGTGGGTTGGTACATAGGTTGAGTTTTATATTACCTGTTCCTACTACTGCTTTTGCACCAACTGAGTTGCCTGGTGCCTGTCGGAGGGTGTATACTGCCGGGGAGGAGTTACTTCTTCTTTATTTGCATAGTGTCAGCCTCCTAGTGACAGCAGCATACACCCATCGTTATTTGTGTGCCCCAATGAAGGCTCCAAGAAAGAGATTTTACGGTAAGAACCTAAAATCCCTCTTGCTATTATTGATATGTGACTAGTAGCTTTTTATGTCTTTCTGGTGCATGTCTATCAATAAGCTGGACAGACACATTCATTAGATGTTAGTGCTTCTTCCTTCTTTCATCAGTATGCTCGGACCGGAAAGGTTAACGTTTCAATGTAGTATTTGTTTTCTATGTCACAGCTTGTTCCTGTCTTCAGTGACTATAGATTTCTGTGGGTTTAATGTGGTATTTTATGCCAGGTAATCTTACCTCTACAGGTTTCCAGCTTTATGCTGCCCTGATCTTTGCCTGTAGATGTAGTACATTGATGATATGATGCTTGCAAAACTTTTGAGGTTGGATCAAAATAAACTATATTAAGAAGTTGTTAGACTATATTAAGAAGTTGTTTGTTAAAATCTGCTGGAAATTGTCAGTGTTAGGCTTCTTTCACATTTCCGTCTTCTGGGGGCGTCGCAATCCGTGGTTATGGCAAAAAAACGGATCCTGCAAATGTGCCCGCAGGATCCGTTTTTTTGCCATTGACTTGAGCTAACGACGGATTGCAACGGATGGACACCCGTCGCTTCTGTCGTGCGACGGATGCGTTGTGTTTTTGCGGTCCGTCGAGACGAAAAAAACGTTCAATGTAACGTTTTTTCGTCTTTTGAATCCGCAAGTTCTGACCGCGCATGCGCGGCCGGAACTCTGCCCCCTCCTCCCCGGAACTCACAATGGGCAGCGGATGCGTCGTAAGACTGCATCCGCTGCCCACGTTGTGCACAATTGTGCACAATTGTGAACAACGTCCGTCGGTACTTCGGGCCGACTGTTTGTGACGGCCCCGTACCGACGGAAATGTGAAAGAAGCCTTAGCAGGAAAAATGTCGCCAAAAATGTGCGTTTCTTACTTGCACCTTTTGCTATCATTGAACGGATTAAAAACTCTGAAAGAATTGACATGCTGCAGATTTGAAAAAGTGCATTGATGGTTCAAAGCCATAAGGAGCAAGAAACCAGCATGTGCATGAGAACTCAGAAATGGCATTCACTTCTGTAAAGTGCAGTTTTTTTCCATTGAAAAATGCGCTACGAAAATGTAGTGTATGAACAAGCGCTAAGGATGTAATTGTGTCCATTCATTCTCAATTTGTCTTGATGTTTGTGTTGCCAATTTGCAGAGGATCCTCAAGAAAGGGAGAGACGAGAGCGGAGGGAGAGAATGGAACGAGAAAATAATGGCAATGAAGATGATGAGGGAAGGCTAAAAGTCAGAGAGGAAAAGGATAAGACCAAAGAACTCCAGGCAATAAAGGTACAGTGAGTTTCATACGTGTTTGCTGGTCCTGTTACACATACATACTGTATTTTCTCATGGATCGTTGCTAAACTTGTGTCACTGGCTTCTAATGGGCGCAGAGCTTTTTGTGTTTGGATTTTTATTCACCAATAACATATAGAAGATTCAAACACGCTGTGTTACTAACAGTATTTCTAGTGAAGAATATTGAGCGGTGCGCATTGACGCTAAACTTCCTGCAATATATGTTATTTCCTTTCGATCCGCCATGCACTGATATGCATGAGTCTTAATTTGCTTGGTAAAATAATGGATGAAAAAATGATAGGATGTGAAAGATATGTCTTCCTAGCAAGATTTTTATATTAACAAAATCAAGATTAGTTCTAATGAGCTTATTAATTTACATTAATTTAAAAAAGTGATCGATTTGATGCTTGATTAATTTTCCTTTTTATTTAGGAACGTTACCTTGGAGGTATAAAGAAGAGGAGACGTACGCGGCATTTGAATGACCGGAAGTTTGTGTTTGAATGGGATGCATCAGAGGACACTTCTATAGATTACAACCCCCTGTAAGTGAGGCTGCTAGTGCACATCATTATTGGGAATGTCTTCGTATCGTGATTAGTGGTATGTCCTAGTAATGCTGGCAGTAGTCTACATTGAGACTAGATGTATTCATCACAATAATGACCGCAGTCGTCTTTCATGAATAGCTATAAAACTAATGAAAATATTGTTAAAAAAAACCAAAATCTTCTCCTTATAATCTTTCTTCCAGGTATAAAGAGCGACATCATGTTCAGCTTCTTGGCCGTGGCTTTATCGCAGGTATAGACCTTAAACAACAGAAGCGTGAACAGTCCCGTTTTTATGGGGACCTTATGGAAAAGAGGAGGACCTTGGAGGAGAAGGAGCAAGAGGAGTAAGTAGAATAGGAACTGTCAGACTGTACTGCTGATTTCCACTGCAGACTCGGAGCATTAAAGCAGTGGCTGATACCTAACCTTTTTGTGTCAGACCAGTTGTATTCCTTCATGTGGTCTAAAAGGATTTTTTACCTTAGCAGTGCTATAATTCCCTTGTCATGGACTGCAGAGCATACATTGCATTAATGCTCACAGATGTTGTACACACACTCCTGATATCATAGCCCCAACATATGCTGCATGTAAAGACTGACATCTCACACATTGGACATCACCAGGGTGCGGCTGCGGAAGCTCAGGAAGAAGGAAGCCAAGCAGCGCTGGGATGACAGACACTGGTCTCAGAAGAAGCTTGATGAAATGACAGACAGAGATTGGCGTATCTTCCGAGAGGATTACAGCATCACCACCAAGGGTGGCAAAATTCCCAACCCAATCCGCTCCTGGATCGATTCCTCTTTACCACCACATATTCTGGAAGTTATTGACAAGTGTGGATACAAGGTGTGTGGGTTATGTGTAGAAATGTGTGTTTATTCTAGATGATTGATGGATATAAAGGATAACCGTTTATAGAACTAGATAATTGATAAAAATTGTGCCTGATTTGTCACTGGTGGGCAGTCAAGATGCACAATAGGTTGTTGGGTACTTGACAGGCATTTATCTAGTGCACAAGGATAGCTATTGTGTAATCTGCCAGTATAGTAACACTATTGAAACTAGGAACATTGAGGAAAAGCCGTGTTAAATTTATTTTTCATATATGAAGAAAAAGTGGGATGGCATTCACCGTCCTGTAAAATCCGTAGTTTATTGAAACATTAAAAAATATTCAGCAGAGGAGCAATGTGTGGGATACAAGGATGACGGCTGTTTCGCGCGGCTGCATTTCTACGGGTCTACGGATGTAGATGTCCACCTGTGGATGCCAGGACTTGTACGGGATCATCAGGTATCATGCACCTGTTCTGTTCACTAAAATAGGACATGTGCATATCCCTGCAGGTACCTGTACTAACCAGGTTATCCGTGCCAATCATTTCTAATAATTTTAGAGTAAGATTTTGTATTAGGAGAAGAGACATCCGGTCATGTCATTAACAGCTCTTTTTGAACATTGTTTGCCCTCTTTAAAAAAAAATAAAAAATCCTAATTCTGATTTTTCTACATTTTGTAGGAGCCTACACCAATTCAGAGACAAGCCATTCCTATTGGCCTACAGAATCGGGACATCATTGGCGTGGCTGAGACTGGCAGTGGTAAAACTGCTGCCTTCCTCATTCCCCTGTTGGTCTGGATCACAACTCTGCCCAAGATCGACAGGTCAGAGATATTGTCATCCTCACATTATGTGATGTTAATCTTGCTAGTTTGAAATATAATCAGTTGAAACGAATTATAGGTTATATCCCAAGTTGTACAATTATGCCTAAAAATCCCCTTTTGCTTCACATTTTGTAGGATTGAGGAGTCTGACCAGGGACCATATGCAATTATTCTGGCACCAACCAGAGAATTGGCTCAGCAGATTGAGGAGGAAACAATCAAGTTTGGAAAGCCCCTGGGCATTCGAACTGTAGCCGTCATTGGTGGTATTTCTCGGGAGGACCAGGGATTCCGGTTGAGAATGGGTTGCGAGGTGAGTCTTGCTTGTTTTTTAATCCTTTTGGAAATGTTTGGTGTAGTTTAAAAGTAGCTTGTAAAATGTTTTTTCCCTTTCTTGAAAATACAGATTAATTCAATATGTTGCACCTGTTGAGGTTGCAATTCTGGACATTGGGGCAGTCTATTGACTCGTAGATAAGAAACAAACCTCATTTACTTTCCTATTAATGTACCAATGCTACAGGGAAGGTGCTGCAATTTTTATATTAATAATTATTGATTATGTAACTCGCTCTCATGTGGTGTTGTGACACGTGACATTCATGTCCCATCAGTGCTGGCGTCACTGTTTCCACCTTCAGATGTTTTGATCGGCACCACCACGGGAAGTGAATATAGGCTTTATTATTTTATCGTGGCCAATCGAGTTGTCCAAGTAGTGGATAACATCTTTAATTTTTATTTCAACCACTGGGGGCTGCCATTTGCATTTGGGGGTGTATAAGTGTCTGAATGCGACCGTTACACACCTTAAATACAGCAGCCCCTGGGCATAAGAGACTGCTCAGTCCGTGTGGTGACAGGAGGTGCCGGGGAGCCGTGATCCCGGGTGAGGTGAGTATCTGCGGTGGGGAGAGTATCTGTGGTGGGGAGTACTGATCGCAGCCTGTACTCGGTATTACATTACAGGCTGTGATCACTTCTCACTGCAGACCTGTTCAGAACACAGCAGGGAGATAGGGCACAGCGCTGTGTGGGAGTAGGGGAAAGGTGACTACAAGTGTTTTATTTTTTTTCCTATGCAGTGAATAGATGAGGGCCATATACCAAGAACCATATGGGACCATTATACTGTGGAGCACATTATACTGTGGAGCACATTATACTGTGGAGCACATTATACTGTGGTGCACTACATGAGGCCAATATACTGTTTATTTTATAAAAAAAATTTAAGTTAAAATATTAATACTTGACCTTTCTTTTCTTTTTTTTAAATGGGCACTTTCCGTTTAAGGCTTTCACTTGTGAGACTCGTCTGCATTCCTTTTTGTGCAGTTTCTGTTCTCTACTGCAAAGTCTTGGTTTTGAACGTCTCGGTATAAAGAGATTTTTGTTTTCTTCCCTATAGATTGTGATTGCCACCCCTGGACGTCTGATTGATGTGCTGGAAAACCGCTACTTAGTCCTGAGTCGATGCACATATGTGGTACTGGATGAAGCTGACCGCATGATTGACATGGGTTTTGAACCGGACGTCCAGAAGATTTTGGAACACATGCCAGTGACCAATCAGAAGCCTGATACGGATGAGGCAGAAGACCCAGAGAAAATGATTGCCAACTTTGAGTCTGGAAAGCACAAGTATAGACAAGTGAGTTTGGTTCTTAGAATGTTCAGCCTTTTTGTTATCCTGTGCTTTGTGTAACCTTTGGATAATCTCACTTTTTTTTTTTCTTAGACTGTCATGTTTACAGCCACCATGCCTCCAGCCGTGGAGAGGCTGGCCAGGAGCTATCTTCGTCGTCCAGCAGTGGTGTACATTGGCTCTGCTGGTAAACCTCATGAAAGAGTTGAACAGAAGGTGTTCCTCATGTCTGAAGGAGAGAAGAGGTGGGTCCCCCTCCCCCCACACACCTTGACTCCCATTATATTCCTTGTCTAATGTAAAGTGTATGAAGATTGTGACTCTTCGAAGTGAAAAGTAATTATACTTTGTTTTCAATGAATTCCTGATGATCTGTGCTTGCCTCCTATCTCACAGGAAGAAACTGCTCAACATCCTGGAGAAAGGCTTTGATCCACCAATCATCATCTTTGTCAACCAGAAGAAAGGTTGTGATGTACTGGCCAAGTCACTTGAGAAGATGGGGGTACGTGTCTGTCTGTGTATTTCCATAGGCTATATTACTAATGCCAGTTCAACTGACTTTGTCATAGATATGTGGCTAAATGTATGATTTTTCACTACATGTCAACAGTTCAGCATCAAGTATAGTACTGTTTTAGCCTCTTACACGTGTTCTGTTTTTCACAGTACAATGCTTGTACGCTGCATGGTGGTAAAGGACAGGAACAGAGAGAGTTTGCGCTGTCTAATCTTAAGGCTGGAGCTAAGGATATACTGGTAGCTACCGATGTGGCTGGACGAGGTATCGATATTCAGGATGTCTCCATGGTTGTTAACTATGACATGGCTAAAAATATTGAAGGTAAGATCATTTATATTATGCTGCAAAAACGAATATACTTTATTTTACTTAACGGGAATCTGTCAGCTGGTTTCTGCTATGTAATCTGTAGACAGCAGGCGATAGAGGATTCGGCAATGTGTCAGTTGTCAGTGTGTGCTGTTAACTAACTGTGAAGGCTTTATCACTAACAATAAAACTGCTGGATTACATTAGTCCGGCAACGCCCCCTCCTGTGATGAGCAGCTCACTGTCTATAGACATTGTATATACAGAGGCTGGTGAGGGCGGGGTTAGATTTCTCAGCTCTGCTTCATTCTAAATCTAAAAGTTCTGTCAGAACGGCTGCACCCAGTAATCTAAGTGACACATTGTTGGATTCAGCTTCTCATTACCTACATTTTCTTGCTCTCAGATGAGGTAGCATAAACCTGCTGACAGATTTCTTTTAAAGGGATTTTTCCATTTTTCATGAGAAAATTACCTATTAACATGTTGGGTGAGATTTACGAGAATTGTTGGCGTCCGAGCACTGAAATCCCTACCGATATCTAGTACTAAGCACTTGTGTTTCCCGTTTGAATGGCAGTCACATGTATGGTTGATGAATCTCTATGGGGCCTCTGGAGGCTTGTCTTTCTTCCCGGTTCTAGCGATTGATGCAGATTAGTGATGAGCGAGTGTAATCGTTGCTCGGGTTTTCTCGAGCACGCTCGGGTGACCTCCGAGTATTTGACTGCTCGGAGATTGTTTTCATCGCGGCAGCTGAATGATTTACAGCTACTAGCCTGCTTGATTACATGTGGGGATTCCCTAGCAACCAGGCAACCCCCACATGTACTCAGCCTGGCTAATAGCTGTAAATCATTCAGCTGCCCCGATGAAAACTAAATCTCAGAACACTAACAAATACTCAGAGGTCACCCGAGCATGCTCAGGAAAACCTGAGCAACGAATACTCGCTCATCACTAATGCAGATCTCTACAGGCAAAACTTGACTGATCTAATGCTATAGTTACTTGATGGCTCATAGTAACTATAATAGCCTTTTAAATTAAGGAGCAGTAAGTAAGAAATTACGTATTTCTGGTGTCTATGCAGGTCAAGTACACATTACAGATATATCTTCATACGAGAACTATCAGTACATAATAGACTTCTATTTTATAGATCATTACTCAAAATGAATCTTTTTTTTTTTTTTTTCTTCAGATTATATCCATCGTATTGGTAGAACTGGAAGAGCTGGTAAGAGCGGTGTTGCCATCACGTTCCTCACCAAAGAAGACTCGTCTGTATTCTATGACCTTAAGCAGGCTATCCTTGAGAGTCCTGTTTCTTCTTGTCCTCCTGAGTTGGCCAACCACCCTGATGCCCAGCATAAGCCTGGTACTATCCTTACAAAGAAGAGAAGGGAAGAGACAATCTTTGCTTGAATTGTGCCAGGATGCATCAAAAGCTGGCCCTCAGCGTTTGACTGCTGCGTCCAGATTTTGTATAAAGTGTGTTGGACATTAGAAATTTAGGGAAATTGTCGCCAGTGACTGCTTTACTTGTTTGGAGATGACAAGTGCTTTCTGGTTATAATACAATAAAGGTGATGATCCCTCTGCTTTGGCCATTGTAAGTACATGAAACAAGAAATGAAAGCTCCACATAGGTCTAATCTCTTCTTTTTACAGCTATTCATACACTGATGGGGATGGAGTTGTCAGTACATCATGGGGATGGAGTTGTCAGTGCTCCTAGCACTCTCCAGTTGTCCTCTTTATGGGCATCATCCACATAACTTTTATATAACGAATACCTATCATACTGTGTGCAAAATGAAGATGAATTGACAATTGACGTATATAGGACTGATTCAGTATGCACAAAACCTGTCTCAAATTGTGGAACTGGGGCTTTTAGAGGAAAAACATTATTAATGTTTTTTATAAAATTGTTCCAAACCTAATAATTAATTTACGTTTTGTAATCCCAATATTCACTTGTTCCTGAAGAATATTTTAGACAATGATTCCCCTTTTTTATTTATTTTAATATTTGCTGTTATCTTTTAGTTTTCATGCCGTGTAATGACTGTGCCTCGTCTGTACGATCTCCGGCCTATTCCAGGTCATCCCTCCCACAGACTGCTGCACGTGGCTTATTATGTGATCCAGACACATGCCACACAATGCAGCGTATATTGATACATATCTCCATTATATTTGTGACACCTTTGTATAGTGATTGGGTTTTTACAGCACATTCTCATTCATTTTATTTTGTTCATTCCCATTAAGGGAAGAGACAGATAGCTGTATAAATCGCTTGAGCATCGCAACGCAATGCTTGGACTGTCCATAGGCTCTCCTCACCCAGGCGCGACAGCATGTATTTCTGTGCAGCTTTCACACTCTGGTCTGGAAACTCTGTGGCCAGTCCGAGCATTGCCTTACGATCCTCCGCCGAGTTACACGGCTGTATGACTATTACCTCATATGTAATTATTGTACTCCTTGAGTTGATTTGCGGTCCATATTTTTAGTACCAGGGTCCCATTGTCTCATCCATTGTGAAGTACTGGGTCCACCACGTGCACCTTCTAGAGAAGAGTGCTGACTTTACATCTGTGCGGTTTCCTCAATATGTTCTACTTTATAATCAGTTGCTATCTTTATGGCGACTTGTAAATACGTGTGTTGGAAGTGTATATTTCACGCGTTCCATAGGCTGCAGCTCTGTGGATCTGAATAAAACGTTTACTTCCGACTAGTGAAATATGTGGTTTGTTTGTCTTTTTTAATGAAGTTGACCCAGTTTTAGTGTTTTTTTTTTTTTTCACAATTATTTCTTAGCTGCTTTCAGTGGAATGTCTATGGGTCGGTGTTGGGTGCTGTATGAATCCATAGACTTAACTACTGAACCCATACACCACTCTACGCACAACTCATGCAGAAGCTGTCCTCTTCAGAAAGGTGGTCAGACTAATTGGTGGGGGTCTCAGGACCTGATCAGCAGCACATAGCAGCCTGTATTAATACATTTTTGTAAATGAGGTTCCTTTTTATTGAGATACAGAAAGATCCAGGCAGATGATGAGGGTAAAGAGCATTATAGAATAATGTACCTTTAACCCCTTCCGAGGTTTTATTTTTCGTTGTATGTACTGTATTTTATACAGATCTGGTATTTTTCAATGACTCTGTATAATGCACCATTATATTGTAGCGTGAAACTAATCCAAACCTAACACAAATTCCTCCAGAGCAGAACTAAAGCCAAAACCAATACTGAAAAAGCTAAATAGCTAGTGAGTATGATTAATTGGAGATTGGTTTAAAGGGATATATTGCTATTCCATCACTTTGGTGGGGTCAGCCCTCTGGGACTTCTCCTAGTCCTCAGAATGAGGGGCGCAGTGCTGGTGTAGTGCTGTGTCCCCTTCCGGGAAGAAGTAGAAGAAGACGACGCAGTACTTCACCAGCGCTGTATCCCCTTCATTCTCAGAATTAGGCTGCCGTCACACTATCAGTATTTGGTCAGTATTTTACATTAGTATTTGTAAGCCAAAACCAGGAGTGGGTGATAAATGCAGAAGTGGAGCATATGTTTCTATTATACTTTTCCTCTAATTGTTCCACTCCTGGTTTTGGCTTACAAATACTGATGTAAAATACTGACCAAATACTGCTAGTGTGACGGCAGCCTTAGTGGTGCTTTCAGTATTTGCACCTCCTCCGATAATATAGTTGTATATTCTAGCAATATGCTGGGATCTTATGAAAAGGGAAAAGAACACTTACCGTATATACTCGAGTATAAGCCGAGATTTTCAGCCCATTTTTTGGGGCTGAAAGTCCCCCTCTTGGCTTATACTCGAGTCATACCCAGGGGTCGGCAGGGGAGGGGGAGCGGGGGCTGTCTAATTATACTCACCTGCTCCTGGCGCCGTCCCTGCAGGTCCCTGGCTTCCCGGCGCGCCAGCTTCTTCCTGTACTGAGCGGTCACAGTTACCGCTCATTACAGTAATGAATATGCGGCTCTACCCGTATGGGAGGTGGAGCCGCATATTCATTACTGTAATGAGCGGTAACTGTGACCGCTCAGTACAGGAAGAAGCTGCGGCGCCGGGAAGCAGGGACCGCGCCAGGAGTAGGTGAGTATAATGGGGAGGGGAGTGCAGCGCTGCGCGATATTCACCTGCTCCTCGTTCCGGGCGCCGCTCCGTCTTCAGTGTCTTCTGCAGTGACGCTCAGGTCAGAGGGCGCGATGACGTAGTTAGTGCGTGCCCTCTGCCTGAACGTCAGTGCAGAAGACGCTGAAGATGGAGCGGCGCCGGAACGAGAAGCAGGTGAATATTGGAAGTGCCGGGGTCCTGAGCGACGGAAAGGTGAGTGTGATTTTTTTTTTTTATCGCAGCAATAGCAATTGGGGCAAGTGTCTGTATGGAGCATCTTATGGGGCCATTACGTTTGTACAGCACTATATGGGGCAAGTGTCTGTGGCCATAATCAACGTTTGTGCAGCACTATATGGGGCAAGTGTCTGTATGGAGCATCTTATGGGGCCATAATCAACGTTTGTGCAGCGTTATATGGGGCAAGTGTCTGTATGGAGCATCTTATGGGGCCATAACGTTTGTGCAGCACTATATGGGGCAAGTGTCTGGATGGGGCCATAACGTTTGTGCAGCACTATATGGGGCAAGTGTCTGTATGCAGTATCTAATGGGGCCATAACGTTTGTGCAGCACTATATGGGGCAAATATCTTTATGGAGCATCTTATAGGGCCATAATTAACGTTTGTGGAGCATTATATGGGGCAAGTGTCTGTATGGAGCATCTTATGGGGCCATAATCAACATTTGTGCAGCATTATATTGGGCAAATGTGTCTATGGAGCATCTTATGGGGCCATCATAAACTTTATGGAGCATTATATGGGGCTCCTGATTCAATATGGATGTTCAAAAACACTTAACCTACTGATGTCTCAATGAATTTTACTTTTATTGGTATCTATTTTTACTTTTGACATTTACCGGTAGCTTCTGCATTTCCCACCCTAGGCTTATACTCGAGTCATTAAGTTTTCCCAGGTTTTTGTGGCAAAATTAGGGGGGTCGGCTTATACTCGGGTCGGCTTATACTCGAGTATATACGGTAATTATTAATTGATAGAATTGTTTATTTTTCCTCTGTTCCTCTCTAACATTGTAAAGTGTCCCATGTCAGCTTGTAATGGGGGTTCCCCCTGAACTGTAGGGATGCTTTGACAGTGCGCTTGTCTTCACGTTCGTGGGTCCAGTGGGGCTTGCTTTTGAACCCCCCCGCAAAACGGGATTCGGACGTAAGCACCAACAAGGCCATAGGCAGTAATGGTGCCGACTTGGCGAACATGTATTCTGACTTGCCTAATTTTCGGGAGTGTACGCCTACTGGAGGTTGACACTCGGACATAGTAGACTGCATCCGGGTGTCCATCTCCAGCAGTTCTGTACACCCGAAAATGAAAGTCAGAGCACAAGTTCACTCAGCGGCACCATTACAGTTTATGGCCCTGTTGACGCATATGTCAGCATCCTGCTTTGTGGGGGGGGTTCGGACGCAAACGCCGATGGGGCCACTGAACTGGTGCTGGAACGCAATGTGAAAGCACCCTAACATTATTATGATCCAGCAGTGAAGTGACTGGCCATGTTTAGTTCATCTTTTTCCAGTACTTATAAGCTTTTATGGACGCTCACCTATTTTAGTTGCTGGCGCTTTGCAAAAAATGACTGACTGCAGTCCTATCTGTACATTAAGCAAGACAATGTATGTTACATGTGTTTAAATGCATGTTTAACATCTCTATAATGGAGGTGAAAATGGAGTTCATGACGGCACCAAGCTTTTTGGTGTATGGAGGGTTCACAGGTGACCTGTGCTGGATGTGTAGAGCGTTGTTGCACAAGCTTCATCCTAACATGCTTCTGGAGTATAAAATGCTCTACCAGTCCTAATGGTCAGACGTTAGACTGATGATAATTAGCTAGGGTGCAGCCAGGCAGAGGGAGAGCTGCTAGTTAGGTCCTACTGACTTAATCATGACAGATAACAAATTGAATTTGCTAGTAGAGAGAAAGTTGGAGTGCGAACTCTAAAGTAGAAAGTGTTTATGGACCGTTCTGTAATGATTACCTGTGGGCAACCCCAGCCAACTAAAGTAACACGATGACTTGAATAAAGACCCTGGGTTAATATGCCCTACAGTTATCTAGGAGCAATTGACCACCCGTGATGAGAACATTTGGCCTGAGACAGAGTTGTGGCTGGCGCGTCAGGGGGTGGATCCGGTACCCAGGCATTTGACTATATTTACCATGGGTAAGATGTTTCACTACTAGATATACCGCTATTGCTTCTTTTCCCCTATATGGGTGTTGGTCACTGTGACAGCCTTTGGGGTATGCACTATTTTATGGGCATCCAATGCTTTGACTAACACTGATGTTATGTGAATGCTATTTGAATTGGGTGCCAAACAGATATACAGCCAATATGACTTATAGTGGGTTATACTAGTACCATAGACGGCGACAGCCGTGGCACACGCTGCAAACACGTTTCCTGCAGCGGTGCTCCAGGTGCGCCGAACATCTGTGGAGAAAATCTAATCTACCCGAAGATTTCATCCATTGTAAGTTCATGCTAAAAACATACAACTCTGCCCTTCACCTCTCCAAACAAACCTATTTCAACACCCTCATCACCTCGCTGTCCAATAACCCTAAACGTCTCTTTGACACTTTCTAGTCCCTACTCAACCCAAGAGTGCAGGCCCCAACCACGGATCTCCGCGCTGACGATCTGGCCAATTACTTCAAAGAAAAAATGGACCACATTCGACAGGAAATCATGTCCCAATCTCTTCATACCATGCACTGTCCTCCCTCCCCCACAGCATCTAGCTCACTCTCTGATTTTGAACCAGTTACAGAAGAAGTAGTAATCGGGCTCCTTGCATCTTCTCGCCCAACCACTTGCACCAGTGACCCCATTCCGTCACATCTCCTCCAGTCCCTTTCCCCGGCTGTCACCTCTCATCTAACAAAAATATTCAACCTTTCTCTCACTTCCAGTATTTTTCTATCCTCATTAAAGCATGCCATCATACATCCATTACTTAAAAAACCATCCCTTGATCAAAACTGTGCCGCTAATTATAGACCTGTCTCTAACCTTCCCCTCATCTCCAAACTCCTCGAACGCCTGGTCCACTTCTGTCTTACCCGCTATCTCTCAGATAACTCTCTTCTCGACCCTCTTCAATCTGGTTTCCGCTCTTTACACTCTACTGAAACTGCCCTCACTAAAGTCTCTAATGACCTACTAACAGCGAAATCTAATGGTCACTACTCCATGCTAATTCTCTTGGATCTCTCCGCAGCATTCGACACTGGATCATCAGCTCCTCCTCACTATGCTCCGCTCCATTGGCCTCAAGGACACCGTTCTCTCCTGGTTCTCCTATCTCTCTGGCCGCTCCTTCACTGTATCTTTTGCTGGTTCCTCCTCTCACCTTCCCCTTACTGTTGGGCTTCCCCAAGGATCAGTCCTAGGCCCCCTCCTCTTCTCTTTGTATACTGCCCCTATTGGACAAACAATCAGTAGATTTGGTTTCCAGTACCATTTCTATGCTGATGACACCCAATTATACACTTCTGTTATCACGCCGACCTTTTTAGAAAACACGAGTGATTGTCTTACCGCTGTTTCTAACATCATGTCCTCCCTCTATCTGAAACTGAACCTGTCAAAAACTGAACTCCTCGTATTTTCTCCCTCTATTAACCTATCTTTGCCTGACATTGCCATCTCCGTGTGCGGTTTCACCATTACTCCAAAGCAACATGCCCGCTGCCTTGGGGTCATACTTGATTCCGAGCTTTCATTCACCCCCCACATCCGATCACTGGCTCGCTCTTCTTATCTGCATCTCAAAAACATTTCTAGAATTTGCCCTTTTCTTACTTTCGACGCTGCAAAAACTCTTACTGTCTCACTTATTCATTCTCGTCTGGACTATTGTAACTCTCTACTAATCGGCCTCCCTCTTACCAAACTCTCCCCGCTCCAATCTGTCCTGAATGCTGCTGCCAGAATCATATTCCTCACCAACCGTTACACCGATGCCTCTACCTTGTGCCAGTCATTACACTGGCTACCCATCCACTCCAGAATCCAGTACAAAACTACTACCCTCATCAAGAAAGCACTCCATGGCTCAGCACCACCCTACATCTCCTCTCTGGTCTCAGTCTACCACCCTACCCGTGCCCTCCGCTCCGCTAATGACCTCAGGTTAGCATCATCATAATAATAATCAGAACCTCCTACTCCCGTCTCCAAGACTTTACACGTGCTGTGCCGATTCTTTGGAATGCACTACCCAGGTTAATACGATTAATCCCCACAGTTTTAACCGTGCCCTAAAAACTCATTTGTTCAGATTGGTCTACCACCTCAGCGCACTAACCTAACTATCCCTGTGTGGCCCATTAAAAAAAAAAAAAAAAACATAATCGGGTTCCTCGCATCATGTTCTCATACACTTTATGCAGTTAATAGCCCTCTGTGTCTGTACTGCTACATACTTAGGCAGTGAACTGGTTCATGCAGCTTTGCATGAACACCCGAGCCTTACACTATGGCTGGTCCAAATAACTAAAGCAATTGTTACCATCCACCTCTCGTGTCTCCCCTTTTCCTCATAGTTTGCTAGCAGGGCCCTCATTCCTACTGGTATCTATTTTGAACTGTGATTTCTGTTATGCTGTAATGTGTATTGTCTGTACAAGTCCCCTCTATAAGTTGTAAAGCGCTGCGGAATATGTTGGCGCTATATAAAAAAAATTATTATTACCATGGTTTTGGTCTACACAAATTTACTGGTTATGCCTGGGATTTACTTGCTTCTAAACTAGGGCCTTTTTTTTTTTGTTCTATTTTTTTTTTTATTTTGTGATCTATTGTGTGAACATTATTTATAATAAAATGTACAATTTTTAAATTTTCTTTGTGTTTAAATAGAGATGTGAGTGACGGCAGAGGAGCTGGCCAAGCTGGGGAGTGAGGACCCGCCTACCTGGCTAGAGACCGGAATTGTGGCTAAGTATAAAAACGTTTTATTTGGGGTATGCTTGAACCTAAAACTAAAAGAGCCACCTTGTTAGAATGCAGCATTACTGCTGCACAAGGTGGCTCTTTTAGTTTATAACGGCTGGAGGGGGGTGACAGTGGCCCTTTAAGTTAGTTGCATGTCTTGTCTGCGCAGAGCCTTATGCTTAGACTTCAAAGTGACCTTTGGAAGCATGGTTTGTTTTTTTTGTTTGGGTTTTTTTTGGGTCTGATAAACAGGTGTCTCATTTTTCTTTGCAACTTAACTACTCTATGCCTTGGGAGGACATATAGTGTTAATGGAGCACTTTGCCTCCATGAAGACTGCCCTTCAGCTGTGACTCATTAGTTAGCTCCTTTGGGTGGGGTCAGTCTGACAAACGAGATACACTATTCAAAGTGGAGGCTTATCCGTATCTCTGAGAGATTGCTCTTTTGCTTGTAACTATGGGCCGGTTTTCAAGCATGACTGTAGCTCTATGCTTTATATTGTGTGTGGCTGAACATCATATAATAATAATAATAATAATGGTCTTTATTTTTGTATAGCGCTAACATATTACGCAGCGCTTTGCAGACATTGTCATCACTGTCCCCAGTGGGGCTCACAGTCTGAATTCCCTATCGGTGTGTCTTTGGGGTGTGGGAGGAGGCCGGAGTGCCCGGAAGAGACCCACGCAAACACGGAGAGAGCATGCGGGCTCTTTGCAGATGTTGTCCTGGGTGGGATTTGAACCCGGGACTCCAGCGCTGCAGGGCTGCAGTGCTGGCCACTAAGCCACCATGCTGCCCCATATCATACGGCATCATGATACTTTTATGCATTATATTGAGTGCAACACGTTGCATCATGTTTCCTCTATGCATCATATTGAGTGCCTCCGTGTGTCATATTGCATCTTAGAGCCTCTATGCATCTTACCGAGTGCCCCTGCGTGTCATGGTGCCTCTTTGCATTATATTGCGTGTCTGTGTATCATATTGCTTCTATGCATTATGTCGTGTGTCCCTGTATCATGTCGCATCATAGTGCTTCTATGCATTATATTACATGCCTCTACGTATCATATTACATCATGGTGCCTCTATGCCTTATATTGCGTGCCTCTGTGCATCATATTGCAGCAGGGTGCCTCTATGCATCTTACTGAGTGCCTCTGTGCATCATATTGCATCATGGTGCCTCTATGCATTATATGGCATGTCTCTGTGTATCATATTGCATCATAGTGCTTTTATGCATTATATTGCATGCCTCTATGTATCATCTTGCATCATAGTACCTCTAGGCATCGTATTGAGTGCCTCTGCGCGTTGTATTGCATCATAGTGCATCTATGCATCATACTGAGTGCCTCTGTGCTTCATATTGCATTATTGTGCCTCTACATATCATATTGAGAGCCTCTGTGCATCATGTTGCATCATAGTGCCTTTATGCATCATATTGAGTGCATCTGTGCTTCATATTGCATCAGTGCCTCTATGCATCATATTGAGTGCCGCTGTGCAGCATGTTGCATTATAGTGCCTTTATGCATCATATTGAGTACCTCTGCTTCATATTGCATCATTGTGCTTTTATGCATCATATTGAGTGCCTCTGTGCATCATGTTGCATCTTAGTGCCTCTATGCATCATATCGAGTGCATCTGTGTATCATATTGCATCATAGTGCCTCTGTGCTTCATGTTGTATTATAGTGTTTCATATTGCCTCTGTGCATCATAGTTCACAGTGCCTCTTTGCATAATGTTGCATCGTATTGCATCATGTCGCATTTTAGTGCTTCATATTGCCTTTATGCATTGTATTGCATTATATTGCATCGTGGTGCTTCATTGTGCTTTTTTGCTTCACATTGCATCAATAGCCCCTCCATGCATCAAAATGTGTGCTTACGGGCATCTTATTGCTTCAGTGCTCCTGTGCCTCAGGGGGTATCATTAGTATCATAGTACCTTTGTGCTTCCTAGTACTTCGGGCTTGGTGTTTTCTTTTTTGGGTCTGGGTTAGACCTTCTGATTTAGGTTATGCAGCCACGCACAAGGTATATCGTGGGTCTACCATTTCACATTTTTGTCTTGGGCCCCAACTCTGGCTTATAAGTCCTAGTGGTTTTGTACCCAGTTCCAACTTCTGTTGATTCATTCTTTACAACAGGGCTTAGCTGAGCTTTGCTTGAATTGGCTGAGTAAATTAGCAGTTCTTCCGTATGGAACAGTTTTTCTCAACCTATAAAGGGACATACTACTGTCCTGGGAGCAGAAAATACCAAGAGGTGGAAGGAAAAAATCCTTACCAATTCCACATGTGACAATCAGGCTGGTTTCCTTGATTAACATCCAGAAGACAGATTCTCGTCCCATAAGTCTATTGTACTATGGTTACCAGGGACGGCATGTCTGCCTTTGGCACCTTGTGGCGAATCAGCACCTCTCTGGTGGGAAGAATCCTGTTTTTCTCTAGCCATAGAGTATGGCTACTCCCTCCATGGCTGATAACACTCACAAGCTTGCCTTTTAGGATATGTATATGTGTGTAATGTCAGTAAAATAGGAGTGATGATCCACGTTTCCCTTTCAGCGTTTCTAATGAGAGGCCAACTCTGGTAATGTTAGGAAATATTACCTGCCGGATTGTGTATTCCTTAGTTGCAATAATATCCAACCCTTGTTTGGGGTTTAGACACCTAAGGATTCGGAATAGACGTGATCTCCTGGATGAGTAATGTGTGTACATCCTAATGCTCTGCCATTATCCATGTACTAACGGTTATTGGTTTGATCTTCCCGCAGTCCAGGACCGGAGGCTAGTGGCACGCGTGGGGTGAGAGCGCGCCCTTATGACGCAAGCAGACGCCGCGGTGCATGACTGGGTAATCCAGTCTGAACAGGCACATGTTGCTTCTCCAAGTCCCCTCCTCGTGGAAATATAGTGCAGGTGGTCGGGGGCCGGTACTCTGAGCCCTAATATGTGGAAATGGTCAAAAGGCTGGTCACCCAGACTTCTCTGGTGCATCTCCTCAGAATATTAGCCATAATATTGATTGTGAATGTTTGCAGGAGTGGAGTAGACCATATAGGAACCACCAAACTGCTGGGGGGGGGGAACCTGGAGGAACTTCCTTTCAGGTTCCAAGTTAGAAGAGGGTGTTTCCAATAACAGCTGTCTTAGAGTTTCTGCAAGGAATTGGAACAGGGGCTAGCCACAAATACTTTAAAAGTTCAAGTCTTGGCTTTAAGGGCCCTGTACAATTACGACCCGGCTGGGTATCGGGGATATCCAGGTTCATCAAAGCGTTGGCCAGGTCTAGACCCATCCCCTCTCGGTTTACTCCTCCTTGGAATTTAAACTTGGATTTTATATCCCTATCCAAACCTCCTTTTGAATCCCGGTCAGAGGCTTCTCTGGGAATCTGTCCCTTAAAACATCACTTTATGAATCGGTGGGTTCCCAGGTTCATCAGGGCAGCAGGTAGTTCGAGGCCACTTCCAGTAAAAGTTCCCTTCAATGGGATTTATTTTTGGTCCTTAAAACCCTGTCTAAACCGCCCTTCAAACCCTTAGAGGATATCCCATTAAAACTCCTATCCCTCAAAACATCCCTGCTCGTCGCCCTCTCATCTGCTGGTAGAATAAGCGACATACAGGCACTATCTTCTAACCCTCCTCATACACTGTTTTTAGAGGATAGTGTTACTCTCAAAATAGATCCTGCATACCTCCCGAAGGTGGCATCCCGGTTCCACCGAACTCAAGAGATATCTCTTCCCTCCTTTTGTCTTAACCCTAAAAATAGGGAGGAGGAATCATTGCATACACTAGATGCTTCACGTAGTACTTAAGGCCCCGTCTCACATAGCGAGATCGCTAGCGAGATCGCTGCTGAGTCACAAGTTTTGTGACGCAACAGCGACCTCCATAGCGATCTCGCTATGTGTGACACGTACCAGCGATCAGGCCCCTGCTGCGAGATCGCTGGTCGTGTCGGAATGGCCTGGACCTTTTTTTGGTCGTTGAGGCCCCGCTGACATCGCTGAATCGGTGTGTGTGACACCGATCCAGCGATGTCTTCACTGGTAACCAGGGTAAACATCGGGTTACTAAGCGCAGGGCCGCGCTTAGTAACCCGATGTTTACCCTGGTTACCAGCGTAAATGTAAAAAAAAACAAACAGTACATACTCGCCTTCTGATGTCCGTCAGGTCCCTTGCCGTCTGCTTCCTGCTCTCACTGACTGCCGGCCGTACAGTGAGAAGTGAGAGCACAGCGGTGACGTCACCGCTGCGCTCTGCTCTCACTGTACGGCCGGATCTCAGTCAGAGCAGGAAGCAGACGGCAAGGGACCTGGACACCGAAAGGCGAGTATGTACTGTTTGTTTTTTTTGGTAACCAGGGTAAACATCGGGTTACTAAGCGCGGCCCTGCGCTTAGTAACCCGATGTTTACCCTGGTTACCCGGGTGCTGCAGGGGGACTTCGGCATCGTTGAAGACAGTTTCAACGATGTCGAAGTCGTTCCCCTGATCGTTGGTCGCTGGGGAGAGCGGTCTGTGTGACAGCTCCCCAGCGACCACACAGCGACTTACCAACGATCACGGCCAGGTCGTATCGCTGGTCGTGATCGTTGGTAAATCGCTAAGTGAGACGGGGCCTTTAGAAGCCACCAGAGAGAGAGTAGGGAGGATGCCTCTCTTTTTGTGTGCTTTCAGGATCCTTGGAAGGGGAAAAAAGCCTCCAAAGCTACTCTGGCGAGATGGATCACAGATGCTATCAGCCTATCATAATCATCAAGTGAAATGTCTATTTCCGGGGAGGTCAAGGCTCACTCAACGAGAGCAGTGGCAGCTTCTTGGGCGAGAAGGCCGGAGCTTCGATTGACCAGATATGTAGAGCTGCTACTTGGTCATCACCTTCCACATTCTATAGGCACTATAGATTGGACCTTATCTCCTCTTCGGACCTTACTTTTGGTAAAGGGTTCTGGAAGCGGTGGTCCCTCCCTGAATGTACAAATCTATGAAATCTCTCCGTGGTGCCGTCATGGGCGACAGAGAAAAATATAGTTCTTACCGATAACGGTATTTCTCTGAGCCCATGACGGCACCCGTACATTCCCTCCCTTCACTCATGGGTGTGCACGTTAATATAGTGCCATAGTTTATTTTATGATAGGTCACGCGGTATCTCAATTAAGTTAAGTAATATTGAAACTAATAAGCTGTTCCATAGTCTCCCATTGTTCTCTAGTAAACAACTGATGCGGGAGAGTGGTACCGCCCTTTTTTATCTGTAGGTTTCCTGTCCTTGGTGGGCGGATCCCCTCTCTCCGTGGTGCCGTCATGGGCTCAGAGAAATACCGTTATCGGTAAGAACTATATTTTTTTACTTTATTTTTTTAATGGAGCAAAAGAAGAGTGATGTAAACTTTGTAATTTAAAAAAAACAAACACAAAAAAACTTTTTTTTACCTGCTTCAATAGTCCCCTTAGGAGATTTGAAGCTGCGATCTTCTGATCACCTGTGCTACACGTAGTAGGCTTCAGACCTGCTATGTGAAGCATAAATGCTGATCTCCTATGAACCTAATAGGAGGTTCTCAATGACAGGCACAGGGGTCTGCAGATCCTCAGCTGTAATTACAACCCACCAGGGCCCCGCGATCACATGACATGACTGATGTGTGTTTATGACGCGCATCTGGTTTGCGAAAGTTAAATGTCGCTTTTAGCAAGTTAACAGCCGCGAATGGATCATAATTCCATCCGCGGCTATTAGAGGCATATGACAGCTGATCAAATCGGCTGTCATGTCCTGGGAAAGATGCGGGCTCAGCCCGCATCAAAGGCAGGGAGACAACCTTGAACGTACCTTTATGTCCAAGGTGGTAGAGGAATTAAAGGGGACCTTCCACCAGTTGTGGCATGTAAAACTGGCCATATCATGTAATAGTAGCTGCAGAGCTAAATAAAACGTCATTTTTATATTTTAATTTCACATCTCTGTTGCAGAGATATTCGCTTTTAACGTTTACATTCTAATTTTCACTAAGACCAAGGGGGCGTGTTAGCACAGATTTGTCTAGCCTCTGGGGGAGTTTACTTTTTCCCCTGCATCATGTTGCCCAATAAAAAGCAGGAGCCATCGTGCACGTGGAGGAAAAGAAAAAAAGATGCCCCCAAAGAAGGTCAAACCCGGCTGCATGATATGGAAAGACTGATCAGTCTAACTGCTGGCGAATACTGTGCAGAGGGAGGAGAGCAGGTCTGTGTGTCATTACAAACACCTCTTGCAGCTCTCCTCTCACAATGCTGTCAGCTTTACTCTATCTCCCTTCCCCCCACACGCCTTGATAGGAGAGCTGCAACTGGTGTATGTAATGACATACCATGCTGCTCTCCTAATTGCTCTCACTGCCGGTACCTCTTGTTATTACAAATGGGGTAAGGGAGTAGAAAAAAGCTAGGTGTCATTACAAACACTTCTGCAGCTCTACCCTCACTGCAGTGTGTGGAGAGTAGTGTTTATAATGATATGCAGCCCTGCTTTCCTCCCCCTGCACAGTAATTGCCAGAAGTGAGGAGAGTAGGGCTGTGTGTCATTACAGGCCTTTCCATACCACACAAAGAAAGTCCTAAATGGCAGCTGTAGGATTAATCATCTCTACAACTGTATAGTCAGGTTTTTGGCATTTTTGCTCTGTGGTGGTGCGGATCTGAACCCTTCAGAGTGTGAACATGGAGTAAAACAGTTGCCATATTGATCACTGATCCCTATTCTGGGAACAGTGGGGATAAGATAACTTTGTGTTAATATTGTCGGAAACTTCCAAATTCAATCGAAGTAAAATCACATCTGCACGTGGATTTGCAGTTCTCAGAAATACTGCAGCCGTCATGGAAACCCCAATGAAGTTCTCTCATTTACACCGCCGACATCAATGGATGAAAAAATGTTACAAACCAAAGGTTGAAGCTGGAGTTCAAAGAAAGAAAAACTCTGCAAAACCTAACAATGCATGAAAGGAGCGCTCTGGCCAAAACGCACACCGAGGTATGCTTAGTGCAGGGCTGGAGGGGGCAAGGCTTGACTCGGGGGATTCTTGGTGACACACTGTACACTCTTTGTCCATTTACACATTCACTCTTATCCGACTTTCTGGGTTAAATAAACCTCATTATGTCATTACATCAAATCTTGCCTAAGTAGCACTATAGCTTGTCGCAGGGGTGACTGGTGAATCATAGACACAATGTGAAATGTAATGTTAATAAGCCAATCTAACATAAGGGCGCCGAGCGCTCTGCATTGCATTAGCCCGTGCCAGTTCTCGGAGGCTTTGTGCCCATGCACATTTAACTGGGAAACTAATCAAGCTCATTTTCAGTCTGGAATGAGACCAGATGTCTACTGCTCCAATCTGACCACTTTGTTCCATCATCCTGTGCCAAGGAGCTTATCATATAATGCCCACCTGCCAGAAACTAAGCTTTATTTTTATGAAGTAAGAAAGATCAATCAATATTTATTCCTAAATGCAGCAATGACATGTTGTATACGGACATTGGGTCAAAGCTCACTATGTATAGCGTTTAACACACAATTCTCCATACTGCTGCGTTGTTGTCTTTGTCTCAAGTGATAGGATAGTAAATTATCCTCTATATTAGCCTATTAGGAGTAGCAGAAGGTAGAACCAGCTACTAAGCCATAATGTGTAATAAGCTGTGTTATTATCATCTATATTACATAAAAATGCTATTTAGCAAGTGGTATGCTGAATGTGCAATGTAGCCACTAGATGGCGCTCACAGCAACTGAAATAATTGTCAACCTCTAGGTGAAGCAAATATGCTTATATTGCAGTCACTTTCCCCGCTCGCTTATTCAAAGCCCCCCTTAATCCAGATCACCCTATTTAAAGGGAATCTGTCACCCCCAGGACGTATATGACCCATTAATATGGGCATACAGGTGATAGAAATGTTACACTAGTCCTACCTGTATGCCTCATATTCTCATATTAGTGGTCTTGTTGCTGAGAAATCTTATATTCTGTCTTTATGTTAATGATTTCTTCCAGGCTCCAGTGCGTGCGATGCCTTGAAGAAATTCCTGCCTCCTGTCTTCATTGTAATGCTACCCCTCTCCCATGCATGCCAATTGTAGTGCAGGAATCTCACGCCTGCGCCCTGCACTCCCGTACCTTTTCCTCCCTTCTATGGGCACTGCATACAGGCATCTTCTGTGCAGGCGAGTCCGCGTGACCTCCAGCGTGCGCAACGATAAGGTGTTCTCCCCACTTCCTCCCTGCACAGTCATCACTAGGAACCATGTGTACAGTGTGCAGTGGGGAGAGCACCTTATTGTCGCGCACACAGGATGTCACTGGAGCGGAAGTCGCTGGCGCAGAAGATCCCTGATGCCAATAGAAGGGAGGAAGACGTATGTATGTCTGAGGGAGTGCAGACACTGGATTCCAGGGCCATAAATGACATGCATGGTAGGGGGATAGTATTACCATGAAGACAGGATGCAGGGATTTCTTCCAGGCAGCCCCGGAGCCTGGAAGAAAGGGTCAGATTGTGGTATTTCTTCCCCCATGAGTCACAGAGTGCGGTCTTCCTTTATTAACATCAGGGCATCTCTAGCTTCGTGGCATGAGTTTCTTGGCTAGTCCGCTGTATGCAAGCCTTACATCACCAAGCACAATGCCAAGTGTCAGCACCACTGATGAACTCTGGAGTAGTGAAATCATTATCTGGCAGTCTACTGGATGGGTCTGGTTTTGGCGAATGTCAGGATAATGTTACATGCATTGACAGCATTGGGTACATGTAAAGCTTGGTGGAGTAAGGATAACGCTATAGGGCTGTCTTTCAGGGGTTGACATAGGCGCCTTAGTTTCAGTGAAGAAAATCTTAAAGCCACAGTATTTTCCAACTTTGTGAGAACTGTTTGGGGAAGGCCTTTTTCTGTTTCAGCATGACTGGGCCTAAGTGCACAAAGCAAGCTCGATAAAGGCACTGTTGGGTAAGATTTGGACTAGAATGGCAGCACAGAACTCTGACCTCAGTCCCGCGAAACTAAATAAAGAACTAGAATGCAGACTGTGAATAAATGCTCTTCTGGATGAATGGGCGAAAATTCCTCCAAAATCTTATAGAAAGTCTTCCCAGAAGAGTGGAAGCTACTGTAGCTGCAAACGAGGAAGGAACTTTTAATACCGGATTTAGAAGGGGGGATGTCATAAAATCTCTAGCAGGCACATGTACCCGATTAGGATCAGTTAGCGTCATCTTGTTGATGGTCTCTGAGTAAGTTTTCTTTTTTCTACACAGATGCAATTTTAAAACAGCATAAAACTTAAAATAAAAGTATCTAATACATATTGAAGATAAAATCTGTTGCTGTACAGGAGATTCCTCCCGCACAGCAATAGTTAAAATTCACCAGCCAATCACAGGCCAGCAGCTGACATCACCGGCATATGACGTCAATGTCATACATCTGAACAAAGGTCCGCGTTTCAGATGCAGCCAGTTTAAAAACTTTATTTTTTTTTTAAACTGCGGTCTGGGGCTGCCTTCTACACTATGGGGCTGCATTGTACTATGGGGCTGATGTCTTATACACTATAGGGCTGCTACCTTATACACTATGGGGCTGCCTTATGCACTATGGGGGTGCATTATACTATGGGGCTGCCTTATACACTATGGGCTACATTATACCCCTATGAGAGTGCATTATACCCCTATGGGGGTGCATTATACCCCTATGGGGGTGAAATATATTATGGGGTTGCATTATACTACTATGGGGCTGCATTATGCTAATGGGGTGCATTATACCCCTATGGGGCTGCATTATACCGCTATGAGGCTGCATCATACCGCTATGGGGCTGCATTATACCATGGGGGTGCATTATACCACTATGGGGCTGCATTATACTGCTATGGGGGTGCATTATTCTACTATGGGGCCGCATTATACTATGGTCTGTTATACTATGGGGCTGCATTATACCGCTATGGGACTGCATTATACTACTATGGGGCTCCATTATGGGGCTGTATCATACTACTATATATGACTCTGGGATGCATTATACTATTATGGATGACTATGGGGGCAATATGGAGAGACATGAGGCAGAATATGAGGACACGTGGGGTCCAGAATGTGGGATATTATTACTGCTACTGGGGCTAATTAAAGGATATTATTTTTGAGGATACTGTTTTCGGTGTGGGGGAGGAGAGGTCCTGTTACTGTGCAGGGCGACACAGTCGCATTTTTCTTCATCTGGCGAAGTATAGGGGTTGGAGAAAAATTGCGGAATGTGCTTTAGATAACTGTTGTTTTCTGCAGAGATGAGTCCTGGCTGGAAGAAGTGATGGCAGGCGGAACTGGATGAAGAAAAGCGAAGATGAAGGACTTAAACTAGAGATGTCATCAGTAAGTCACTTTGCTACTTGCACACGTACACTATGTACAGAGCTCCTATGCATCATGTCACTAGTGATCACTGTATTACCTGTACACTGACACTATATACAGAACTCCTGTGTATAATGTCACTGGTGATCACTGTATTACCTGTACACTATATACAGCGTTCGTGTGTATAATGTCACTGGTGATCCCTGTATTACCTGTACACTGACATTATATGCTGCATACAGAGCTCCTGTGTATAATGTCACCGGTGATCACTGTATTACCTGTACACTATACACCAGTGATGGCGAACCTTTTAGAGACTTGAGTGCTCAAACTGCAATCTAAAACCCACTTATTTATCGCAAAGTGCCAACACGGCAACTTAACCGGAATACTGAGGTTTTAGATTAAAAAAACAACTCCTACATTAGCGCCCTATAGCATCTATACTGTAGAATAACAAAGAATGATGACCCCATCACAGTGCGATTCTTTAAAGGTAATCCACACAGCTCTCCATACAGTATAATGTCCTCTATACAGTACAATGGTTCCACATAGTCCTTCATACAGTGTAATGGGCCTTACATAGTGCTCCATAAAGTGTAATGGGCTCCACACAGAGCTCTATATAGTATAACGGGGGCCCTGCATTGCCTTCCATACAGTATTATGGCCCCACATGATGCTCCATTCTGTACAATGGCCCCACATAGCGCTCCATACTGTATAATGGCCACACATGATGCTCCATACTGTATAATGGCCTCACATGATGCTGCATACTGTATAATGGCCCCACATGATGCTGCACACAGCATAATGGCCCCATGTGATGCTGCATACAGTATAATGGCCCACATGATGCTGCATACAGTATAATGGCCCCACATGATGCTGCAGACAGTATGGTCTCACAAAAAAAAACTCATGGGATGGCCCCATGTGATACTACTCATCTCTGCCCATTCCAACGCTGATCTGGTCTCTTCATATATCAGTCCTACCTGTGGGCACGTGCGCCATCTCTGCAATAGTGTCGCTGCCACTCAGCCTGCGCGCCATCCTCGTCCTCAGCACACGCAAGATCCCCGTCCTCAGCACGTGCGCAGACTGATGGAATGCCGACGCTAGTCATGACGAGGGAGATTACGAGCGGGCTGAGGACAGTGGTGGTGGTGCTAGTTTTGAGGAGATAGCGTGCGTGCCCACCAGGAGGGCTCTGTGTGCCCCCTCTGGCATGCATACCATAGGTTCACCACCACTGCTATACACTATATACAGAGCTCCTGTGCATAAAGTCACTGGTGATCACTGTATTACCTGTACACTGACACTATATACAGAGCTCCTGTGTATAATGTCACTGGTGATCACTGTATTACCTGTACACGGACACTTTATACTAAGCACAGATCTCCTGTGTATAATGGCATTAGTACTGTGTTTTTTTAAATTATTGATCAGTATTGTAGTGGTCGGTCACTATGTGGTGGTAATATGTGATCTGGTCATGGTGTGGCGGTATTTGTTCCTTGTATGTGCTATTATTCGGTCACTATGGTGGTAATATGTGGTCTGCTCATGGTGTGGCAGTGTTTGTTCCTTGTACATGCTATTTTTCAGACACTGTGGTGGTAATATGTGGTCTAGTCATGGCATTGTGGTATTTGTTTCTTGTATGTGGTAATATTGGTCACCATGTGGTGGTAACAGCGTAGCTACTGGGGCAGAGGGTGCGAGCGTCCCAGGCCCGGAGCTCAGAGGGGGCCCACCCAGAGCTACGCTACTGTAACTGCTGTGAGCGCCGATAGTTACATTCTGCGGCAGAGCAGGGACAATCAATCTCTCTACTCTGCTGCCTGGCCGCTATTGGGCCCCTGAGCAGGCGGGGGGGCCCAGTGCCAGCAGTGAGACCCCCGCCCATCACCGCAAGGTCAGCTGTATCGGCATTTAGCTGCTAGAGCTGACTGCATTGATGAGGGAAGGAGCGCGCAGCGTCAGACGTCACCGACACTGACAGTGGGTGCAGTGACGTCACCACCCAGTGCCCGCTGTCAGGAGATGAGAGGGAGCTTGGAGCACTGCTGGAACAAGGAGGAAGAGAGGTATTTATTGTTTTTTTATGGGGGCTGCCTTATACTACAGGGTCTGCCTATAGGGGTTCTGTCTTATACTACAGGATCTGCCTATAGGGGTATTGTCTTATACCACAGGATCTGCCTATGGGGGTGCTGCCTTATACTATAGGATCTGCCTATGGGGGTTCTATCTTATACTTGCAGGGTCTGCCTATAGGGGTACTGTCTTATACTACAGGATCTGCCTATGGGGTGCTGCCTTATACTGCATGATCTGCCTATGGGGTTGTTGCCTTATACTACAGGATCTGCCTATGGGGGTGCTGCCTTATACTACAGGATCTGCCTATGGGGTGCTGCCTTATACTACAGGGTCTGCCTATGGGGTGCTGCCTTATACTACAGGATCTGCCTATGGGGTGCTGCCTTATACTACAGGGTCTGCCTATGGGGTGCTGCCTTATACTACAGGGTGTCTATGGGGGTTCTGCCTTATACTACAGGGTCTGTCTATGGGGTGCTGTCTTATATTACAGGGTCTGCCTATAGGGGTGCTGCCTTGTACTACAGGGTCTGCCTATAGGGGTGCAGTATTATACTATGGGGTGCTGTCTGATACTAGAGTCTGCCTATGGGGTGCTGCCTTATACTAGAATCTGCCTATGGGATGCTGTCTTATACTACAGGGTCTGCCTATGGGGGTGCTGGCTTGTGCTATAGAGTCTGCCTATGGGTGCTGCCTTGTGCTATAGAGTCTGCCTATGGGGAGTGCATTATACTATAATGAGGACTATCTGGTGCATTATACTATATGGAGGCCAACATACAGTAGAGGATTACAGTGATGGGGCCATCGTACAGTGTGGTTATTACAGTGAAGGGGTCATCATACAGTGCTGGAGCCACCAAACAGTTCGGGGGCTACTAAGGGGTTAGTATAGTGTGTAGGGGTGCATTACAGTGAGGAGGCATCATGGTATGTATAAGAGAGCATCATACTGTGTATAGGGAAGCTGTACAGAGGGCAGACTCGAGACATTCAATGTGAAGTGGGCACTTATTGTTATAGGGGAACTCAGGTTACTGCGATTATTAAAGGGGCACACAGGGCAATATTACTAGCGGGCAAAATGTGGGCAGTTTTGTAGGGCACTTGCACCCGGCATTACTGGATATTTTAACAAATGTTTATAAGTTACAGTAGAGTCCATCCAAAAGAGTCTACCTTGTCATAGTGGTGGATTAAAAAATCTTTTGGCCAAAACAAAAGCTGCTGGCTATGTATGTGATCTGCTGATGGCAACTGTTAATGTGTGATTGGTGAAGACATGGTGCACAAGTTGAGTTTTTCCAAGAGAGGGCAGTGGGACTGTGGATGGTACGCGGGGTGGAGGCGGGGCTAGGGTGGAGCCTGGGTGGAGTTTCAAGGGGGTCTTGAAAATTTTGCCAGTATGGGGCCCAGAAATTCATAGTGGCAGCCCTGACTATTGATTCATGAAATAAAATTTAAACTGATAGTTACTCTGGATTAAAAAGAATTTCATCAACAGGGCCACTTCTCTCCATGGGTTAGGTTTAGTATTGCAGCTCCAGTGAATAGGATGCAACTGCAATTCTGCACAACCTGTGGACAAGTCTGATGCTATATTTATAAAAAAATAAACACTTTTTTTTATCCTACATTGACTTGATTAGGAATGTTTGCTTTCCCCGAGAAAGTGTGTTCCATCTGTTCATGGAAGTGAAACGTGATGAGCGGGCAACACCGCACACAACCTGCAGAAGAAAGGTGAGGCACGGTTTGGGGGGGAAAAAATGGTCATGTGGTTCTAATGCTGAACAACCCATTTAAAAGGTGAAATTTATACGATATTCATCCTTGTTGTGGTGTAGTTTTGGTAAAGGTAAACATTGGGGTCTGGGAATTTCAGTCATAGTATTTACACAAAAACCTGTGCCTGTATTATGGACACATCTATGTGCAAGTTTTGTTTGTCCCGTTTTGAAATTCATGCCCAAAATAGACTGCTGAGGGAAAAGAAAGGGTACTGTGTGAGAGGGCTTATCAGAGGCAAACTTGTATTTTTAGGTTTGCCCATCATCTTTTACACTCCATCAAGCACAGAAGAAGTTATACTGTAAACCATGAATCCCGGCTATTATTTTTTCCATATTTTTTTTAAAAAATAATATTAATAACATTATCTATTTTGTTTTTCTTTTATGGTTACAAAACCAGAAAGACCTTTTTACAATGAATTGTAGAAAAAAATGGTTTCAGAAAATGGAAAAAGAGGAAGAAAGAGGGAGAGAGCAGCAGAGATGGAGAGCAGGAGAGGGAAAGTGAAAGAGAGCAGGAGAGAACGAGTGAAAGAGGGCGAGAGATCAGAAGAGAGGGAGAGAGCAGCAGAGATGGAGAGAGCAGGCGAGGGAAAGTGATTGAGGGAGAAAGTAGAAGAGAGGGAGAGAGCAGTAGACAACGAGTGAAAGAGCAGAAGAGAGGGAGCAGGAGAAGAGATAGAAAAAGGAGAGAAAGCAGGGAAGGAGAGTTCAGAAGAGAGCAGAAGAGGGTGAGCATAAAAGAGGGAGATAGCAGGAGGAGAGGGAGAGAGAAGAGAGGGAGAGCAAAGGATAGAGCAGGAGAGAGAGCTGGAGAGGGAGAGCAGGAAAGACTGAAGAGAGCATGAGAGGAAGAGAGAAGACATAGAAAAGAGGGAGAGAGCAGGAGAGGCAAAAGAGACCATTAGAGAGGAAGAGAGCAGAAGGCAAAGCAGAAGAGAGGGAGTGCAGAAGAGAGCAGGAGAGCAGAAGAGATGGAAAGAGAGCAATATATATAGATATCCATTATTTACAGATAAAACATCAAAGTTGAAGCTCTCTGCAGCCAATGCTTACGTATCTGACGTGCAAGCTCTGGTATATAAGTGCAACATTTATTTCCATCTTGTAATGTGCAAACTTATCAAAACATTCAAACATGCCATACAAAGAATAGCGTTCTACAATGGTAGAAGGAATGACTGAAAAGACAATGGCAGAGGTGGAGAAGATACATCTAAAGTGAACCAGCCACCTCCACATTCAGCCATTTTGTGGGATGAGCCGCTCATCAGTCCATCATTGTAGTAGGGATTGTGTTCTCAGCTCTGTATTTAATCTAGGAATTTTCAATCCAGAATACTATAACACAGCAGCAGGAAATAGAGAAAAGTACAGTTTATGTACAGAATTTTGCCTTTAAAGACCCTTTGGACAATTCTGGGCCCCTAACTAAATCAGCAGGGGTATCTGACAAGTGATTAATTTCTTCACACTGCCCCCACAGGTGAAATAAAGTATGACATTAGTTTCCATCTAAATGAATTGGCAGTTTAGGTAATGTATGTAACCATTCTCCATCCTGATTAAAGGGGTTGTCCAGAATTCGAAAAACATGGTTGCTTTTTTCCCAAAAATAGCACCACTCCCGTCTACAGGTTTGTGTGTTATTCTAGCTCTATTGGACTACCATTGACAACCCCATTAATTGATGAGATTCCTAAACAAGTTACTCACCGATATTAAAGGCCTAGAAACCAGGCCCAAACTGGTAGCTATGGAAACAGTGCATGGCGACCCAATATAAAAGACCGTAGGTGCGTCCTAGTGCTCCCATAGCAGACTGACTTTGGCAGCCGTTATGCCATGCACTTCTCTGATCTCATCCTGTATTATTAATACATTTTGGAGGGGAACAAATAGCATTGGATTCAAGAGGAAGAGTGAATACAGAGCGGAGATACGAGCCCTTCAAACTTATGGGTGTAAGCAAACAAAATGGCGGCCTCTTCTATAGATAGGGGTTGGGTTCACTTTAATGACGTCTCTTCCAATGCTTTTCAAGAGTAAATGAGTGCCATTTGTTCTATGCTACGGTGTGCAGTGCTCTGCCACTGGTACATGGACAGAAAGGAACATTACTGTACAAATTAAACATGCTTTGACAATGGAAAAATACAGTTTTTGCACAATTCCTGCACCTTAATAGCACTCCTGATTGATCCAGCATGGTGAGCGGATGCTCCAGTAATAGATATGATATTATACAGAGTAGTCTGTATAGCAGCAGTAGGTTGATTTTCATTACGGAGTTAACCCTGCACTAAAACACTGGGTTCCAAAACCTGTTTTTTTTTATATCTAGTATTCGGTGATGCGCGTCATGAGGGCTGTTCATAGTCATAGCGAAAATATTAAGCCATAATGTAATCAAGAGCAGGAGCTGCCAAGGGGATGGAAGGAAGAGAAAGACAAAGGTGAAGTGAACCATCTGCTTGGCGTCAGTGAATTGTTAGATGGAAGCAGAGATGTATATCGGCCGAGAGGCCCTAAGGCTACAAGAGTTTCTACAGAATATGGAACTGATGCATGAAAGGACAGGAAATTAGCGGAGCTACATACATCGCCTAGAAAATCTCCCACTAGACCCTCTACCCTAGTGCGTGTCTAATACCCACAGACTCAGGAAGACTGTCCTGTCCATTGGTTACTTGCATGGATATTAGCTTGTTCTCATGACACTATTTTCATTATTTCTTTATACTTTTTAAAGAATACATTCAGTTCAATAGGAATTTGGTTATTTTATTTTATTTTTTTTTAATATTTGCATGTCTAATCTGGAAACTAACAAAGGAGTGTCATGTAGAATATTAGTGCAGATTTATGGAATGAATGCATGAAATTATGGCATCAGGACATATGTATGAAGATTTGATTTTTTTATCTTTGTGAATGCACCTCATTATT
This sequence comes from Ranitomeya variabilis, assembly GCF_051348905.1. NCBI lineage: Eukaryota > Metazoa > Chordata > Amphibia > Anura > Dendrobatidae > Ranitomeya > Ranitomeya variabilis. The sequence goes on along the minus strand of NC_135234.1, from coordinate 625,331,920 downwards.
TATTACAAAATTGGAAATTCAACTATCTTTTTGACAGATATCAATCACAGCTTTGTTGATTTCCAATAATTGTAATGGAATAGTTTTCGCTGTATTAAATAATGTCTAATGTAAAGGTGATAAAATGCTAATCACCAGAGCAGGCGATGCATGCTGGATGATTTCAGCAGAGACCTATGACGCAGGATTTAACTTGGGATCAGTTAGTAAATTAGTGAAATTATAAAACTACTCAGTTTGTGGATCGATTCTATGTGAAAACTCTAAAAATGATCTCAAATGAACATAAAAGTTTAAAGAAGTATTCCCATTGCGGACATTTATAGCACACAATAGGCCAGAGATGTCTAGTGGAAGAGGTGCAATGTCTGAAACCCACTCCTTTCCCTTTCATAAGAATGAGGTTCAGCTTGTCTAACTACTTTGGGGAACTCCCGTAGAAGTTAATGGATAGAGATACGCATGTGCAGCTTCCTCTCCTCTGACAGCAGGTACAAGATAGGGGTTGGGGAACCCAGTTCAAGATAAGTGCAAGTGCCAGATCCACAACTATCTTGGAGATATGTCATAAACGTCCGAGATGGGAATAATCCTTCAAATCGTTGTTGCTAGTTCTTTATTAGTGATGAGCGAATGTGCTCCGATAAGGTGTTATCCACACGCTCGGGTGCTCGAATATTATGTTCTAGTCCCTGCGGCTGCATGTCTCATGGCTGTTAGGTAATCCCTGCATGTGTTGCGGCTGTCGAACAGCCGTGAGACATGCATCTGCGGGAACTTCAACATATTATTCGAGCACACCGAAGACACTTGGTTAGCACCTACCATGGTCAGATAACACCTTATCCCAGCACATTCGATCATTACTATTCTTTATGCCTGAATTAAAGCTCACAAACTCTTGATATGCAAGTTCATGCTGGATGTCATTCTTAATTTACTGTGTATTGTTCTAGTTATAAAGTACTAACCCTAATAAGGACCAATAAACAGACACACTTGTATTACTAGCCCACAGTTGTACTAGCCCTAGATTTTTAGAAAAGAGAACAGGTTTCCTATTCTTTACTTGAGTAAAATTGTTACTTAAAGTTGACAGTATCTGGTTATCTTATGACTGAGCTGGTTTGTTCACGTACGATGTTTCTCTGCTATAAATATGCACAAATTATATTAGTATAAATTTTATTCATAAGGTTATCACCAGACTTTCTAATAGGGAACATCAGCTTTAGGTTATTGATATAAGAAAGTCCATTCCTGGAATGAAACCATAGATACCTAACCATAGCCAAACACTATCTTCTTCTACATACCCTGTCGTCGGTTAGTATATATTTTGGCAGCGTGTCAGTAGAGGCACAGCCAGGAGGTTTCAATGCTCTCAGTTTGGGATACGTCTACCATATAATGAGCATCTCATGAACGGGAGTATAAAAGGGACATGTATGAGTTGTATGGTGGAGAAAAAGTAAAGACCTAAATATCTTTACTACCCTATTCTACAGTGCCTTATAAATTATCAGAACCTTCTTTACTAGAACTATTTTTGGACCCTGATTCATCAAGGTGTCTACGTAAAACACCTTGAAATCATGTAAAAGTTGGTGCAACTCAAAGTTGCGCAAAAATGTAGCAACTTTTGGTGTTTTTACACCAGTCTCGGCCAGCTTTGACAACATCCACCGGGAAATTCATCAAACGTTACGGCATTTTAGGGGGCTAACAGGCCAAAAATGTACTCCAATCCCTAACCGGAGTAACATTTCTAGAGGAGACACAAGACCGTTTTAAATTTTGGGAGACAAAAAGGTTGATTCCAGCTCCAAAAAGATGTCTTGAATAAAATTAAATCCTTTATTGGTGCATATTTAAAAAGACACAGGCTGTGTTACTCTCCATAATAAAGACGGGAAACGAGCTACGCGTTTCGATCTATTACAGATCTTTGTCAGAGCTCTGACAAAGATCTGTAATAGATCGAAACGCGTAGCTCGTTTCCCGTCTTTATTATGGAGAGTAACACAGCCTGTGTCTTTTTAAATATGCACCAATAAAGGATTTAATTTTATTCAAGACATCTTTTTGGAGCTGGAATCAACCTTTTTGTCTCCCATTATACGTTACCACGTGGATCGGCGTGGAGGTTCCGTGCACCTACCAATGGCTGTCTGGTGAGCTGGCTTTTTGTCTTTTGTTTACGTTTTAAATTTTGCCTAATTCTGTAAAATGTGCTTAATTCTTTAAGTGGTGTGCACATCTTAAAAAATTAGGCACACATCATCCTACGCTCCCTTCATTAAGGCTTGCGTGCACAAATGCCCTTTGTCTTTTCCATTATACAGGTGAACTGGTGTAAACTATTCTTAATAATGGAATTCAATAGTAACTTTATAAAGAAGGCGTGTATCCTGTATGGCTCTTCTGGAATAGGGTCCCTGGGAATGTATTTTACAGTATTGTTGCCTACAGTTATTATGAGGGTGCTATTTCCCCATATTATGCCAGCGGATGAAGCTCTTTTTCTTAGCACACAGTGCATCGATTTGATATCTGATCAGAACGACTTTCCTTAATTATCAGAATTCAGGTATGGACAGACACTACATTTCTTATTATTTGTGTACTATAAGGGGCTAGATACTCAAACTCATACTTAAAAGTACCGTCATACCGCCCCGGTGACTGAAACCAGAACACTGCTGGGGGGAATAAAGTTCATTTTCTCCCTGCAGCGTTTGGCTACATGCAGGCACCGAGCAGGTTAATAACAATATTAATATGCAGATTAACCCCAAATCTGCAGGTTAATAGCATTTTTTGTGGTCTCCCTTAAATGGGTTGTGCAGCCCCTCGTTCCCATCAAATTTGAGATTGGGCATGGCGAGAAGCTGTTGAAGGCCAATGGGGTCTACATAAATTAACTAGATTTATTATTCAACCCTAGGCCATCATATACAGTATTTCATAATACATTCATTTACCAACATTTTGGGCAATGGTCTGACTTCCTAAGGGTGTGGCGGCAAAATTAGAAGAATGGGAATGCGTGGTGAGCAACTGCGGCATCTCTTTTGTATAGTAGTCATGATGCTTCAGAAATGTAACGGTCCATTTTCAATATTTTCCTACAACAATTAGCTTGAGTTTAGGTGATTAAATATGGCTTGTGCAGAAATCATATCAAGCATATAACCTGTTAAATCAGCTTCCTAATATTTATGATCTGTGCAGATTTCGGTTCCGCTAGGAACCGGAGAACATCAGACTATGACAATGACTATCTATGGTCATTGGCTCTAATGTAGGTCGACAAAAAAAACAGTGTGAGAAACTATCTGTGATGTATGACTTGTAATGGTATGTCTGGCAAGAGCATCCAACATTGAGCACCCATGTCATGCTGTAATATAAATGGGTTTTATAAATTGATATAATTTATGTTTATAGGGGTTAGAGCTCCATTTCTCTTATACAAAACGCCAAAATCCGTGCATGGACAGAGTTATCGATCTGCCTGCAGCCATCCATCAGGTTTAATGTAGGAGCTCACTGTATACTGATGATTCATTGGATGAGATAGTAAAACAATATACAGCAAGCTCCCCCTAGTGGCAAAGGCAGGAATTGTATCATCTAATTCTATATTGCCCTTGTAGGCGATTTGAAGCTCTGACCTCTATAAAGAAATACTATGTAATTAATCGGTACAAATCATTACCCCTACTTATGACATGATGACTAAAGCCTGACTACTATCACTCTAAAGCATAATTCTGCTGTTATGCTGAATATGATTTTATAGATGCCCAAAAGTGGAACTAGGGTGATTGCACTTACATTTGGGGAATGCAAAGATTAGCTAGACTATAAGAAAATGGGACACGGGGCCTCATATTCAGATGTCAGTTTTTCACATACGAGGGCTATCCTTTTTCTTTTTTATGGATGGCACTCGTGTGTAGCTTAGTCTATGGGACAATTCACATGTCCGATTTTTTGCAATATCGCGGAGACATGTCTGATATAGACCAGAGTGTCGGATCAAAGTCGGCAACGTGTGTCTAGAGGTCACTGAAAAAATCTGACAGCATTTGCATGCCATCCATGTGCTGTTTGTTTTTCATGGACTGATAGGTAGGAGAAGTTGGAGAACCCTTTTATGTCTAACGTCTTCATTAAAAACTATGAAGCTATAATTTAAAAAAAAATAACCATAAAAGGAAAATTTTACCAATAAAGTATAAGTTCCCACAAAGAGTTTTTGAATCGATAGAAATCTCATGCCCTCTATACCTTATCTCTGTGCCATGTTATCTAGCGATACTATCTAAAAGTTAGTTCTAAAGTCTCTGGATTCTGCCTTCTATATGGCTAAGGTAAAGCTGGTCATACTCATGAGATCCCTCATACACACGAGTGCTCAGCTCAGTGGAGTGTATATGTGTTTTAAACGGGGGTGGGGGAGAGAAGAGCGTTGCTGCCAGACTCCTCTGCCAATGGCTTATCTCAAAGGATTGAGTGTTGACTTTCCAAATGCAGATCCTTCTCTCCCAGAGATCATTTGTTGAAGGAGAGTCGGGGATGACCCCACACACATCAGATGGCCGGCCTATATTGTTGACAACACTGTATTTGGAAGACTTTTGTCTAATGTGCTGGGGGGGGCTTCACTATCCATAAGGGATAGTGGGATGTAACAATGAAAACAGCATTAAGGTACCAATAAATATGATCCAAAAGTATTTCCAAAAATGAACAGACCAAATGATTGCAAATGACTCCAGTTAATTACCTGACAGGAAGTCAGTAGTTACCGTCATAGTAGATCAGATTTGTATATGAGGTACAACAAGTTGACCCTCATAGGCTATGACTGGCAAGAGAAACCTTCATTACTCTGGTATTCCATCCCATTTCAGTGCTGGACAGCTCCTGGAAACATGAGGTAATGGCATGACATTATGCCCGCCAGTCTTAATGAATGGGACCACTGGAGTAAGATCAGCCTAATTCATTAACAGGTTACAAGAATAGGGGTGTAGCTGGCTGGGATGGTTGTAAAATTGTCATAGCGCAACATATTTATGCAACTTCGAAAAAGAGAGGCGCCGACATTTTGAAGGTGTTTTACACTAGAATTGTGGTGAAAACTCCTTTATGAATCAGGCTCCAAATGTCCACCAGACCAACTACAACTTAATGTTTGCATCCTATTGACCAGTACTGGTACCCTGTTATTTAGGCCTCCTCATTTATCTGAATGCCTAATATCCTGTATATTAATCAGATCAGGTTTCTTAAAAGTACATGTCCATTGAAGAGTGCGAAGAGCTTCAGTCTCATGGATCGCAATACATCCAGCAGTAACACTGTGCCTTCACAACTGAACTCCTTTATGTGGTGTCTTATGTGTAAATGTTGATATCCACGGGCTAACAGAGGAGTGAAATGTGAGTGTTTGCTTCCTTCCTAAATAAGTACTAAGAGTGAAGGCTGAAATCGTTAGTACGGCCAAGCTAGACTTATATTTTTATGAATCTCCAGCCATGAAGGCATCTGGAATACAATTTTTCCCTTTAAGATCAGACTCCTTCTAAGGCAAGCTGTGTTTTATAAATGGAGTCACCTCTCCTTTGAACATATTAAACTTGTGTTTCTTGTTAAAGTACTATCTGGTTACGAAACTTAACCTGCTTTTATAGATATAAAATGTTTGCTGAAGCATATCTGTTGTAAACAAGATCTGAGGGCGACAATTATACCTGAAGGGCAGTATTTTATGGCAACACAACACAATACCTGACCGAGACCTGTAACGGGGACAAGTACTTTGCCCCATGATTTTTCCGATTGGCCTGTGAGGAGGGGTGAGGATCCCATCTCTTCACAGGCTACTTCTGAAAACTTACTGTCCATACAGATTTTGCATGACCTGGCCTGTAAACTTTTTGGATTTATGAACTCTGTATGTCAGGGTAGTCAAGCAGTTGATCTGCGAGCTGGATGCAGCCCTTAAAGGCTTTTTTTCTAGCCCACACCATCTGGGATGGTCTCCACAGACCTTAGCTTGTGATGATCTCTGAGTATTATTGGCCCACACTTCTGTAATATGTATGTGGCCCTTTACAAGTAAACATTTGGATGCCACTGGTTCAGGTGCTACTGTGTTTAGAAAATTCTTTACAAGTAATGCAATAAGGCCAGCAGGAGAAGATCTGAAATATTAATCGATTTAGTGGCTATTAAGATTGATTCTCAGATTCCAGCATATTACTGCCTCTGCCTGTAAACTTCAAGGACGTGGTTTGTATCTTGGCTCTGCTTTTTGCAGTATTACATTGCAGCCAGGTCCTGCAAATGTACAACTACATTTTTACAGCCCTTCTGCCATTACATTTTGCAGGCAGAAGATACCAAGCAAATGGCAGATCAGAAGCAGGGTGCTTTTCTCCATAGTGCATTCGTAACTCTTGTCGCTACCCTGGAATTTACACTTAGTGGCTGTGCCTCATGGCATGCACTGCCATGCAGGAATAGTGTGTGGATGTGTTTTTAACAGGCGTGTGCAGAGAGACCCCGCTCAGTAACTGTCCTTGGGCCAAGGACGATTGCGTTGCCAGTTCCTGTCATTGTGGTTCTGCTCAGAGTCTCGATCCAGAAGACGATCCTGGGAGTCATGGCCATTAGTGTTGTGCAGTCCACTGTTGTGATGCCTGTGAGGCTGATACAGGTCCTGGTAGGCATCGGAGTATTCATCCTCCATGTGGCGGGAGCTCCTCTGGGAAGAGGCTGTCCAGGTTTTGCGGGATGTTTCACTGGCTTCATCTGACTGCATTAGGCTGTCTCGCTCTAATGGGGAGTGCTCGCTGGCTCGATCCGAAATAATTTGCTGGTTCTGTTGAGTAGGTTATAGACATATGAAAAACAAGTCAATTATTCAACATGCAATAAATCATAAAGGTCAGGAGATGATTAAGATTTCTAAAGATTTATATGATTTTTGGAATCTGAGCATGACTGATCATATACACAATTATACACAAATGTATGATTGTCACTGTACCTGTAGGCCAGGAATGGCAGTAGGAGGAGTCATGAGATTTTGGCCAGTGTGTGGGTGCAGTGGGTGATGTGTGGCTCTCCAATACACTTCCATGTACTCTGCAAGGTGCTCACAAGCATCTTCTAGCTGATTCTCATCCAATATTACATCAAACAATTCCTAAAACAAGAAAATAATAGTCATTTAATATACAATGTATCATCCGATGATAAATACCAATGACTTGAAGTGTACAAATTACACAAAATTGTCACGATTCCGCTTATTGGTGTGTCTGGAAGCAGTGAATGGCAGTTCAGCCGTTCTATCTCGAGTGACAATTCAGCTCTCCAATTAGAGTCAGGGTGTGCTGGGGCTCCCTCCATGTATCTCCTAATCGAGTGATTATCTGGCTATTTAGCTAGCTCTTTGCCTCCAATTAGAGCCAGATGTAGCTTAGGCCGGTTTCACACTTGCGTTTCAAGCAGCTGCGGACTTCCTCCGTGAAGCCCCGCCCTCCGCCGCTAGCTCCGCCTACTTCTGCATGCGGCCGGCATGCGGCCTGTGTACCTATATTTAACATTAGGTACGCAGGTCTTGCGGCTGTATGCGGAGGCTGCCGCATGCGTCGTTTTGACGCTGCGGATAAAAAAAAATGCTACAGGCTGCGTCCTACGCTGGTCGCCGCAGCGTCAAAACGACGCATGCGGCAGCCTCCGCATACAGCCGCACGACCTGCGTACCTAATGTTAAATATAGGTACACAGGCTGCATGCCGGCCGCATGCAGAAGTAGGCGGAGCTAGCGGCGGAGGGCGGGGCTTCACGGAGGAAGTCCGCAGCCCTACGCAGCTGCTACAAATGCAAGTGTGAAACCGGCCTTAGATCACATGGTTTGCGCTTGCTCTGTACTCTGTGTTCCTAAATTTGATCTTTGTTGCCTGACCTTGGACCTTGCCTTTGACCATCCGTTTGCTTTGCCCATTTGTCTTGATTGACTACCTTTCTGGAATTCTGACCTCGGACTGTGACTTGACCACGCCTTTGCCTCACCCCTTTGTTTATGACAAGCTCTCTTGGTATCTGACCCTGGATCTCTTGACTACCCAGCCTCACTGCTTGCCTTTGAGTAGTGACTTGTGACACAAAAATTTTATTAAACTTAAAATAAAAGTCATTGTTTGCCTCAGACAACCCTCCAACACGGAGCACTCAAACTGATAGAGGAGGCCAAAAAAAGTAGATCCTTATGAACATTTGATAAAAGGAAATATGAATGGAGATTGTTTAAACTCAGAAGATTTCTACTAACCCTCATTGCTACCTAATATTTGGCCGCGTTCTTCATCATACACTACTTTTCATTTGCAATTTTAAAATGTCAGGGTTGATAAATATAGGCAGGATATACCTATTATAATGTATTTCATGGTATCAACCATATGTAACCAGCAAAAGAATAATACTCTAAGCTCATATGTGAAACAGAATATTTATGCTGGACAATATGAAAAATATAGATAATTGGATAGGATAATGAGATAGGTAATGCAAGATTCTGTTCTTCACCAGGAGCTTGCGCTATATGTCAAAAATCAATTATCTCATCCTCATTCCCAGAATAAGATTTAAAGGGGTCATCCAATCTTCTGAAGTGAATGACCAGTCCTTAGGTTAGGTTAGGGGTGTGAAACTCATTTTCACAGAGGGCCACATCCACATTATTGTTGTCTTCAAAGGACCACTTGTAATTTTAATCGCTCATGTAGACATCCTTGCAACGTGATATGAGCACAGACTGCAATGCATGGACTGACCAGGGGCTATAATGGGTCTGTGTCTAGGCAGTAGGGCTATAATAGAGCTGTCCTTGGGTAGTAGGGCTAAGAGAGCTGTCTCTGGGTAGTAGGGCTAACACAGCTGTCCCTGTGTAGTAGGGCTAAAAGAGCTGTCCCTGGGTAGTAGGGCTAAAAGAGCTGTGCCTGGGTAGTAGGGCTAAAAGAGCTGTGCCTGGGTAGTAGGGCTAACAGAGCTGTCCCTGGATAGCAAGACTAAGAGAGCTGTCCCTGGATAGCAAGACTAAGAGAGCTGTCCCTGAGTAGTAGGGCTAAGAGCGCTGTCCTTGGGTAGTAAGGCTAAGAGAGCTATCCCTGGGTAATAGGGCTAAGAGATCTGTCTCTGGGTAGTAGGGCTAAAAGAGCTGTCCCTGGGTAGTAGGGCTAACACAGCTGTCCCTGGGTAGTAGGGCTAAGAGAGCTGTCCCTGGGTAGTAGGGCTAAGAGAGCTGTCCCTGGGTAGTAGGGCTAAGAGAGCTGTCCCTGGGTAGTAGGGCTAAGAGAGCTGTCCCTGGGTAGTAGGGCTAAGAGAGCTGTCCCTGGGTAGTAGGGCTAACACAGCTGTCCCTGGGTAGTAGGGCTAACACAGCTGTCCCTGGGTAGTAGGGCTAACACAGCTGTCCCTGGGTAGTAGGGCTAAAAGAGCTGTGCCTGGGTAGTAGGGCTAAGAGAGCTGTCCCTGGATAGCAAGACTAAGAGAGCTGTCCCTGGGTAGTAGGGCTAAGAGCGCTGTCCTTGGGTAGTAGGGCTAAGATAGCTGTCCCTGGATAGTAAGGCTAAGAGAGCTATCCCTGGGTAATAGGGCTAAGAGATCTGTCTCTGGGTAGTAGGGCTAAAAGAGCTGTCCCTGCGTAGTAGGGCTAACACAGCTGTCCCTGGATAGTAGGGCTAACAGCTGTCCCTGGGAAGTAGGGCTAACACAGCTGTCCCTGGGTAGTAGGGCTAAGAGAGCTGTTCCTGGGTAGTAGGGCTAAGAGAGCTGTCCCTGGGTAGTAGGGCTAAGAGCGCTGTCCCTGGGTAGTAGGGCTAGAAGAGCTATCCCTGGGTAGTAGGGCTAAGAGAGCTGTCCCTGGGTAGTAGGGCTAAGAGAGCTGTCCCTGGGTAGTAGGGCTAAGAGCGCTGTCCCTGGGTAGTAGGGCTAGAAGAGCTATCCCTGGGTAGTAGGGCTAAGAGAGCTGTCCCTGGGTAGTAGGGCTAGAAGAGCTGTCCCTGGGTAGTAGGGCTAAGAGAGCAGTCCCTGGGTAGAAGGGCTAAGAGAGCTGTCCCTGGGTAGAAGGGCTGAGAGAGCTGTCCCCGAGTAGTAGGGCTAAGAGAGCTGTCCCTGGATAGCAAGGCTAAGAGAGCTGTCCCTGAGTAGTACGGCTAAGAGTGCTGTCTCTGGGTAGTAGGGCTAAGATAGCTGTCCCTGGATAGTAAGGCTAAGAGAGCTATCCCTGGGTAAAAGGGCTAAGAGATCTGTCCCTGAGTAGAAGGGCTAAGAGAGCTGTCCCTGAGTAGTAGGGCTAAGAGCGCTGTCCCTGGATAGTAAGGCTAAGAGCGCTGTCCCTGGGTAGTAGGACTAAGGATGCTGATCCTGAGTAACAGGGCTAAAAGAGCTGACCCTGAGTAGTAGGGCTATGAGAGCTGTCCAAGGGTAGTAGGGCTAAGAGAGCTGACCCTGGGCAGTAGGGACGCTGACGGTACCATAACACACATGCCAAGGTAATCTCCATTTTGGCATTACCAGCATCTTTTGAAAGGAGTTATGCCCTCATGGCGCTAATACGACTGCTTGCTGAGCGACTGTGCACATATCTCTGTATAATGTTCTAAGTTAATTTAAGAAATTTGCACTTTACTAATAGGACTCTGTTTTGTCACACACTAGTAACGTTAATTGGCACCAGTTGTGCCTTTTTGGATATATGTGAACACGGTCTCACAGCAAGTATTGTGACTGCTGTTTAATTATTGGAATTAACTTTTACAACAAATAACTCCTAAATCTATATAGCCTGGTGCATGTATACGTATCTCCTTGCGGTCATACTATGTAATGAGTTCATCACAACATTAATGTTAATACACTCACTGTGATCCCTGTGAATTTTTTCTCTTACTTCACATATGTGATATATATTTATAAATCATGTGATGACTATTGGATACTTTTTATACTTTGATCATACATATGGTAATCGTCTAACGTCCACATCTGGCATGAGTAGAAGAAAAAAAAATGTGATAAAAAGGTGGATTAACTCTGCGCTGCTTGAAAGATAGAAGTCTAATTGGATATTCAGATGAAAAAGTGGCATTATCCAACGCGTTTCGGAGTACTATGACTCCTTCATCAGGAACCCACAAAAGTATACCTTTATGGTTTCCTGATGAAGGAGTCATAGTACTCCGAAACGCGTTGAATAAAGCCACTTTTTCATCTGAATATCCAATTAGACTTCTATCTTTCAAGCAGCGCGGAGTTAATCCACCTTTTTATCACATTTTTTTTTTTTTACTCTGGCTGGTCACGAGGGAGGAGACCGGTGGATCTGCAGCAGCTAATATTTCTATGAGCCGGTGTTTGGGCTCTATCTGGTGAGTAAAATCTGATTAGAGGTATCTCTTAATACCCAGATAAGACCCTATTGCGCTTTTACTTTCCTTCCAGCTTTTTACTGACACATCTGGCATGAGGCATCATATTGTGCACTGTATTTTATCTGTGTTATACTAATACAAATTGTTTTTCATTTTACTCACTTCGCTTTTTGACTCTGGATTATCTGGTGTCAGTGGATCGAATATGTTTACTGAAGAGTGACCTTGCTAGTTAAAGGGATTAATAAACACATCAGTCCCTATTTCCTTGAACACCATGTCACAAAGTGAGTTTTGCTTCCAAATAAGCAGATACATTTATATACAAAATAGATAAAAGAGATAGGTTGGGATCCCTTGACAATACAACAAAACCAGATATGTAGGCCAAGAAGAAAATCATGAAAACTATTGAGCGCAAAGCCATTAAAACATTTTGAATAAAACCCAACATAAAATAGTGACGATGCATCCAGAACTAGGACCCTCAGCCTGCAGCGTTTGTTGCTTTATCTTTCAGAATGCATTCAGTTTAGGCGACAATAAAGCATATATTTTCTGTTTAACACAACATGCAGCAAAACAGACTATAATAAGACATGGGTTATTCTTCACCCTTCAATAATAAAGGGGTTGCTCAGCACAATAAAAATATTGCAAATCACTAGCATACTTTTTTATGTGCTCCCCCAACCCATGTCTTATTGTATTGTTGTCCTCCCTGTGGGCACGTGCCTAGTTCTTGGTGGAAAGGGGGCTGGCTTGCTCATTTTAGTCACTAAACTAGCCCACTTCTCCCTCAGAGCTTAGTCACAGACCTAGAAGGGGGCTAGCTTGGCAATTGAAATGAGCCGTTGTGTCAGTTCCTTTCATACCCACTGGCATAATAAGTATACGGCAGAGACATATACGCTATAAGGGTGTGCTCATACTGGCATATATTCTTTCTTGTGAGAAAATCAGGCCAATCATGCTAATGACACTCATCTTAGTGTGATCCAATTATCTGGCATGAGAGAATCCCAGCACAAATGCGGAGAAGACTGAGAACTTAATTTTCCATCTTCTCCATAGTCTCTGTGAGCATACATTAGACTGCACTCTGATGACATCCGAGTGCATTATGATGTTTCAAATGCACCCATAGACTTGAGTGTGTGTGCGTGATCCGAATATCAGAGCCACTCGTAGCATGCTGCCATTGTTTTCTCATACCGATGATCTGCCTTGCCCCATAGAATAACACTGAGCCGAGTGTTAGCACTCAACCGTTTTATACGGCAGTGTGATCGAGCCCTTAGTGTTTAAACATTTCTAAAAATATTTAGAATTGAGAGTCCATTTCTCTGAATTATTAGGTTTCTACAGAATATTCCCCTGGGGATTTGGTGCCCGCCTGATACCAGTGCACAACCCCCATCAATTTTTCCATTGTAATGCACATTGCATTTGCTCTAGGCTGGAGATATAAGCAATATTTTGGCATGACTCCGGCTCTCTTACCGGTGGGCACTGTATCAGTTTGTCAGCTGCTAGCATCTGGACATTGAGGTGTTTAACTTGAGATTTTCCCCTGGATTTTATCAGTCGCTGCAGCACCTAGAAAACAAGCAGGAGTTACTGAAGACACAATGCTTTGTCTGACACTAGTAAAGGCTTTGAGGAAGCGGCCGCAAAACGCGCGTCGGGGACCACCTCCCGACTGTCTCCCTATCCTGCCCCCGCTTTTTGGTAAGTTGTGCTCCCATGTCGGCTATTACAATGAATGGTGTTACTATGTGTCCTATTATGGACATCTTTGCTGTGACATGGGCGCTTTCTTTTTCAGGCTAGGCACACTAGTGCTTTTGATATAGCATCTTCCTATATGAGATTTTTTCTTCTAGCCTTTTCCCTTTTCTTTGGGGGGGCGGGGCAGGAGCCCCCTGTGTGTTCCACCTTTGGTGGTGACACTTGGGGGGTTGTGTGGGATGGGGGCTCTTTTTTCAGCATTTTTCAGGCATTCATTTTTGTTATTAATTAATATTACTTGGTACTTAATTATATGTTTGTGTACTATTTATCGAATACATTTTGTCTTATGAAATGTTCATCAATGCTCTTCTTTTTTCTCCTTGTTAAAAAACTATGAATTAACACATGTGGAATTATATACTTAACAAAAAAGTGTGAAACAACTGAAATTATGTCTTATATTCTAGGTTCTTTAAAGTAGCCACCTTTTGCTTTGATGACTGCATTGCACACTCTTGGCATTCTCTTGATGAGCTTCAAGAGGTAGTCACCGGGAATGGTTTTCACTTCACAGGAGTGCCCTGTCAGGTTTAATAAGTGGGATTTCTTGCCTTATAAATGGGGTTGGGACCATCAGTTGTGTTGAGAAGAAGTCTCGTGGATACACAGCTGATAGTCCTACTGCTAGACTGATATAGACTGCTAGAATTTGCATTATGGCAAAAAAAAGCAGCTAAGTAAAGAAAACCAAGTGGCCATCATTACTTTAAGAAATGAAGGCCAGTCAGTCCGAAAAATTGGGAAAACTTTGAAAATGTCCCCAAGTGCAGTTGCAAAAATCATCAAGCACTGCAAAGACACTGGCTCACATGAGGACCGCCCCAGGAAAGGAAGACCAAGAGTCACTTCTGCTTCTGAGGATAAGTTTATCCGAGTCACCAGCCTCAGAAATCGCAGGTTAATAGCAGCTCAGATTAGAGACCAGGTCAATGCCACACAGAGTTCTAGCAGCAGACACATCTCTTCAACAACTGTTAAGAGGAGGCTTTGTGCAGCAGGCCTTCATGGTCAAATAGCTGCTAGGAAACCACTGCTAAGGACAGACAACAAGCAGAAGAGTCTTGTTTGGGCTAAAGAACACAAGGAATGGACATTAGACCAGTGGAAATCTGTGCTTTGGTCTGATGAGTCCAAATTTGAGATCTTTGATTCCAACCACCGTGTCTTTGTTCGATGCAGAAAAGGTGAACGGATGGACTCTACATGCCTGGTTCCCACCGTGAAGCACGGAGGAGGAGGTGTGATGGTGTGGGGGTGCTTTGCTGGTGACACTGTTGGGGATTTATTCAAAATTGAAGGCATACTGAACCAGCATGGCTACCACAGCATCTGGCAGCGGCATGCTATTCCATCCGGTTTGCGTTTAGTTGGACTATCATTTATTTTTCAACAGGACAATGACCCCAAACACACCTTCAGGCTGTGTAAGAGCTATTTGACCAAGAAGGAGAGTGATGGGGTGCTACGCCAGATGACCTGGCCTCCACAGTCACCAGACCTGAACCCAATCGAGTTGGTTTGGGGTGAGCTGGACCGCACAGTGAAGGCAAAAGGGCCAACAAGTGCTAAGCATCTCTGGGAACTCCTTCAAGATTGTTGGAAGACCATTTCCGGTGACTACCTCTTGAAGCTCATCAAGAGAATGCCAAGAGTGTGCAAAGCAGTCATCAAAGCAAATGGTGGCTACTTTGAAGAACCTAGAATATAAGACATATTTTCAGTTGTTTCATACTTTTTTGTTAAGTTTATAATTCCACTTGTGTTAATTCATAGTTTTGATGCCTTCAGTGTGAATTTACAATTTTCATAGTCATAAAAATACAGAAACATCTTTAAATGAGAAGGTGTTCAAACTTTTGGTCTGTACTGTATATAGTATCTATCTATAGTGAATCTGTCTATCAAAACATCTCATATCTACTTGCCTCATATTTATCTATCTTAGAGCTTGTGTAGATGACCATATTTTCGGTCCAAGTACGATCCGACAAAACATCGTCTCACACTTGGACCAGTGTTATTCTATGGGGCTGTGCACATGTTGGATACACTGCAGCATGCATGATTTGCATCTGGAAATCAGATTGCACCCGGCCATAAAAATCAGTGGGTCATCAAAAAAATCAGACCACCAAGTGCAGAGATTAAGGACCACAAAGGTCAGAAACGCGTTGCCTTATCTTTTTATGGTTTCCCTCAAGGACTCATGGAGTACTGCTGTGGGAATTGTTCCTGATATTAACTTTATTGGAATAAAAGGCTTTTTTGTAGATGAAGCAAGTGATGGTCTCTTACTGGACTTTATGATCACACTCTGATTTTCTTGGATGAGAGAAAATATTCTTGTGTGACAGCCTTAAATCTATCTATACTGTAGCTACTGTACATGGGAGAATGTTCAGATTGTTTTCCCTCAATATATTGATTACCAAAAACAGGATTAGGTCCCAGTATAACAAATAAGAACCTTTCCCAAAATAGAGGTTTTCCAACTATTTCCTGAAAAGATGGGCACTTGTTTCTTCAAATAGATACAGGCAGCAGAGAGTGCCCCCATCACTGTCCGCCACAATGCCTTTATAAAATTCAGCTCTCTGAAAAAATGGTACCCTTCATGCTTCTCCACCTCTCTGTCTCTTTAACATATAATCATTGAGATTAAATTAGATATTACTCTTGGTAGAACCAGAGGAAGCCTAGACAAGTCCTGTTGTCTGCTTCGTAGTTTTGGTGCTGTAGACCGCTCAATGATTGATCTCTAAGAGCTGGTAGAGATCAGTTTACAGGAGTGCTCCTGCCCAAATCAATGCCCTGGGGAACCACTGCAGCCTATCCCGATGAATTCTGCTGCAGTCCATCTATGTCTATGAGACCAAGAATGAGATGAACATTTGAGCATCGTAAAGAAAGCTTGGTGACACCAGGACTCACCTTAGGTGATGAAACTTTAACATACACAATGATGGGTGCCAGGGAAGTTTTGCTCAGTTGAGCAGGATGGTTGATTGTGTCCGCATCCAGGATAACTAGTTGGAGTGTCTTGGCCAACTCAAATATCCTCTCGATTTCACTTTGTACTTCAGCTGTATACCAGAATATTGAACATACATAGAAATTACCACATAACTGAAGATTTATAGAGAATGGACATCCATGTATCTACCTAAGAGACCATGTTTGAGCATGTTTGAAGCAGCTGATTGAATTCTTCTGCCTGGATTGCTTGTGTACCTCATTGATTCTCCTAAAGAAGCTTCTGCCAATGAAGGGGGAATGCGTTGAGATGAGATGAGAATATGAATCTAAATTATTGTATTCTGTGAATCAGGGTTCTTTGATTTTACATTTAAATTGATCCTTTTTTTTCAATTTAAACTGTTCATTCTTATTGATGTTTTACAGACAAGCAGTCATAAATATTTCAAAATGACAAAAGTACAAACTTTTGATTAAGAAAATGTAAAAGTAAAACATTAAGAGGAACAGCTGAAAAAAAGGACAGGAGGAAAGATGGAGGGAGGGGAAGGAGAGGACCGAGAGGTAGTCAAAGGTAAAGGCATTGCGCCGAAACATGCGTCGGAGTTGGTGTTATATACACTTGTATATAAATTTTGATTATATTTTCCTTTGTTAATGTATCACTACCCTTGTATTTTATCTTATGCATTAGTTCATGCTTTACTATGTGTCCTCTCCTGTTGCAACTGACGTCTTTTAGAACTGCTGAATTGATGTTTGACCGACATTGTTTTTAAGTAATAAAGTTTTCCTAGTTATATTCATATTGTTGTTGGCTCATTACCAAATTTTCTTTCCTATTTTTTTGTCCAAAGTTTTACTTATCCGTTTTTTTTTTACTCCTTTT
This sequence comes from Ranitomeya variabilis, assembly GCF_051348905.1. Taxonomy (NCBI): domain Eukaryota; kingdom Metazoa; phylum Chordata; class Amphibia; order Anura; family Dendrobatidae; genus Ranitomeya; species Ranitomeya variabilis. The sequence goes on along the minus strand of NC_135234.1, from coordinate 625,314,802 downwards.
TGTGTGATTGGACCATTAAGTGGACTCATTAAAGGCAAATCTAATAAACACTGATTTTATGAGGTGGCTTTTTCGGTGAATTTTGTGGATACTCTAGTCAAATATATCTAGTTGTTGGTGATTTGTGTAAAGAATAGTCAAAAGTTAAAAAGACAAAACATTTGCACAGCAAGTCATTTTTACATTGCTGTGTATATGTTTGATATTTTAAACATTTATGGAACGCTTTTTTCCAGCGGGTTACCTCCAGAAAAAGACACAGTGTGCACATACCCTTACTTTGGTAACAAAACCCAATCTACTGGATTTTAGCTTTACGTTTTGTTTTTAAGCCAGAAGCGTAGACTCTGATTGCAATGCCATGCTCTGCTCCTTCCCTATATCCTGGCATCTAATAATAATTACTTCCAGGAGGTCATTTGGGAAACAGACTTTGTTCCTGCCTAATAAATATTTAGAGCAAATTTCACACAGCATCAATACATCTCAAATTCTCACTATTGTACTGAAGTGATTGGCAACCTGTCGGTAAAACATGGCTGAGTAAACCTATATTCTATTTTGGTCACCCTTAAATCTTTTTGGTTGTTAAATATTTTCTAAAATAAGAAAATGCTGTTCTCACCGATGCTGGAGCGGGTGCTTGATCGTTCAATGATGGCTCTCCTGCCTGGATTATTGAGTACAGAACGCTTGGCTAGAGACAAGTCGGCTGTGACTCTAGTAATGGAGATTCTGAAAATATGCAAAAAATACAGTATGCAGATCCTTTAGATGTTTACTCTTCAACTTCTATAAAGTGCTATGCATATCAAAGATACAAATGACATGAATGCCGTAACCACCCAAAATTTGTGGTATTCTTGCCGTATTTCAGCTAGCTAATGATTTATTACCTCCCCAAGGGAGTTTTCCAACAAACTAACACAGGATAGGTTTACCGAGTCCCTGTGTAAACTGAGACTGCTGAGCGTAGTGATACAATACCAAAATCTATATATTCTTGCTTGACCATTCCACATGTACAGCCTTTTTAGCCTTAGTTTGGAAAGATAGGAAGCCCTCATCAGCACCCATTTTAGAAAGAGATAATCAGTCAGTCGTCCACAAACATAGCAACATAAAGCCAATTAGATGCCCACTAGACATGATGGCAAATTCACCCCCATATCATTTTGATCTTACCTGCCATCAAATCTGTGCTTCATAAAGTCAAAGAGAGCTTTCTGCATCATATCAGTCACCTACAAGCATAGAAAGGAGAAAAAAGGGACAATGAAGGACACCAGATCATTTCAGAAGATACCATATTCTGCAGAACATCCTCAGTATATTTATGGAGACTGCATTGAAGTTTTTGGGGCTGTGACAAGGCTGAATTTAAATTTGAAAAACATTTGGAAAGAAGTCAGATTATAATAGTATTAATTCTTGTTCCATACACTGCGGCTGCCATTTGGCTCGAAGCTTGATTATTTTTTTTTCATCTTCCTTCGTCCTTACAGTTAACTCTTTCATTGCAATTCACCCAAAGTTGGTTAGTTTTGACATAGGCGTTGCTGGGCTGCAGAAGAAACTTCTCATCTTTAGGCTTCACTCACTTCTATATATTAAAAATCGCTCCGATGTTCATCCTGAAAAGTCGGAAGAATGGAATCCATACGGTTTACTTTTTGTCATGCGAGTGTGCGTTTTATTTCTCGCCTAGCATCTGTATGACATGCGTATGCAATGCATTTTTCACATCATCTTTTATGAACTATAATACGCTATGTAACTTAAAGCAGTCATATTTTAAGATATAAAATAGATGATTGAAAAATATTAGCTATATAGATAATAAATAGAAAGATAGGATGGACAGATAGAATAAATAGGATTATATCCTGCAGATATATAATTTCACAACCCCTACATATTATGAACTTTCACCCTTTAGTGCCTTTCATGCGGAGTTTATTCTACAGTTTCTTTGGATTGTTTAACCAAATAAATAATTTATAAAATCTATTTTATGACACCAGCAAAGTTAAAGCTGTGAGTTGATCTTATCAGGCTGGGAAGGTCCCTGGTTATTCAGTCCTTCCCAGCCTAAAAATACCGGCCCACAGCCACCCCAGAAGAGGCGCATCACATTAGATGTGCCAGTTCTGGCGCTTTGCTTTTGCTCTTCCCGATTGCCCTGGTGCGGTGACAACCGGGGTAGTGGGGTTTGGGGTTGATGTCAGCTGTGATTATCAAAAATCACAGCTGTCATCAAGCCCTGGTGTTAGTAATGGAGAGGGGTCTATCAGACACCTACATTATTTACCAAGTAATACAAAAGACCCCACAAAAAATAACTTTATTTGAATAAACATTCCCGACACTTTCCCTGGTTCACCAATTTATTTATTTAAAAAGAAACATGCATCTAATGTAATGTGCCACTTCTGAGAGAGCTGAGGCTGGTATTTTTAGGTTGGGAAAATCCCAATAACTATGGACCTTCCCAGCATGATAATATCAGCTGACAGCTGTCTGCTTTACCTTTGCTGGTTTCATAAAATAGGGGATACCCCATGTCGTTTTTTTAATTTATTTTAGTTTATAATATGCAGGGGACTTGTGAAATTACAGATCGGCAGGATATCTATCTATTCTATCTATCATCTATATATTCTTAGAGTTCTGGCTGTGAACATCCTATGCTTAGCTGATGCAATTTCTTGGTTCCCTTGAGATGTGCACGTCAAAAAATCGGATGTCATATGGTGGTCCATGGGCCGTCCTTTTTTTTCTCACACCCACTGCCTAGCATTAGCGAGTCTCTTCCGATATACGTGGCCACTCACAGCATGCTGCAATTTTTTTCCTCAGCCCAATTACAGCTGAGGAAAAACTTGCAGATCAGCACTGACACATTAAATAACATTGGTCAGAGTGCACTGCGATTTTTTTCTTGCATTGCACTTGTCCGATTTATATGCCATACGAAGTGAGAGAGCCTTTATAGGGACCTTTTACCAGTTTGAGCATGATAACCTGGCCAAATCATGAAACAGTGACTGCAGAGCTGAGCAAAATGTAGTTTTTATTTTTAAAATTTCTCCTCTCCATTGTGGAGATACTAGCTTGTAGTATAGCTGGAAAGTTTAGATTATAATTTATGTTAAATGCAAAGAGGCGTTACCAGATATTTGTGTCTGGGGGTGTGTACTTCTTCCTCTTCATAAGTTTTACCAATCACAAGGAGGCAGCACCATGTTGGGGGAAAAATGTATTTACGGACTACACCTGGGACATAGAAACACATGGGCTACTTGCACAGTGAACAAGTCTGTAGGAACATGTTCACACACCACCAAAAAACTTGAAGACACAAAAGAGCACAGTAAAACCAAAAACACTCTGTTGCAAAAAAAATCACAGTAATCAGCAAGTGCTAGTAAAAAGATGTTAAAAACAGGGTGTTTGGTTGATATGTTTTTTGCAACGTTTTGTGTCTACAAGACTAGGGAGTTATCCACCACTCCTTGTGGGCTATCTGCGCTAAAGCTGTTCCACTCAGCATGTCCACATGGACATTTCCTCTCTGAACCCTGCTTACACAGGTAATATACAGATAATCTGGTTTTTAAATACATCAGATAGGGATTACATACATCAGTTAGGACTGCTCTATATGGGTATACCTTGATGTTTGGTGGAGCAGCTTAGTATACATTTTTTGCAAAAAACGTACCAACCAAATACCCTGTTTTTTACATATTTTTACTAGCACTTGCTGATTACTGTGATTTTTTTGCAACGGAATGTTTTTGGTTTTACTGTGCTCTTTTGTGTCTTCAATACACCTTGGACATGCCTTTATGGACCTTGCTTTGTGCAATGGGGCACAGTCATCCTGGAACAAAAAAGAGCCTTCCCCCTAACTGTTCCCACTAATTTGGAAGCATACAATTGTCAAAATTATCTTATATGCTGAAGCAATAAGATTTCCTTTTACTGAAACTGAGGGTCCGACTCTTGAAAAACAAGTCCATAGCATTATCCCTCCTCCAGCTAACATTATCGATGGCACAATGCAGACAGTCAGGTAAGATTCTCTTGGCATTTGCCAAACCAGATTTTTCCATTAGACCGGAGAGAAGTGTGATTAGCCACTGCACAGAACTCATCTCTACTGCTGCAGAGTCCAGTGGTGACGTGCTTTATACCACAAGTCCAATAAACCCTTTGCAGCTAGCTTCGGAATATGGACTTTCTTTATTTTAATTGACCAGTGATAGATGCAATATAAGTGTACAAACCTTACTGTTTTGATATGCAAGATTACCTGTTATATTCTACTTCATTCTGGAGAATATATGTAACAGAATTTAATTGGTGCCATGTCGTTGTGTTTTTCTGTTGTCTGAAATTGTGTGCTTTATACCACTCCATTCAATGCTTGGTATTGAGTTGGTGATGTAAAGCTTGCATGCAGCTGCTCAGCCATGGAAACCCATGCCATGATGCTGCCAGCGCACCGTTTTTGTCCTGACGTTAATGCCACAAGAGGTTTGGAGCGCTGCAGTTATTGAGTCTGCAGAGCGTCGGTGACTGTTACGCACCTCAGCTCTCAGTGATCCCTCTCTAAATTTACGTAGTCTGTCTGTGGCTGAATTGCTGTGGTTCCAGTTTACAATAATCTCACTCACAGTTGGTGGTGGAATATTTGAGGTTGGGGGAGACATTTCACAACCTGACTTGTAATGGTGACATCCTAGTAAAGCACCACATTCAATTTCAGTGAGCTCTTTAGATTTCAGTAAATGCTGTAGAAAGAACCTTTCTTTCAATAATGTTTTTAAAGGCAGATTGCATGGCTAGGGCTGGATTTTATACACCTGTGGCAATGGAATTGACTGAAAAACCCGAATTCAATGATTAGGATGTGATTCCCAACACCAACACCTTTGTCCATATAGTGCATCTCCTTGGACCTATCCTACTTCCACTGTGCAGATCTCCATGGACTCATCCATGGACTCATCCTACCTACTGTACTTCCCATTCGTGTAAATCTCCATGGACCCATCCTTCCCACTTTCCAGTCATATAAATTTCCATTGACTCATCCTCTTTTCTTTCCATTTATACAGATGGTGATGTGCTCAAACTCAGTTTCTGGATTCATGCAACAAAATACCGTAAATTAAAAAACAGAATCTAGTATATAAGCACAACCCATTCACGTGAATGAGCTGCAAGACTAGACACAAGCAACAAGTCTTTATCTAATAGCAAACCCTTCAACGTCTCATTACTACAGAAAACAGTAATTAACGAGTACGGTATATTTAAATAGCAGACATACCTAAGAAATAATAATTTATTGACACATGGAAACCATTTGGTTAACTAATATGAAGAAATACTGGGATAAAAAGACGAAGGACAAATTATTACATTGCATGTATTGGATGCAAGTCTTACATTGGTGTTCCCCGATGTAGTAATTAGGATTTTCCTGGAAGAAGTATAACAGGTCATAAAATCGTGTGGTGCTAGAACGGCGGCACGGCTTGTTCTGGTCACACGCTCTAGGAATGAGGTCTGACTCAGCACATGCCTGTAATATCCAATTGCTTATTGAGCTTTGAGCAACCACGGAGCTGAGTAAGAGGCTCATGAAGCTATGATAGATGACTTGCAATTAGTAAATTAACACAGTAAGAAAGGTGAGCAGTTTTTACATTGCTTTAGAGAGAACTTAATTTCTTACTACATTGTGCCGGCTCCTTCTCCTGCCAATTAGCAGAACTCTACGGTTTCCGCACTAAGCACCCCACTGTGGGGAAAATACAAACCACCTGGTGGGCATCAAATGTGAACTCCAGGCTTTAGCACTAGCGGATTTTTTTTTTCCATTGCAAGACTACTGAAAATGAGATGTCAGGGTGCACAAATTGGGCTGTATAACTGGGCACAGAGGCAATGTATGAGTGCTATGAATGGCTGAGAACTGGAAGTGACTCGGTGTCTGGCATCAGCAGGTCTGAATGGGGCATTCAGTCTACATGGGAAGGCCTCATTCACAGCCACTGACCACACCGATTGGCTGACGGACTGTTGACGTGACATCAGCACCGCAGCCAATGCCAGACACCAAGAGCAGCGGCGAGACTTCACCAAGAGCAGCGGCGAGACTTCACCAAGAGCAGCGGCGAGACTTAACCGGTGCCCCAGAGAGGGCGAGTACATCACAGTTTGTGTTTTCTAATAAAATGTGACCAGGGATTAACTTTTAAAATTTTGGCATATATAAAGCTAGATTTTGATGATGAGAATAATGAGAATACAACTATTGAAATTTAAGTAAAATAAAAGCTTAGGATTTGTTTTATTGATATAAAGTTTGTTATTAAAGCTTTCATTCCACTGAGTAACAATTAAATGCAAAAACAGAGAATACAGTTCTTATGCCATTCTGCCATAGGCCACAAAAATGGCATTGTTGGGAAGCTGCAGAGTCTTTAAAGTTTAATGACATGCTGGCAACAAATCAAACTGAAAATTATTGACTTTGACTGGATGTAAGCTTAATTTCACTGATAAATGAGGGAAAAATCTGTCTGCCAGTATCCAGGCCGGCCACTGATCTAGGGAAGGCTGCAAGTTATTTCCTGCTCGCCATGCCTGGCTACACTCAGTGGGCAGTATGTAAATTACAAGGCTCACCAAACAATGAAAAAAACAATAAAATGGCATGGCACGGGTTACAAGAAGGCATTTTTTAAATATTGCCAATCTTCTAATAACAATCCATTCATTGTTTAGTGATCTCATATTATCAATAACTTATTCTCCATTTCTGGCACATTTAAAGGGGTGGTCTGAAATCTAAACTAATTTTCATCCTAAATCCCTATCTCTAATTGGCGCCATAATCTAATCCATTTTCTAGTACACTTTAATTAAAAATTCCCTACCCTTCCCTAACTACAATATCTGCCTTTTTTATGATGTTTTGTTTTTATGAATCTTAGGATTCTGGGATACTCAAACATAGCTCTGCTGCTTTCCTGAAATGAAATGTCAGTAGTGATGCTCATTTCAGTGGTTGGGCTAGTCTCTGTGCAATGTGCACAATGACAGTGCGCTCTCTCACCAGCTCAGATCAGCAGTAATGAACCGGCAGTAGAGCGCACTATCAGTGCACTTTATTTGAAAAAAACCATCTTCCAGAGACCAGAGCCACCTTCGCAAGTTACTTTGGGCATCATGCATCACAAAAAGCCAAGTGACAGAACTTGTACATTATGGTGGCACTTGGGGTTTTGGGGTTTTCTTCTCTACAAACAGGTAAAAATGTTGTGTTAATCCCAACATTTCGAAAATCCCAAAATAAAAAAAAAAATAAGGTGCAGAATTGATAATGGTGAATAATCATAGTCAATATCAATATCCTTTATAAGCACAGATACAACATAATAATATAGATATATAATTAGATTCAAGCAAGAACATACATATTTACCCATAAAAAGGAATACAATTGATAAAGTGCTGGATTCAAACAGTTCTTACTGTGAGTGGGTTTCAACCTGACTAGAAAGTCTGGGTGTGAATGCAGCACCCCAGGTGACCGGTTGCTGCAGTGATGTTGCTTTCCTTTCGGGGAGGGTAATGTCATGCTTGGAGGCAATAGAGTTCTCTTTCCCAGGTAAGGCACTCACACACAACACACTCCAAATCCAGGCCAGGAGGGAAAGCTCAGAACCTGGATTCAGGGGAGCTTTCCTAAGCTATATGTATCCTGACCTGGAGGAGGAGCTAGACAGTTGGTCCAAGGAGGCCAAGTGAGGCAGTCTCCAGGAGGGAGAGATAGAAGGAAGTCTGGAACTGAGTGCAGACAGAGAGGCTGAGCAGCCACATGGGAGCTGCTGCATCTGGAAAAGTGTGAGATAACCTGAAGGGTTGTATGTGGTGGAGCTACAGAGGGAAGGAGCAAAGGAGAGAACAAGGGCTCAGAGGGGAACAGCGGAAGGACACCCTCAGAACCAGAGTGCAGCAGCCGGGTACCGGGAGTCTGAGGCCTTAGTGGAACTGTAGGACACTTGGCAGAACCAGAGGGCTAAGAACTTTATGGGATTGGCCCACAGCACACCTGAGACACAGCAGCACCTGAGGAGCCTGGGGCATCATAGAGTCACAATAAAAAGGCTCAAGCTGCCCATCATGCAGGTACCTGTCTCAGGACAGGGGGAATAGAGGACTCTGCAGAAAGCTTCAGGCAGCAGGGACTTCATATACAGCAAGCACTAGTTGGAAAGGCTCACATACCTCAACTGGGAAGGAGATTCTCCCAATGCCTCTGAGCCGGGCGGACCACCATCACACATGCCTGGTACCCTGGACTGTTGCCTGCTAACTACAGTAAACCAGGTAAAGACTTACAACTTGTCTCCTTTACTCATTTTACCGGCCTACACCATCATCGCCATACACTTCAGGACCTCTGGGGACCCCGCTTCACCTGGGGGAAGCGTTACCATCATTGCTGTGACAACATCCCCCAGAGGACCCCTTTAAAGCAGCGTCGGTCCCACTATTGACCGAACACCACAGGTGGCGTCACGACAGACTTATTTACAATACCCCTTCAAAGACCGTTCCCCTTTTATTGGACTCCCAGAGCCACGGACCGGGTCTCAGCCACCGTGACATCCCCTTTAAGACCGGACCCGGTACAGAGTACCCCACTGCCCTGCCGGAGTGCTTCATGAACACCACAATAGCCAGCATGAAATAATGCTCATAGGCTCTATAGTCCCTCGTCACAAGCCACTGTGGATTGTGCAGGCAAACATTTTCGGTCAATGTTATTCTATGGGGCCGTGCACATGTCCAATTTTTTCCTCTGACTAAGCATGCCCGAGGGAAAAAAAAAAAAATCACTGCATGCATGATTTGCATCTGTAAGCTGGATCACACTCGACCATGCAAGTCAATGGGTTTGCACAAAAAAAAAAAAAAATCGGACAACACCAGAGTGCGGTCCAATTTTCACAGTCTGACAGAATGGAGAAAAATTGAGACATTTTTTTCCATCATCTCCACATCTGAGAAAATCAGATCACACTATAATCACACTCTTTTCAAACTCTGATCAGAGCGTGATTAGCATAGTCAAACTGATTTTCTCAGATAAAAGAAAATACGGTCTTGTGACCCCCTTAGCCTTAGGCCATGTGCACACGTTCAGGATTGTTAGCGTTTTTTTCGCGTTTTTTCGCTATAAAAACGTGATAAAAACGCGAAAAAAAACGCTTACATATGCCTCCTATTATTTACAGGGTATTCCGCATTTTTGGTGCAAATGTTGCGATTTTTTCCGCGAAAAAATCGCATAGCGGAAAAAAAAGCAACATGTTCATTAAAAATGCGGAATTGCAGGGATTCCGCACACCTAGGGGTCCATTGATCTGCTTACTTCCCGCACGGGGCTGTGCACACCATGCGGGAAGTAAGCAGATTATATGCGGTTGGTACCCAGGGTGGAGGAGAGGAGACTCTCCTCCACGCACTGGGCACCATATAAGTGGTCAAAAAATAAGAAATAAAATAATAAACAGTCCTATACTCACCCTCGATGTCTTGCCGCCTCCTCGCACGCTGCCGTTCGGTTTCTGTACCTGGTGTGCGCTGAAGGACCTCGCCGAATGACGTCACTGTCCTGTGATTGGTCGTGAGCGGTCATGTGACCGCTCACGTGACCGTGACGTCACGGGAGGTCCTGTGCGCACAGACCAGCTATACGGAACGGACGCCGGTGAGATGTCTGGGTGAGTATAAGCATTTTTTTATTTTTTTTATTATTTTTAAACATTCTATCTTTTACTATAGATGCTGCATAGGCAGCATCTATAGTAAAAAGTTGGTCACACTTGTCAAACGCTATGTTTGACAAGTGTGACCAACCTGTCAGTCAGTTTTCCAAGCGATGCTACAGATCGCAGGGAAAACTTTAGCATTCTGCAAGCTAATTACGCTTGCAGAATGCTAAAAAAACGCGAAAAAAACGGAAAAAAAACGCAAAAAAAAAATGCGGATTTCTTGCAGAAAATTTCCGGTTTTCTTCAGGAATTTTCTGCAAGAAATCCGCAACGTGTGCACATACCCTTACTGCACCATCGGCACCTACTGTGTAGATACGGATCTAAGTACAGCTACAGAATTCAGACTTTGGCTGTTTAGATCTTTTCCTTCTTACTAGAATTCCCACATGAACAATAGTGAACCATTTAAACCAGTAGCTTTGCTGATACAGTGTATTTCCAGGCTCCTAAGAAGTTAGCTGATGCTATGAAAAAACTGCAAAGAGAGCAAACTGCTGAGGCGGAATTACAATGTAACATCTACACCATTATTTGTTTTTGAATCAACAATTTTTTTTTCTCTGTTCCAATTTTCTAGTTTATTGAATAACAAATGACTAAATGTTTTCTTCTAAGAATGAATTACATTTTTCAATTCTTCTTCTTCATGCCGTCAATATTACTGTTCTGCACAAATATGTACTCGATAAGGAGAATTTAACTTATTACTACTATGATTAATTATTCTGGTATTATATTATCTCCAAACTAAGGATGCAGAACTGAGACTCTTGAGTGGGCACACAATAGCTACAGTACAGATCAAAAGTTTGGACACACCTTCTCATTTAAAGATTTTTCTGTATTTTCATGACTATGAAAATTGTACATTCACATCAAAACTATAAATTAACACATGTGGAATTATATACGTAAAAGGGACTCTGTCACCCCCTCCAGCCGTTAGAAACTAAAAGAGCCACCTTGTGCAGCAGTAATGCTGCATTCTGACAAGGTGGCTCTTTTAGTTATTGGTGCAGTCAAAGCAGAAATAAAGCGTTTATAATTTCGCAAAAATACCTGTCTTTAGTCCTGGAGGCAGATCTTAACCCCCCTGCTGCACACGCCACACTGCCGTCAATCAAGGCTTCTTCGGTGCTGGGCGCCACCCCCTCCGCGCTGTTTTCAAATCAAATCCGGTGCCTGCGCTGTTTTGCTCTGCCTGGGGCAGGCGCAGTGAGAGCTGCCCGTCTGACCTCAGATGCAGTCTCGCAGACTGCGCCTGTGCAGCCACCCAGCTTGTGAATCCCAGCCCCGCACTGTGCATAATGCATAACACACTGCGGGGCTGGGATTCACAAGCTGGGTGGCCGCACAGGCGCAGTCTGCGAGACTGCATCTGAGGTCAGACGGGCAGCGCTCACTGCGCCTGCCCCAGGCAGAACAAAACAGCGCAGGCACCGGATTTGATTTGAAAACAGCGTGGAGGGGGCAGCGCCCAGCGCCAAAGAAGCCTTGATTGACGGCAGTGTGGCGTGTGCAGCAGGGGGGTTAAGATCTGCCTCCAGGACTAAAGACAGGTATTTTTGCGAAATTATAAAACGCTTTATTTCTGCTTTGACTGCACCAATAACTAAAAGAGCCACCTTGTCAGAATGCAGCATTACTGCTGCACAAGTTGGCTCTTTTAGTTTCTAACGGCTAGAGGGGGTGACAGAGTCCCTTTAACAAAAAAGTGTGAAACAACTGAAATTATGTCTTATATTCTAGGTTCTTCAAAGTAGACACCTTTTGCTTTGATGACTGCTTTGCACACTCTTGGCATTCTCTTGATGAGCTTCAAGAGGTAGTCACCGGGAATGGTTTTCACTTCACAGGTGTGCCCTGTCAGGTTTAATGAGTGGGATTTCTTGCATTATAAATGGGGTTGGGACCATCAGTTGTTTTGTGCAGAAGTCTGGTGGATACACAGCTGATAGTCCTACTGAATAGACTGTTAGAATTTGTATTATGGCAAGAAAAAAGCAGCTAAGAAAAACGAGTGGCCATCATTACTTTAAGAAATGAAGGTCAGTCAGTCTGAAAAATTGGGAAAACTTTGAAAGTGTCCCCAAGTGCAGTGGCAAAAACCATCAAGCGCTACAAAGAAACTGGCTCACATGAGGACCACCCCAGGAAAGGAAGACCAAGAGTCCCCCCTGCTTCGGAGGATAAGTTTATCTGAGTCACTAGCCTCAGAAATTGCAGGTTAACAGCAGCTCAGATTAGAGACCAGGTCAATGCCACACAGAGTTCTAGCAGCAGACACATCTCTTCAACAACTGTTAAGATGAGACTTTGTGCAGCAGGTCTTCATGGTAAAATAGCTGCTAGGAAACCACTGCTAAGGACAGGCAACAAGCAGAAGAGACTTGTTTGAGCTAAAGAACACAAGGAATGGACATTAGACCAGTGGAAATCTGTGCTTTGGTCTCATGAGTACAAATTTGAGATCTTTGATTCCAACCACCGTGTCTTTGTGCGATGCAGAAAAGGTGAACGGATGGACACTACATGCCTGGTTCCCACCGTGAAGCATGGAGGAGGAGGTGTGATGGTGCTTTGCTGGTGACACTGTTGGGGATTTATTCAAAATTGAAGGCATACTGAACCAGCATGGCTACCACAGCATCTTGCAGCGGCATGCTATTCCATCCGGTTTGCGTTTAGTTGGACCATCATTTATTTTTCAACAGGACAATTACCCCAAACACACCTCCAGGCTGTGTAAGGGGCTATTTGACCAAGAAGGAGAGTGATGGGGTGCTACGCCAGATGACCTGGCCTCCACAGTCACCAATCGAGATGGTTTGGGGTGAGCTGGCCTGCAGAGTGAAGGCAAAAGGGCCAACAAGTGCTAAGCATCTCTGGGAACTCCTTCAAGATTGTTGGAAGACCATTCCCGGTGACTACCTCTTGAAGCTCATGAAGAGAATGCCAAGATTGTGCAAAGCAGTCATCAAAGCAAAAGGTGGCTACTTTGAAGAACCTAGAATATAAGACATAATTTCAGTTGTTTCACACTTTTTTGTTACGTATATAATTCCACATGTGTTAATTCATAGTTTTGATGCCTTCAGTGTGAATGTACAATTTTCATAGTCATGAAAATACAGAAAAATCTTAAAATGAGAAGGTGTGTCCAAACTTTTGGTCTGTACTGTACATAGTAATTCTGCTACTTATGCCTGTCTGAAGTAACAGCCTCTTATTCTTCTTCATTTATTGTTTTTTCTACAGAAAGCTGAAAAGTTCACATATTTGCTCTCACAAATCTTTATAAAAGAGGTCCAGTGGAACCATGTATGATTCCAGTGTCTTATACATATGGGTAGACACATCAGGCTGGATCATGAGTCAGACGATATATGCAGAAAAACATTTTTCATATCAACTCCTTGAAGTCGAGAGACAGCCGCAGCAAAAATACACTGTAGGAGATATAAACCCCCCTCAGTGCTGATCAAATTGCTATGTACACCTTCACATACATAGGGCCTGACTTGTAAAGGTACCGTCACATTAAGCGACGCTGTAGCGATATCGACAACGATGCCGATCGCTGCAGCGTCGCTGTGTGGTCGCTGGAGAGCTGTCACACAGACAGCTCTCCGACGACCAACGATGCCGAAGTCCCCGGGTAACCAGGGTAAACATCGGGTTACTAAGCGCAGGGCCGCGCTCAGTAACCCGATGTTTACCCTGGTTACCAGTGTAAATGTAAAAAAAACCAAACACTACATACTTACATTGCCGTGTCTGTCGCGTCCCTCGCCTTCAGCTTCACTGCACTGTGTAAGCGCCGTCCCTAAGCACAGCGGTGACGTCACCGCTGTGCTTTGCTTTACGGCCGGCACTGACACATTCAGTGCAGGAAGCTCTGAGCAGCAGCGCGGACGCCGGGGGACGTGACAGACATCAGAGGGTGAGTATGTAGTATTTTTTTTTTTTACTTTTACAATGGTAACCAGGGTAAATATCGGGTTACTAAGTGCGGCCCTGCGCTTAGTAACCCGATATTTACCCTGGTTACCATTGTAAAACATTGCTGGCATCGTTGCTTTTGCTGTCAAACACGACGATACACGCCGATCTGACGACCAAATAAAGTTCTGGACTTTCAGCAACGACCAGCGATATCACAGCAGGATCCTGATCGCTGCTGCGTGTCAAACACAATGATATCGCTATCCAGGACGCTGCAACGTCACGAATCGTTGTCGTTCTCGTTGCAAAGTCGTTTAGTGTGAAGGTACCTTTAAAGAGAACCTGAAAGATGACACATCTTGCCTGATCCATGGGCAGCATGTATCACACCATGGCCATGGTCACACATTTAGTATTTGGTCAGTTTTTTACCTCAGTATTTGTAAGTCAAAACCAGGAGTGGATGATAAATACAGAACTGGTGATGTGTTTCTATTCTACTTTTCCTCTGATTGTTCCACTCCTCGTTTTGGCTTATAAATACTGAGGTAAAATTCTGACCAATACTGATCGTGTGAATGTGGCCTATGGCTGTATAATCTCAGCCAGGTATGATTAACTGTGAAAAGCTGTGGTGATTCAGAGAAAACCAGTTTAACAGCCGCCGGGGACAGAGCGGTATGGGAGACAGGTCTTTACCTATAGGTGCACACAGAGAGAAACCTGTCAGTCACTGGCAGCAGGCAGTGAGAAGCCACTAGGGTCACGCCTATCTGACTAGTCTCCTAACTCTCTCCATGCAGCTCAGTTCCTATGTTTTTCACTGCAGCACCCCAGCATTTCAGAGTTAAAGATAGTTAGGTCCAGAAATATTTGGACAGTGACCGAATCTTCATGATTTGAGCTCTGTATGTTACTACTCATTATTTCAAATGAAACAACTGAGATGTGATTGAAGTTTAGACTTTCAGGTTTTATTTAAAAGGGTTGAATAAAAATATCCTGTAAAACGTTTAGGAATTGCAACCATTTTTGGTAAATACGGTAGCTAAAATACCAAAACTTGTGTCACTGTCCAAATATTTATGCACCTAGCTGTATGTGGTTAAAATCGTGCAGCCACAGTCTAATACCGGCAGCCTGTGGTCTGATATAAGCTGTCAGGTTCCATTTAAGACAAGTGTTGAGCATGTGAGTCTTAATGAGCAGGCTCACGGGAGTATGATGTGCCTAATTCATTAAGAGGTGCACTTCACTTAATGAATTTGATGCATCTCTTCACAGGTGTGCACCAGAAATGGGGACATTTTCACGACTAAAGTGGCATTATTTTTAAAGCATTAGTTAGGCGGGCTTAGCCACACCTTGTCATGCACATGCTCTGCTTATTTTGGAGAAGTTGGTTGGGTCAGTAGTGAAAGCCAAATGTAAAAAAAATAAATTGCACAACTTACTAGACAGAGGTCAGCAAACTTGCAAACGCCTTGATCGCTCAGTCATAAATTCTAAGTTAAGCAACTTTTTAAATAGTCTTTGCTAAAGTTTTCTACTATTTTGCTGCTGCGGAGCATCTTTAAGTCCTATATCAACGCCAGTGCTTTTGCAAAAAATGTTAGAAATTCATTCGAGCTCCTGATCCTGGTTTAGATGGTTCTCTCTGCTCTCACCTCCCTTCTCTCAGTGTTTGAGATAGCAGCAGGCAATGTGTTGTACACAGATTTTCCCAGCATTAAGATGGTAAAAAAGGGAGGACAGAGGTGAGCACAGGAAGAGGAAATTACAGAATGGAAGATCTGCTGATATATGTGAATGAACACGCCAACCTGGAAACAAACTGATTTCACATCCAGCCTATATTATTGGTGGAATGTAAGTAAAAAAAACCTAGCACTCAACTTAAATGTATTTGCTGGAATATTTATTGTAGTATACACAAAACGTTTCGGTCCGTAGGCAGATATACATCTGTCATTCTGTAGGTATTTAGCCTTGGAGAAACTTGTTAATCAGCAAGTAATAGCTGTAGATACTGGATAAAGAATAGTAGTTCCTTGAGCAGTCGTGCTTCCAGACGCGGAGTCCACCGCTAGTCTCAGACTCTGCACATTAGTAATACGTAACTGATGAAGGTCGCTATGGACCGAAATGTTTTGTGTATACTACAATAAATATTCCAGCAAATACATTTAAGTTGAGTGCTAGGTTTTTTACTTACTGTCTGTATGGTTTGGGAACCTAACCTTAGCACCTCCTGCTAGTTGTGCTCACGCTATTTTTTCTATATATTATTGGTGGAGACACTCCAAAGCCACAAGAGAAAAATTGAAAAAAAGCTGCGAACTGCATATCAGGGTGTCTGAAAGTTAATGAAGGAATGAAGATTGCAAACTACCGTAAATGTTATTGAAAAAGGAGTTTTCTGACACCTATTCACTTGAATGGTTAATTTGTCTAACTGCTGGGGGTCCCATTGTCAGGAACACCATCAATCATGAGAACCAGGGCCCAAAACCTCTGAGGCTGGCTGCAGACAAGTGTATGAGAAATCGTGCCATAGGTTTAGAGGTCTTTTGTGGTGCTTGTATGGCAAACTAAGCCTTTGTACCCTCTGGGTTTGAGACCATAAACTTCCTTCATTTATTTTTAAGATGAAACTTATGACCATTTCATTGATAAGCAAATGTATGTTTCAGTTTATGTTCATGTTAGACATATAAAATATGTTACAGGGAATCTGACAGCTGATACATGCTGCCCAATCCACGGGTGGCTTGTATCAATCACAGGCAGCATGATTTCAGCCAGCACTCTTTTGCAATTTTAATTTTTTCTGCTGTTTCTGAAAAAAAATAAATTAGTCAGAATAATAAGAGCATCAAGACAGGTAAGGTGATTAAAAGACAGACGTATCCTCTCTTGGTAACCAAATTTCAGTAATGCATTTAGAGCTATTCTAATGATCCAGAAAATCAGTGGTTGATTACCCCCTCCTTCCAGATTTGTGGACTCATTAGAATAAATTACAATATGCAAACATATGAACATAAATAAATAGAAAAAAATCATAATAAAAAAGAAAACTGTGAATTAGCATGTTTCCTCTACATTATTTGGCCCCTCATATTTCTCCTTGATAGCCCTTGCCTCCTCAGTGACTGTACCTCATATCCTTTGAGAGAAGGTCCAACAAGGACCACTGGGCGCATCGATGGAACAACATCATATGGTGCAACAAGCTCTGCCTGAAAGGCAAACAGATCCGTTTAGCAAGTCTTGCTGAAGCCTCGTACAAATTAACAGATGTGTGCTAAGTGCCTCATGGAACGCCTGCCAGCATCTTGCCATAGCAATTAGTGTTCTGTGGTTACAGTACATAATTAATATTTCACTGGAGACAATGTACATCCAAACCCTGCTCTACATATCTATGCAAACGCTAAATTCTTTTTACTTAAAGGGATCCAGTCACTACCTCTTGCATCAGTAAAACACTACTAGCGGCTTATCCTGTAGCTTTTTGACTTTCAAACTCTGTACCAATATGTATCTGTATTATGCAAATAACAAGTGTAATCCCTCATTCAATGCATGCAAATTAATTACTAAAAGTCCCAGAGGTGGAGCCAAACGTTGAAATAGTCATGGTGCCAAAACCCTAAAGCCCTGAGGTCAGAATGTCACCCCCTGAAGAAGTGGCAAGCAATACACGCGTTGGAATGGAATTGGACCTGATAACCCAAATATGGAAGTAGGCTTAAAGCAATTTGGGAAATAAATATAACTTTTAATTAACTATTAAAAATATTCATCCTACAGCATATATTAAGGTGCAATGTGCAATTTAGTCAAAGTAAACAACAAAGATACTTGTAGCAATGTAGCGTACTTCTTATAGCATTCACTATGCAAATTGTCTCTTCAGAGAGGAAGAGGACTAGAACTCTAGTGCCATCTATAGGAAGTAACAATCCATTGCTACAAGAAGTACGCTATGAGTATCTTTGTTGTTCACTTTGCACTAAATTGCACGTTGCACCTTAATATTTGCTGTATGTAGCTAATTAAAAGTTTGTTTTATTTCCCAATTTGCAATACACGTGTTAGTGTACTGGACAGTATGATGCACATGGCAGATTAATATAGCATTAGCACACGGGTATTAGCCATTATTTGGTACTTGTTAAACTTCCTTAATAATAATAATTTTAATGAGTAATTATCGGATGTGGCATCCTCAAAAAGTATGATAGATCCACCAATGTGTCTTTGTTTCATACTGTTTAACATGGTTATATCTTGATTGCCATATGGAGCATTATTCATTATCCTTTTATTGGGGTGTTTTCAAAGATTGTCTCTACTACTATATGTATTTATGTAATAAAGTTGTATTTTAGGAATCATTAATTCCAGTGCATTGGCATTTGTTTCTGTATGTAATACAATGTTTGATTTAAGAACTTTAGAGAAAATTGTTGGTACCCTTCTGTTAAAGTAATAAAAACCTACAATGGTCACTGAAATACCTGGAAACTGCCAAAAGTAATTTTCAATTTATATTTATTGAATATCAACTAATGAAAATCAGACATTGCTATTAAATTGTGGTTAAAGAAAAAAAAGAAAAAAAACTAATGTGAATAGCTTGGACAAATATGCTGGTACCCCTACAAAAGATAGACCATAGGGACAAGTTAAGCTAATGTGTGTCCTGTAATTAGCATCTCAGGTGTCTTTAAACTTGTAATCAGTCAGGCAGTCTGCCTGTATACAATGAGAAAAGTAGTCACTGTGCTGTTTGGTACCATGGTGTGTACACTGTACATGGAGCAAAGAAAGCTAAGGCGATTCAAAATAAACATCTTCCTGTTACTTTATATTCCTGTTACTATAATTGCACATATTAAAAAGTTTAAGATCCGTGGGATTGTAGCAAACCTCCCTGAATGTGGCCATAAGAGAGAAATTGAAGACAAATTCAAGAAATGGATAATAAAAATGGTAAACAAAGAGATCAGAACATCCTCAAAAGAGATTAAAGGTGAACTCCAGAGTCAAGGAATATCAGTGTTAGAACACACTATCCAACACTGTATTGACCAAAGAGGACTTCATGGAATACAACCAAGGAGAAAACCACTGTTAAAAATACATTTAAAAAAAGAGAGACTGCAATTTGACAACATGCATATTGACTAGTCACAAAGCTTCTGGGAGAATGTCCTTTGAACAGATGGGACAAAACTAATGCTTTCTGGCAAGCAACATCAGTTCTATGTTCACAGACAGAAAAATGAAGCATTGAAAGAAAAGAACATTGCACCTACTGTGAAACATGGAGGAGGCTTGGTTATCTTTTGTGGCTACTTTGCTGCATCTGGCACAGGGAATCTGTGCAGAGTACAATGAAATCTCAAAACTATCAAATCATTCAGGAGCCAAATGTGCTGCCCCTGTGTCAGAAGATCTGTTTTGAGTCGCAGGTCATGGGTCCTCTACCAGAATAATCATCCAAAATACAGCAAAAAAATTCAAGAGCAAAGCATTGTACTATTGTGAAGTGGCCTTCAATAACCCTTATATAAATCCTATTGAATGTCAGCAGCAGCTAAAACCTGCAGTCTGGAGAAGGCACCTTCACACCTGAGACAGTTGGAGCAGTTTGCTCACAAGGATTGGGCCAAAATACCTGTGGACAGGTGCAAAAGTCTCAATGAGTGTTACAGAAATCATTTGTGTGCAGTGATTGTCTCAAAATGTTGTGCAACAAAATATTAAGTTAAAGGCACCATCATTTTTGTCCAAGGCATTTTCATTAGTTTGCTTCATTACATTTTTCGAACAACAATTCAAAAGCAATGCTCGATTTTCATTAGTTGACATTCAGTAAATTGAAATAGAAAATTACTTTTGTCAGTTTCAAGTTATTTCAGTGACCATTGTGGGTTTTCCTTACTTAACAAGAAGGTACAACAATTTTGTCCACCTGTATATAGGTTTTAGATTACACCTCAAACCATTTATAGCAATACATTACGTCCTGTCTTATTTTATTATGCGAGTGCTTGTACGGACAACCCTAGTGTACTTTCAAGGTCCTCAAGACTGACTGCACAAGTATTCCCCAGTCCCCGCTTGCATCACTGGAAAACCTGATGCACTGGTCAAAATAATGAGTCCCCATTGATTATATTGCCATCATTCTTGACAGTGGCGATAAAGAGGTTAAATGCCTGGGATTGGAGGTTTGTTTGTTCTGTTAGAGCAAGGCCTAAGGGTACCGTCTCACATAACGATTTACCAACGATCACGACCAGCGATACGACCTGGTTACCGTCGTAAATGTAAAAAAAAAAAAAACCGTACATACTCACATTCCGGTGCCCGTCAGGTCCCTTGACCGCTGTGCTCTGCTTTCACTTTACGGCCGGGAGTCAGTCAGTGCGGGAAGCAGACGGCAAGGGACCTGACGGGCACCGGAATGTGAGTATGTACTGTTTTTTTTTTTTTACATTTACGACGGTAACCAGGGTAAACATCGGGTTACTAAGCGCGGCCCTGCGCTTAGTAACCCGATGTTTACCCTGGTTACAAGCAAACGCATCGTTGGATCGGTGTCACACACACCGATCCGACGATGACAGCGGGAGATCCAGCGATGAAAGAAAGTTCCAAACGATCTGCTACGACGAACGATTCTCAGCAGGGTCCCTGATCGCTGCTGCGTGTCAGACACAGCGATATCGTATGGATATCGCTGGAACGTCACGGATCGTACCGTCGTAGCGACAAAAGTGCCACTGTGAGACGGTACCCTAAGCTGTCATAAGACCGCCCAGCATGGGCTCCAGTGCAGCACACGACACCCAGGCAGGACTGATTCTACAGTGTGGTGAAACTATGGCTGTAAAATAAGACCTTAATGACCACTGTAAAGACTTTATCGATAGTCACAGGGTGAAGAGTCATATAACAAGTTCATCCTATAAACTAAGGGGAGGGCACAGGGGCCTCTGTAACTATGCCACAAGGCCCACATACACTCCTGACCTGGAATTTGTATAAAAAGGGTGGTTTCATACTTGGGGTTTTTGGTGACTTTTGCTAAAAATATCGCCTGAGAATGACGTCCGCGGCTTGTGATTGGTCGCGTGGCGGTCACATGGGCCGTCGCGACCAATCACAAAGCTGTGACGTCATCTTAAGGTCCTTCACGCGCTGATTCTTAGGAAGGAAGGCTGCCGGAAAGAAGCAGGGCGCGTCCGAGGGTGAGTATATTCCTATTAGGTATATACTTACCCTCGGCTTCTTTCCGGCAGCCTTCCTTCCTAAGAATCAGCGCGTGAAGGACCTTAAGATGACGTCACGGCTTTGTGATTGGTTGCGACGGGCCATGTGACCGCCACGAGACCAATCACAAGCCGCGGACGTCATTCTCAGGTCCTAAATTCCTAGAATTAGGAATTTAGGACCTGAGAATGACGTCCGCGGCTTGTGATTGGTCGCGTGGCGGTCACATGGGCCGTCGCGACCAATCACAAAGCCGTGACGTCACGGAAGGCCCTGGACGCGCTCATTTTAACCAAAGCAGGCCGCCGGTTCCCTCGGTAAGTTGCAGGGGCCGCCGGACAGGTGAGTATATCAATATTTTTTATTTTAATTCTTTATTTTACACTTAAATATGGATTCCGATACCGATTCCCGATATCGCAAACATATCGGAACTCGGTATCGGAATTCCGATCCCAGATTCAGAAGATCGCCGACCTCATGGCCGACCCCACACAGGGGTCGGGTCGGGTTTCATGAAACCCGACTTTGCCAAAAGTCGGCGACTTCTGAAAATGGCCGACCCGTTTCGCTCAACCCTACTTATCACATAGGAACGGACATTAGTGATATCACTCCAGTGCTGAAGTATTAACAAATACACCTAACAGGTACTTTAATTATATGACAATCCATATAAATGTAACTAGTATTTCCTTTCCCCACTATAAGCACCAGACCCCAGCAATACTACACGGCCGATCTGGAGCTGCTTGTCTATATACCGCACTGCATTACATCCATGATGTCTGGACATTCACTTTTCTATTTAGACGTGCTATCTTCATGAAGAAAACTCACCTGTTTTTGCTTCTGTTTGGCTTATTGGGGAGAAAAGCATGGATATTAAGAACATGTTAGTCACAATACAGGCTTACAGAGGGAAATAAAGTTACTTAGAAGGCCTACTAAATATTCACCCTCTACTATATTCCTGGACTGACAAACATAGCATCACGAATAATCTCAGATTACAGTTTGACAGGATTTCCCTTTAGTCTTATTGCATAGGCACAATGTCCTAATAAATAAATTAATGTGTACGCCTCATCTAGGAAGCTGTTTAGAATTGAGAGTCCTCAGTGGTTGATACCTCTTAATGGCTAACTGAAAAGATGGTAACAAATTGCAAGCTTTCGAGACTACAGAAGTCTCTTCATCAGGCATATACTAATACAAATTCTGAAGAATCACATATTTATGCACAACATAGCACAGAAAAAAAAAACATGGATAAGACAGGTGGCATGAAGCAGATCATGGCTTTTGTACTGTATCAACCACTGAGCATGCTATAGCATCCACACGGTGTAAGGAATTTAAGAGAGAGTAAGCTTTAACTGTATTTTATACTTCTCCTCTTTTCCTCCAGCACACAGCATAACATCTTTTCCTCAGGCTATATCAGAAACTGAAACTAAAATCAACTCCCGCCCTCACTTTCTTAAAGAGACAGATTTAATACTTATACATTACATCATCCCTCTTTTTTTTTTTTTTTAATATATATATATATATATATTAACCCCTTCCCGACATGTGACGGTATAGTACGTCACATGTCGGGACCCCCGCTTTGATGTGCGCTCCGGCGGTGAGCGACATGTCAGCTGTTTTTTACAGCTGACATGTGCGCGCAATAGCGGCGGGTGAAATCGCGATCACCCGCCGCTATTAACTAGTTAAATGCCGCTGTCAAACGCAGACAGCGGCATTTAACTACCGCATCCGGCCGTGCGGCCGGATATGAGCGCATCGCCGACCCCCGTCACATGATCGGGGGTCGGCGATGCTCCTCCATTGTAACCATAGAGGTCCTTGAGACCTCTATGGTTACTGATTGCCGGTGGCTGTGAGCGCCCCCCTGTGGTCGGCGCTCACAGCACACCTGCAAATCTGCTGTGTAGCAGCGATCTTATGATCACTGCTGCATAGCAGAGCCGATCGGGCTGTGCCTGCTTCTAGCCTCCCATGGAGGCTATAGAAGCATGGCAAAAGTAAAAAAAAAAAGTTTTTAAAAATGTGAAAAAAATAAAAAAAATATAAAAGTTTAAATCACCCCCCTTTCGCCCCAATCAAAATAAATCAATAAAAAAAAAAACCAACCTACACATATTTGGTATCGCCGCGTTCAGAATCGCCCGATCTATCAATAAAAAAAAAGCATTAACCTGATCGCTAAATGGCGTAATGAGAAAAAAATTTGAAACGCCAGATTTACGTTTTTTTGGTCGCCACGACATTGCATTAAAATGCAATAACGTGCGATCAAAAGAACGTATCTACACCAAAATGCTATCATTAAAAACGCCAGCTCGGCACGCAAAAAATAAGCCCTCACCTGACCCCAGATCACGAAAAATGGAGACGCTACGAGTATTGGAAAATGGCGCAATTTTGTTTTGTTTTGTTTTTTGCAAAGTTTGGAATTTTTTTTCACCACTTAGGTGAAAAATAACCTAGTCATGTTAGGTGTCTATGAACTCGTAGTGACCTGGAGAATCATAATGGCAGGTCAGTTTTAGCATTTAGTGAGCTTAGCAAAATAGGCAAGCAAAAAACAAGTGTGGGATTGCACTTTTTTTGCAATTTCACTGCACTTGGAATTTTTTTCCCGTTTTCTAGTACACAACATGCTAAAACCAATGATGTCGTTCAAAAGTACAACTCGTCCCGCAAAAAATAAGCCCTCACATGGCCAAATTGACGGAAAAATAAAAAAGTTATGGCTCTGGGAAGGAGGGTAGCGAAAAACGAAAACGGAAAAAGCTCCGGGGGTGAAGGGGTTAACAACCGAAAACAAATATTGACAATGCAACAACACGAAAATGTCCAAGAAAACCCATATGTCTGTAGTGTCTAATTCCCCCCTTTTTTTTAAATTATATCTCTTCAATAAGTCTAGATGGAGCCCTTCTTTCCCGTGTAGGGTAATGTCTGGGTTCATTGGGGGTGTCCAGTGCTGACGGATCAGCCACCTCTTGTTGGTCCTCTCCACCGTCGGGTATCAAATCTTCCACTGGTGGGAGTTCATTACCAATGTTCTGCGGTATGATTTTAAAATGTGAGGAATTTCGAGTGATGGAGTGTCCGTCTCGTTCAGCTGTGACCATTATTGCCTTTTCTCTCAGTAACATTATATTTTGCAGGACTATATACAGCTGAGGTTTTGTTGGTTGATTTTTGACACACAACAACCATATCACCTCTTTTGATGGCACATGGCTGTGCCCCTCGCCTTCGGTCTACATAATGTTTCATGGCTTGCTTGCGAAAGAAATCTGTTGATCGCACTGAAGAGTCATTTGGTAAGGGATGACTGGTCACATCAGGGATCCGTGTACGAAGAGTTCTGCTGAACATTAGATGAGATGGAGCAGCATTAGTGGTGGAATGTGGCGTATTGCGATAATTGCGCATGAATTTGTATAGTGACTGTTTCAGTGGGGTATGCTCCAGGCTAGCTGCCTTGATTCGTTTCCCCATGGTGCGCATAAAACGTTCTACGATTCCATTAGCTTGCGGCCAGCAAGGTGTGATTTTTCTGTGGCTGAACCCCAAGTATTCAGAAAACTGTGCAAACACATGTCCATTGAATGGAGGTCTATTATCTGTTTTGACCACTCTTGGAATGCCATATGCAGAGAATATGTCGTCCAGTTCTGTTATTACACTATTACCAGACGTTGAAGAGATGAATGAAATGACAGGGTATCTAGAATATTCATCAATTGTTACTAGAATATATTGGCCATTTGGTAATGGTCCATATATGTTGACTGCCACTTCCTCCCACACAGCAGTGGGTAACGGAGACATTTGTAATGGCTCTAGAGTTGACGATGGAGTAATTAATTGACAAGTGGAGCAATGTCTAATCATCTCTTCCACCAATTTATCCCTATTTGGGAACCACACTTTTTCTCTGAGTAACTTTTTTTGTGCCAACAATTCCTAGATGACCTTCGTGTGCTATCTGTATGACTAGGTTGCGCAAGGCCTTAGGTACAACCAGTTTGGTACCGCGAAGGATGAGTTGGTCTTCAGTGACTATTTTCAAATGTACGTGAGGAATTATCAGTTTTAACTCCTTCAAATCAATCCCATCATCAGGAAATTTTTTCTTTTGAATTTCATGCCACCTTCTATTTTGAATAATTTGCATTAAGGCACAGAGTGTCTTGTCACTTGTTGTTGAATTCACAAACTGATAAACAGAAAGTGCTTTTGGCATGGCGTGAGCTGTAACAAAGTGGATGTATTCTTCAATGGAGGAATGTACAGGTAAATCATCATTCGTAGGATGTCTTGAGATAACACTGGTCAACAGCATTTTTGGTGCCAAAGATATTTCATCGAATTTAGGGTATTTTTGGGGTGCTGATTCTGAATATGTCATCAGTTTTGCCAGATTGGCTCAAGTTTTTGAGATTTTTGGTATCTTATTTATAGCACTTGTTGGTAAATGCGACGCATCATCTCATTAATTTCTTTGGATTAGTACTTGAACTGAGCAGTTGTCAATATAGTTTTGTGTTAATTAGTGTTCTAAAAGTTTGTTCATAGCTTGATTTTTGCACTAACTTTATGTTGTTGTCTGTTTTCCAGTGAAAAGCATGAACTCATCAAGAAGAAGTTGTCTTAACGATCCAGACTCATTCTGTTACATTTGTGGTGAATACACACTGCCAAAACATAGAAGAAACATAACAGACTTCGTAAAAAAAGTGTATTTTGCCTATTTTGGGGTTATGCTTGGGGACCAAGACAAGTTTTGGGCACCACACATAGTGTGCAAAGCATGTATCGAATTATTACGAAAATGGAGCAAAGGACAAAGAAAAAGCTTCAAATTTGGTGTTCCAATGGTGTGGAGAGAGCCAAAAAATCATCATGATGACTGTTATTTATGGTAAACACAGGTACAGGCACATCTTCACAATGAGGGACAGGCCTTCTTGCAGATTCCATGTTACTCCCATTTTCGTTTCTTATGCTTATTGAATCCTTGCACTTGCACTGCACAGAAATAACAGTCATCATGATGATTTTTTGGCTCTCTCCACACCATTGGAACACCAAATTTGAAGCTTTTTCTTTGTCCTTTGCTCCATTTTCGTAATAATTCGATACATGCTTTGCACACTATGTGTGGTGCCCAAAACTTGTCTTGGTCCCCAAGCATAACCCCAAAATAGGCAAAATACACTTTTTTTACGAAGTCTGTTATGTTTCTTCTATGTTTTGGCAGTGTGTATTCACCACAAATGTAACAGAATGAGTCTGGATCGTTAAGACAACTTCTTCTTGATGAGTTCATGCTTTTCACTGGAAAACAGACAACATAAAGTTAGTGCAAAAATCAAGCTATGAACAAACTTTTAGAACACTAATTAACACAAAACTATGTTGAGAACTGCTCAGTTCAAGTACTAATCCAAAGAAATTAATGAGATGATGCGTCGCATTTACCAACAAGTGCTATAAATAAGATACCAAAAATGTCAAAAACTTGAGCCAATCTGGCAAAACTGATAGCATATTCAGAATCAGCACCCCAAAAATACCCCAAATTCATTAAAATATTTTGGACACCAGAAAAAAATTTTTTTTTTGTTGACCTGTGTAATCAGCCGGATTGCTGTATTTTCCAGGTTTGTGAACAATTTTGTAATTATAGTCCTGTAGACGTAGACCCCATCGTTCAATCCGTGCCGGCATTTTAGCTCTGGGATTTCCAAAAATTGTAAGGAGAGCTTGATGATCTGTGACAATAGTGAAGGGAGCTCCATAGAGAAATAAGTGAAAGTGTTCAAATCCCCAGATGACTGCCAAGCTTTCTTTTTCAGGTTGCGAATACTTTCTTTCAGTGCTTGTTAAGCTTTTACTTGCATAAGAAATGATGTGGGGACTTTGATTGTCATCCTTGTATTGTGCTAAAATTGCACCCAGTCCCACGGGACTGGCGTCCACAATCAGTTCGGTTCGAAGAGCTGGATCAAAATAGGCCATGGTGGTTGTTGAGCAGAGTTCGTTTTTAATTGTTTCAAAAGAGGCCTGACAGTCTTGGGACCATTGAAAATTGCAATTTTGTTTCGTAAGTTCCCTTAATGGAGTGCTGATTGTCGAAAAATTTGGAATATATCTAGCACAGTAGCTTGCCATTCCAAGAAAAGAGCGCACTTCACTGGCATCCTGTGGAATTGAAGCTGCTCTGATGGATTCCACACAAATTCGCAGTTTTCTTTGTTTAAAGTGAGTCCAGCAGAGAGCAGACATTCAAACATAGCATATAGAGCACGATTATGTTCAGCTTGAGTTTTCCCAAAAGCCAGTATGTCGTCACTGTAATTAAAGGCATTCGGAATATGTTGAATGACGCTCCTTATCGTATCTTGAAAAATTTCCGCTGCTGAGCAGACCTCAAACGTCAATCTTTTGTATCTTCTGAGACCCACATGGGTGGAAAATGTTGTTAAGTATCTGGATTCTGGACTCAATTCTAGTTGAGGATAGCCCTTATTGAGGTCGAGCTTTGAAAAAACGGTTGCTCCATTTAATAAATGAATAATGTCATCAATTGTGGGCGAGATGTGTCTTTCCCTTTGAATAGCAGTGTTGGGCAGGCGCATGTCAACACACAGTCTCACCTGCTCTGGAGTCTTTGGTTTTGGAACTACCACAAGTGGTGAGACCCACGGAGTGGGACCAGAAACAGTTTCTATGACGACATCATCCATGAGTAATTGGAGTTCCTTTTCTACCTTCTTTCTCAGGTGAAATGGAATACGCCTGTGAGCCTGGGATACTGGACGAACACTGTCATCCACATGAAGATGCACTTGAGAGTCCTTTAATTTTCCTAATCCACTAAATAGGGAGGGAAAACTGTTCACCATGGCTTGTACATCCAGGTCCTTAGGGTCAGTTATGGTATGAACAATCTGGATGAGTCCTAGCTTCAAGGCAGTGTGATAGCTGAGAAGACAGCCTCCTGATCCTTGTAATGTGTGAAAAGTGGTTTTCTGCCTATTTTCTTTATAGCTAAGTTCAGCATCAAATTGTCCCATTGTAACTAGAGGTGTTTTAGATCCATATGGAAAGATGTTAGTATGCACTTGCTGTAAGACTGGCTTTGTTTTCAACTGTTCATAAGCATTGCTGTCTATGATATCCACCGAAGCTCCTGTATCTATTGTAAGGGTGATATCCGTGTTGCAGATGGTGAGTGTAATACATGGAGACTGCACTGAGCCAGTGACAGAAGTGGTGAACACATAGTTCTCAGCCACAGACATTTCTTCTATATCTTGATTTACCATTTTTATATTTGCAGGCTTTGTCATTGGCAGAGGAGACTTGTAGGGCGCTGATTTGCAGACAACTGCAAAATGGTTCCCTTTTCCACATTTACTGCAAGTTTGTCCTATAGCTGGACATTTGTTCATGTGGTGAGGGAAATCTTGTCCACATCTATAACATTTCTTCTGTTTCGGGGCTTGCTTGCCTTGTGCACTGTTATGTTTGAGATTATGCACATGTAAATTATCCCCATTCTCCATTGCAGTTGCCTGATGATCTGCTATCTCTATAGCATGGGCCATCTTGAGTAAATCATGCAGAGAGAGATCCTGCTGCAGAGCTTTACGCCTTATGTTATTAGACGAGCAGGTGACAATTACTTGAGTTAGGATGTCATCATCTACGTCAGTAAATGCACACCCATGTGCTAGTTCTTTTAGCCAGGTGACATAGGTGTCTATGGATTCTTCTGGAAGCTGCTTAGCAATCCTGAACTTGTATCTTTCATATCTGATGTTTGTTTAGGGTTGAAGTAGTCAGTGAGAGCTTTGGAGCAGTTGCTGTACGTGTCTGTCTCTGCTGCCGGTAATGTGCTGTATATGTCATAGACTCCTGTGCCCGCGCAATGCAGGAACGCGGCTCTCTTTCTTTTCTCATCCTTTATGTCTATTGCTTCCAGGAAGTTCTCAAACCGATTTAACCATTTTCTCCAGTTATGAGAGAGATTAGTGACATCAGTCATATCAAACTGGGGGAACGTGTGCAAGTATTCAGCCATGATGGAGTCTGTCATGATCTCAATGGCAAGAGATCATAGCATAAGCATATATAGGAACTAGCTCTTGGAAGATGGGAACTGAGCTGACCATGAACTAAACCTAACACACAACTAGCAGTGGCCGGGTAGCATGCCTACGTTGATTCTAGATGCCCAGCACCAGCCGGAGGACTAAATAATGCTAGCAGAGGAAAATATTAGTCCTAGCTCACCTCTAGAGAAATACCCCAAAAGGAGACAGAGGCCCCCCACATGTATTGGCGGTGAATTAAGATGAAATAACAAACGTAGTATGAAAATAGGTTTAGCAAATTTGAGGTCCACTTACTACATAGCAGAAGACAGAAAGGACACTTTCATGGTCAGCTGAAAACCCTAATCAAAAACACCATCCAGAAATTACTTTAAAACTCTGGCATTAACTCATAACACCAGAGTGGCAATTCCTGTTCACAAGAGCTTTCCAGACACAGTAACGAAACTACAGCTGTGAACTGGAACCAAAATGCAAAAACAAACATGGACAAGAGTCCAACTTATCTAGTAGTTGTCTAGGAGCAGGAACAAGCACAGAGAGGCTTCTGATAACATTGTTGACCGGCAAGCAACTAACAGAGCAGCAAGGTTATATAGCGACTCCCACATCTTGATGGGAACAGGTGAACAGAGAAGATGAAGACACCAGTTCAATTCCACCAGTAGCCACCGGGGGAGCCCAGAATCCAAATTCACAACAGTACCCCCCCCTCAAGGAGGGGGCACCGAACCCTCACCAGAACCACCAGGGCGATCAGGATGGGCCCTATGAAAGGCACGAACCAGATCAGAGGCATGAACATCAGATGCATTCACCCAAGAATTATCCTCCTGGCCGTATCCCTTCCACTTGACCAGATACTGGAGTCTCCGTCTGGAAACACGAGAGTCTAAGATTTTCTCCACAACGTACTCCAACTCACCCTCAACCAACACCGGAGCAGGAGGCTCAACGGAAGGCACAACCGGTACCTCATACCTGCGCAATAATGACCGATGAAAAACGTTATGAATAGAAAAGGATGCAGGAAGGTCCAAACGGAAGGAAACAGGGTTAAGAATCTCCAATATCTTATACGGGCCAATGAACCGAGGCTTAAACTTAGGAGAAGAGACCCTCATAGGGACAAAACGAGAAGACAACCACACCAAATCCCCAACACAAAGCCGAGGACCAACACGACGGTGGCGGTTGGCAAAAAGCTGAGTCTTCTCCTGGGACAACCTCAAATTGTCCACCACCTGCCCCCAGATCTGATGCAATCTCTCCACCACAGCATCCACTCCAGGACAATCCGAAGATTCCACCTGACCAGAGGAAAATCGAGGATGAAACCCCGAATTACAGAAAAACGGGGACACCAAAGTGGCAGAGCTGGCCCGATTATTGAGAGCGAACTCCGCCAATGGCAAAAAAGCAACCCAATCATCCTGGTCAGCAGACACAAAACACCTCAGATATGTCTCCAGGGTCTGATTAATCCGCTCGGTCTGGCCATTCGTCTGAGGATGGAAAGCGGACGAAAAAGATAAATCTATGCCCATCCTAGCACAGAATGCCCGCCAAAATCTAGACACGAATTGGGTCCCTCTGTCAGAAACGATATTCTCAGGAATACCATGCAAACGAACAACATTTTGAAAAAACAGAGGAACCAACTCGGAAGAAGAAGGCAACTTGGGCAGAGGAACCAAATGGACCATCTTAGAGAAACGGTCACACACCACCCAGATGACAGACATCTTCTGAGAAACAGGCAGATCTGAAATAAAATCCATCGAGATGTGCGTCCAAGGCCTCTTAGGAATAGGCAAGGGCAACAACAATCCACTAGCCCGAGAACAACAAGGCTTGGCCCGAGCACAAACGTCACAAGACTGCACAAAGCCTCGCACATCTCGTGACAGGGAAGGCCACCAGAAGGACCTTGCCACCAAATCCCTGGTACCAAAAATGCCAGGATGACCTGCCAACGCAGAAGAATGAACCTCAGAGATGACTCTACTGGTCCAATCATCAGGAACAAACAGTTTATCAGGTGGGCAACGATCAGGTCTATCCGCCTGAAACTCCTGCAAGGCCCGCCGCAGGTCTGGAGAAACGGCTGACAATACCACTCCATCCTTAAGGATACCTGTGGGCTCAGAGTTACCAGGTGAGTCAGGCTCAAAACTCCTAGAAAGGGCATCCGCCTTAACATTCTTAGAACCCGGTAGGTATGACACCACAAAATTAAACCGAGAGAAAAATAATGACCAGCGCGCCTGTCTAGGATTCAATCGCCTGGCGGTCTCAAGATAAATCAAATTTTTGTGGTCAGTCAATACCACCACCTGATGTCTGGCCCCCTCAAGCCAATGGCGCCACTCCTCAAAAGCCCACTTCATGGCCAAAAGCTCCCGATTCCCAACATCATAATTCCGCTCAGCGGGCGAAAATTTACGGGAAAAGAAGGCACAAGGCCTCATCACGGAGCAGTCAGAACTTTTCTGCGACAACACTGCCCCAGCTCCGATCTCAGAAGCGTCGACCTCAACCTGAAAAGGTAGAGCAACATCAGGCTGACGCAACACAGGGGCAGAGGAAAAACGGCGCTTAAGCTCCCGAAAGGCCTCCACAGCATCAGGGGACCAATCAGCAACATCAGCACCCTTCTTAGTCAAATCGGTCAATGGCTTAGCAATATCCGAAAAACCAGCAATAAATCGACGATAAAAGTTAGCAAAGCCCAAAAATTTCTGAAGACTCTTAAGAGAAGAGGGCTGCGTCCAATCACAAATAGCTTGAACCTTGACAGGATCCATTTCAATGGAAGAGGGGGAAAAAATATATCCCAAAAAGGAAATCCTCTGTACCCCAAAAACACACTTAGAACCCTTCACACACAAAGAATTAGACCGCAAAACCTGAAAAACCCTCCTGACTTGCTGGACATGAGAGTCCCAGTCATCCGAAAAAATCAGAATATCATCCAGATACACAATCATAAATTTATCCAAATAATCGCGAAAAATATCATGCATAAAGGACTGGAAAACTGACGGAGCATTAGAAAGACCAAAAGGCATCACTAAATACTCAAAGTGGCCCTCGGGCGTATTAAATGCGGTTTTCCACTCATCCCCCTGCCTGATTCGCACCAAATTATACGCCCCACGAAGGTCAATCTTAGAGAACCACTTGGCCCCCTTTATGCGAGCAAACAAATCAGTCAGCAACGGCAATGGGTATTGATATTTAACAGTGATTTTATTCAAAAGCCGATAATACATGGTCTCAAAGAGCCGTCTTTTTTTGACACAAAGAAAAAACCGGCTCCTAAGGGAGATGACGATGGACGAATATGTCCCTTTTCCAAGGACTCCTTTATATATTCTCGCATAGCAGCATGTTCAGGCACAGACAGATTAAATAAACGACCCTTTGGGTATTTACTACCCGGGATTAAATCTATGGCACAATCGCACTCTCGGTGCGGAGGTAACGAACCAAGCTTGGATTCTTCAAAGACGTCACGATAGTCAGACAGGAACTCAGGAATTTCAGAGGGAATAGATGATGAAATGGAAACCACAGGTACATCCCCATGAGCCCCCTTACATCCCCAGCTCAACACAGACATAGCTCTCCAGTCGAGGACTGGGTTGTGAGATTGCAGCCAAGGCAATCCTAGCACCAAATCATCATGTAGATTATACAGCACCAGAAAGCGAATAATCTCCTGGTGACCCGGATTAATACGCATAGTTACTTGTGTCCAGTATTGTGGTTTATTATTAGCCAATGGGGTGGAGTCAATCCCCTTCAGAGGAATAGGAGTCTCCAAAGGCTCTAAATCATACCCACAGCGTTTGGCAAAGGACCAATCCATAAGACTCAAAGCGGCGCCAGAGTCGACATAGGCGTCCGTGGTAATAGATGACAAAGAGCAAATCAGGGTCACAGATAGAATAAACTTAGACGGTAAGGTGCAAATGGAAACAGATTTACCAAGTTTTTTAGTGCGCTTAGAGCATGCTGATATAACATGAGTAGAATCACCACAATAGAAACACAACCCATTTTTCCGTCTAAAATTCTGCCGCTCGCTTCGGGACAGAATTCTATCACACTGCATACTCTCTGGCGATTTCTCAGTGGACACCGCCAGATGGTGCACTGGTTTGCGCTCCCGCAAACGCCTATCGATCTGAATAGCCATTGTCATGGACTCATTCAGACCCGCAGGCACAGGGAACCCCACCATAACATCCTTAATGGCATCAGAGAGACCCTCTCTGAAAGTCGCCGCCAGGGCGCACTCATTCCACTGAGTAAGCACAGACCATTTACGGAATCTTTGGCAGTAAATTTCCGCTTCATCTTGCCCCTGAGATAGGGACATCAAAGTTTTTTCTGCCTGAAGCTCCAAATGAGGTTCGTCATAAAGCAACCCCAAGGCCAGAAAAAACGCATCCACATTGAGCAACGCAGGATCCCCTGGTGTCAATGAAAAAGCCCAGTCTTGAGGGTCGCCCCGGAGCAAGGAAATCACAATCCTGACCTGCTGTGCAGGGTCTCCGGCAGAGCGAGATTTCAGGGACAAAAATAATTTGCAATTATTTCGAAAATTCTGAAACCCAGATCTATTCCCCGAGAAAAATTCCGGCAAAGGAATTCTCGGCTCAGATACAGGTGCATGACAAACAAAATCTTGCAAATTTTGTACCTTCGTGGCGAGATTATTCAAACCTGCAGTTACACTCTGAAGATCCATTACAAACAGGTGGACACAGAGCCATTCAAAGGAGAGAAAAAAAAAAAAAAATTTTCAGCAGACTACTTATTTCTCTCCTTTCTCAGCCAAGGATTTTAACCCTTTAGTGGGCCGGTCAAACTGTCATGATCTCAATGGCAAGAGATCATAGCATAAGCATATATAGGAACTAGCTCTTGGAAGATGGGAACTGAGCTGACCATGAACTAAACCTAACACACAACTAGCAGTGGCCGGGTAGCATGCCTACGTTGATTCTAGATGCCCAGCACCAGCCGGAGGACTAAATAATGCTAGCAGAGGAAAATATTAGTCCTAGCTCACCTCTAGAGAAATACCCCAAAAGGAGACAGAGGCCCCCCACATGTATTGGCGGTGAATTAAGATGAAATAACAAACGTAGTATGAAAATAGGTTTAGCAAATTTGAGGTCCACTTACTACATAGCAGAAGACAGAAAGGACACTTTCATGGTCAGCTGAAAACCCTAATCAAAAACACCATCCAGAAATTACTTTAAAACTCTGGCATTAACTCATAACACCAGAGTGGCAATTCCTGTTCACAAGAGCTTTCCAGACACAGTAACGAAACTACAGCTGTGAACTGGAACCAAAATGCAAAAACAAACATGGACAAGAGTCCAACTTATCTAGTAGTTGTCTAGGAGCAGGAACAAGCACAGAGAGGCTTCTGATAACATTGTTGACCGGCAAGCAACTAACAGAGCAGCAAGGTTATATAGCGACTCCCACATCTTGATGGGAACAGGTGAACAGAGAAGATGAAGACACCAGTTCAATTCCACCAGTAGCCACCGGGGGAGCCCAGAATCCAAATTCACAACAGGAGTCTCTCAGTGGCGCTGGCGTGTGAAGTGGTAAAGCAGGGGTCAGTACTCACAGCAGCAGGTGATTGTATCCCATCCTCGTCGCCAGTTGTAGCATCCACACGGCGTAAGGAATTTAAGAGAGAGTAAGCTTTAACTGTAGTTTATTCTTCTCCTCTTTTCCTCCAGCACACAGCATAACATTTTCTCCTCAGGCTATAACTGAAACTGAAACTAAACTCAACTCCCGCCCTCACTTTCTTAAAGAGACAGATCTAATTCTTATACATTACACATGCCACCTGTCTTATCCATGTTTGTTTGTTTTTCCTGTGCTATGTTGTGCATAAATATGTGAGTCTTCAGAATTTCTTTTAGTCTATGCCTGATGAAGAGACCTGAGTAGTCTCGAAAGCTTGCAATTTGTTACCATCTTTTCAGTTAGCTATTAAAAGGTATCAACCACTGAGGACTCTCAATTCTAAACATTTTTCTATCTACTGGCTAACACGGTACCAAGATATATATCTTTCCTGTACGCCTCATCTAGGAAGCTGTATGTGACTTAAGAACACCCTTCTGGGCAGACTTGGCACTAACCTGTGTGGTAAGCCAAGCAGCAGGTACAGTGGTGCATGAAGTTGGCATTAGATGTGTGCTGGCACAATATGCGTCTATAAAGCACCAAGTTATGTAGATATTCTCGCCTAGAAGCAATGTTCCTGGGGGAGAGCATCTCCTTAATGCCTCCAAAATTGCAAAGTGCCATGATGTTTATATTAGTCACAATGAAAAAAACCATGCATGCTTACATGAAGACATAAGGAGCCATAGTATCGGCTTACATACATCTGTGGGTGCTGCGTTACATCTCTGCATACTTTTGGGTGGTATATACTGTAGCTCTGATAGGAACAGGTGTATGAGACCTCAGTTTAGGTTTGCAGAAGTACAAACAAGTTAGGGAAACAATGAAGCGCAGGGTCCTCAGGGCAACCAGCCTTCGGACATAGTGTGCAGCCACGTCCTATAGGTGAACATCCTGACAATGGACACTGCACTGGAGTGCTCAGTAAAGGTGCCACCATCCCTTCTGCTTTATACATGTGAATGTGACCGGTCTGCTTCTGTAATGCCATACCAAACACAGTGCTGGGATGAAGGTGGCACTGTGCCTGGTAAAGCAGAAGGTGATGAGGTGCTCCAAACAATATTCTCATAATTGATGGCAGTTGCAGCCGATCTCAATCACAAACTGATGGCATACTTTAACCAAAGGCAGGAGTAGTTGCATCACTGTGGCTGAAATACAGTATATACTGTGTTACCCAGAAAAAAAAGATGGAAAAATAAATGCTTCACTGACATAAGACCAGTGCTGTGTTTTATTAATTTCCTCTTGGGAGATTTGTCCTGTATTTGTCGTTGCAATAGCAGCAGAATGAATGAAGTAACAGAGTCATTGGAAGCGATCACAGTTAATAAAGGACACATTTCCTGGTTTGTGCACAGGTAATAACGGACAGACATGAATGGAGCCTCATCCTGACAATGCATTGTACCGACTAACTCAGTACAGCAGGGAGAAAATGAATAAGAGGCAGAAATCGTGAGGCACATTGTCAGAGATCATAAATAGTGATGAGCATAAGTGCTCGGATAAGGTGTTATCCTGGTTTGGTGACCGAGTGTCTTTGGCGTGCTCGAATAATATGTTTGTGACCCCGTGGCTGTTGAACAGCCACAACACATGCAGGGATGGCCTAATAAACTGTAGCCTATCTACTATTTAAAATGTACATTGTTAGTGGGACAACCGCTTTTATGAAAAATGGCCACTGCATTGTTATTATGAAACAGTATTCTCTCCAAAATTATCGTTCTAGGAAAAAAAACAATCCTTACCCATTGATGGGGGAGGCGAACGCCGATTGATTGAGACCATGTCTCCCAAACCAGAAGTGGTACCCGATCGCCTGAATACAAGAAAAAAATATTACTTTGGCAATTAACCATGTGTCTTATTGAAATAAATAAGGAATGTAGAATTTACCTTGCTTTCTGCTCCTGTTTCAGTCGAATGGCCTCTAGCCTCTGAGGGCTTGGAATGAAGGCGATGTCTCCCCCCTCTTTCACTAGCCTCCCGATCCACCAGTCATTGTTGTATTTCTGGGAAATAAGTAAAAAAGGAATGGTAAACTAGGAAATAGGTTATTTTAGTGACATGCTTGCTGTATACGTACACTACATAACCAAAGGTAAGCCCACCTGCCACGACAAGGTGGCCTGACTCAGATGGCTTTCTACACTTAAAGGGAATCCGTCAGAACTAAATGACTGTTCAAACCAAGCACAGGTGCTCAGTGCACCCTTGGTGTAACTGAGCCATTCAGCGCATCTTCCCACCTACTGTTTCCTATCTATTTCTACCCTCCTATTGCAACTATAAAACTAGCTGTCAATCAAGGTAGGGGAGGGAGGTGAAGATAATTGTAAAGCACGTAGGGTAGGGTAAAGGTGCAGTGAACTGTAGGGCCATGCCAAGGGTTCCCCGAGAGCCTTCAGTCATTGAGGTGGGCTTGATCATTTGATTAAAAGATGTGGTAATAACCTTTTATTTATAAGCATCGTCTCTCCCGGGGATCGCATGTATGTGATTTATCTGGAGGAGAGGAGAGTGAAGCCAGCGCTGATTGGGATCACGTGAGATAACAAGGTCACGCAATCCATGGGAGAGGCAGTGCTGACACCGCTAGAGCGGCACCGGCGGAGTGTATAGGTGTTACTGTTTTACAAGGGGGAAACATAGGGCTTGAGAAGGGGTTGTCTGAGTAGTGGAAAACCCCCTTAACTTGTCTTCCTCACTTAAATGGGAGTAAACTGGAAAGCTGAAGTACCAGGCACAGCTGCTCATAAGGGAATGTGGAGAACTGTGCCCAGGTAAATCGATCATATCAATATCAGATCTTACTGAAATGGCCACCAAATACAACATTTGCATCTTTTGCTTCCAATTGTTTATACATAGGTGTTAAGTGAAATAATACATATGATTAGAATACAATATCCTTTCTGCATTTCAACTTCACTTATTTTCATGTTCACCTCTTTGATATGTAGAAAATCTTTGGCTTCAAAGTTGATAGCAGTTCCCTGAACTGGGCATTCTTCATCCAAAGCTCCACAGTAACTGACATTGGTCCTAACGGCAAATGCAACGGGCTTGAGCTGCAGAAGGAAATGGCGTTTAGTAAGTTTCTCATAAATGATTGGTAATGATTATATTATCTTATCATATGATCAGTTATCACATTATATCTGGACTCTATGGGTAGGTTTAGATTTTGTACACAGTGAAAGTCCCCCCATAAAAACATGTGCATGTGATTGTGGGAGGTCTAACCCCCTGTACACCATCAGATAACAGAATGGCTGGATAGGGCAAAGATGGAGAACCAGGTGCAGCAAAACAGGCTAATATGAATCAAGGGTTTTCATATGGTCTTCATCATTTATTGTGACACCGGATATACACTTTTCTAGAATGTTGAAGCACAGTAGCAATTTTCAGGCAAAGTGTATTTTTCCAATAGCAGGTTAATACAGGCATCCAGCAGGGAGGTAATTACAGATTGTGCAGCAAACGTGCAGTTAACTATAGTTCACATCATTCAATGTAAAGAAGCATCCTGTTGTACTATCTGACTTCGTTAAAGCAGGAATGTGGAGAACAACACATTTAAGGCTGATGGATCACTACATTGCTCACCAGAAAACTGCAAATACAACTCAATTAATATTTGTTTTGCACTGAATTGATCATGCTAATGAAAACTAATCTCTAAATCAACTGGTCATTGTTAAGAAAACAGTGATATATGTGGGGATAAAAGCGTACAGCAAACCTCCAGTACCCTTTACTGCCTCACTACAATAAGGAATATGTCCAATCAGCGGCAGTCAGTGGACCAGGACCGATTTGGCGGCTCATCAGTGCAATACTTAACTCCCTAGTTAGAATACTCAGGACTGATTTCTTCACAACTACTCTTCTGCATTAACCCCTGGATGCACATTCTGGTTTGATGTCAGACTGTGTACACTTTGTCTTCTTTTTTGGCTCCTGCTACCTATGACTCTGTTTTTTGGTTCCAATCCTGTCCTTACGCTGGTTTGATATGTTTTTTACTTAGTTTTCTTCACCAGTAAGCAACTACTGTGTTCTACAGACATAATCTGAGAGACACTACAACAAACTCAAGATCCCATTTGACAGGTTAAAGGAGTTGTTTCACTGATAGAATAGGTCACCAATGTGAGATTGAGGGGAGCAGGGTGTTGTACCCCCACTAATCTGCCCCAGGGTAAAATGCCGCTCCATAGAGTACAATGCAGCCTCATTGAGTACAATGCAGCCCCCATAGAATATAATGCAGCCCCACAGAGTATAATACAGCCCCCATAGAGTATAATGCAGTCCCATAGAGTACGGTACATATAGTAATGCACATCCCATATTACTTCAGTATTATGGCCACCACAATTTACCCACTGATTTTTTTTTTTTTAAACATGCTCACCTCTCTACCCATTCCCCCACTGCACCAGTCTCAGCAACGTGTCTCCTCAGCAGTGTGGCGCACGATGAAGTGACGTCATCAGTCATTGCGCCTGTTGTGTCAGACGCAGAGGGGAAATTATGGCAGAGGGAGTGTTATCTTCCATCATTGCTTTCAACTGTATCGGCATGATACAGTGGAATGCCAAATACGGGTTGGCGAAGCCGGCGCTAGTACCGGACCCCCTAACTCACCCAAAAGTGGGACGCCACTGGCTGAGGACCCCCGGAGGGGTGGGGGCCCTAGGAAAATGCCTAGTTTGCCTGCCCCTAATGCTGGCCCAGGTGGCAGGCACTAATGGGAGTACATATACAGTGTCTTGCAAAAGTATTCACCCCATTGGCTTTTTACCTATTTTGTTACATTACAACCTTTGTTTAAATACTTTTGTAATCCGAATTGTGTGTGATGCATCAGCACTAAATAGTCTTAGTTTTTCAAGACAAAAAATGCTTTTCACCTATTCACATTTCAGAGGGGGGGGTGCGGGTTGATTAGATGGAGATACACCAACTTTGGCACTAATGTACAAGGTGTGGGATAGGGGAAAGAAATTATTGGAAATTACCGGTTGTTCCAAATTCACTCCAATATGGAATAACCATAAGTTGGCTGAGTTTGGCAAATTAAAGTGGTTTGGGGGTTGGGAGCTGAGGGGAATACAAAATGGTACACTGAAGAGCTTCACTAAACTTCAACAAGAGTATGAGCTTTCCCGAGCTTCTTTTTTCCAATACATACAATTGAGACATGCGTTCCAAATTCAGTTTTGTGATGCAGCACCTGTAATTCAAAAATGCTATGCCCTGGAATCATTAGCATCAGCAAAGTATACAACTGGTTTAATCTCTAGAATATATCAGCAACTACTGAAGACCCGTTTTAGTGGCCATAATTGGACAGTAAAATTAAAATGGGAGGAGGATGTGGGGCAGATCACGTAAGAGCAATGGAAGGAATTGTTGCAGCATATTCCTTGACTATCCCAATGTGAATCTCAGAGACTCTTGCAGATATACCTCATACATAGGGTATATAGAACGTCAAGCTTCCTTTTTAAGATTGGTCTTCGCCCGAATGCAGAATGCCCTAGATGTGGGGTGTAGGACGCACATTTAATGCACATGTTTTGGGAATGTATTAGTTTGGGCTCATATTGGACAAATACCTTGGCCCTAAAACAAAGGGTTTTTAGGGTACAACTTCAGGTGGCCCATAAGATATGTGGGTTGGGGTATCAGAGAGTCGACAGATTTCGAACCCTCATAAACTATTGGATTATTACGAATACTATATTTCACTCGAAAACTCGTTTCATTGCATTTGTTGGATGCGCAGCCTCCGTCAATCAACTAATTAATAAATGGAATTAATGATAACATTTGGTTGAAATGGGGGTATATATAAAAAGAAAATCAATAAAGAAATTTGAAAATATATGGGGAACCTTGCCGAATGCTCCAGGTCTACCATCTGTTGCATAATTGAGAGGTTATGGCAGTTAAGGGTTCTACGGGAGGAGGTTACAGTATTTCCGAGTGACAATCAACAGGGTTGCTTACAGTCATAAAGTTCAGGGCCGACTCTTGAATGTCAGTAAATTCAGGATATATGTGGTATATTGAAATATATATGTGGTTTATTCTGGTTTGCTATTTGGTGGAAGAGGGGTTGGGGAGAGTTATTGGTTCTTATTTTTTTATAATGAACAATAAAAAAAAGAGATAGAGATGTTTATATAACTGAACAGTGTTTATGTTTAATGGCTAAAAATATTGTGATGACTATGATGTAACCTTAAACTGTTGACTAATATTGTTGTCTTTCTTATCAATAAAAAATAAAAAGACCTGATTTAAAAAAATAGTCTAAGTTGGTGAAGTGAGAAAAATATATGCATTAATTAAATTTATGGGATCAAATAACTAAAAATTGGCATGTGCATATGTATTTACCCTTTTTGCGATGAAGCACATACAAATTTCTGGTGCAAACAAGAGTGTCACATGTCTGTCAGTATATAACTACCTTTTCTGAAAAGCCACAGAGGCTGCAACACCATTATGCAAGAGGCACCACTAACCAAACAACACCATGAAGAACAAAGAGATCTCCAAACAAGTCAGGGACAAAGTTGTTGAGATGTACAAGTCAGAGTTGGGTTATAAAAAAATATCCCAATCTCTGATGTTCCCCGGAACACCATCAAATCCATTATCATCAATTATAAAGAACATGGTACTATAACAAAGCTGCCAAGAGAGGGCCACCAACCAATGCTCTCAGCCCGCGCAAGGAGGACATTAATCCAAGAGGCAGCACAGAGACCAAAGGTAACCCTGATGGAGCTGCAGAGTTCTGAAGCAGAGATTGGAGTATTTGTCCATATGACCACAATAAGCTGTACACTTCATAGATGTTGCCTTTATGGAAGATTGTGCAGAAAAAACCCTTTACTTGCACACAACAATTGTAAGGTTCCTTTTGAAATTGTCAGAAGACATGTGGGAAACTTCCCAAATGTTCTGAGGAAAGTGCTGTGGCCAGATTAGACCAAAATTGAGCTTTTTGCCCACCAAGGTAAACACTATGTCTGGTGCCAAACCAATACAGCTCATCACCATCCCCACAGTGAAACATGGTGGTGGCAGCATTATGCTATGGGATGTTTTTCAGCAGCAGGGACGGGGAAAATGGTCAATGAGAAGATGGATGGTGCAAAATACAGGAATATTCTTGAGCAAAACCTGTTTCAGTCTGTAAGTGACTTGAGACTGGGACGTGGTTTACATTCCAACAAGACAATGACCCAAAGCATACTGCTAAAGCAAAGCTCGAATGGTTTAAGGGGAAACGTGTAAATGTTTTGGAGTGGCTCATTCATAGCCCAGACCTTAATACAATTGAGAATCTTATCCAAAGCGACTAGTAATTGTTGCAAAAAGGAGACTCTGCAAAGTACTGACTTTAGGGAGGTGAATAATTATACTCACTGAAGTTTTCAGTTATTTTGTCCTATTTGTTGTTTGCTTCACATACACAAAAAAGAAAACCAAATGCTTACAGTTGTAGGCATGTCGTTTACATAAATTGATGCAAACCCTCAAACAAACAAGTGAAATTCCTGGTTGGCAGGTAGCAAAACACAAAAAATGTCAAGGGGGGTGAATACATTCTCAAGCCACTCTACAGATGGTAGTACTTCGGCTGATGCATTAGATCTGCCTTTGATGTGGCACTGTGGAGGGAAATAGAACAATGTTGAAAAGAAGTCAGTTAACTTATTGGTGTTGTCCACCTTGAAGGCATGCATGACCCCTCATGCCATGTGTCCTCATCTCAATACATATACAGAAATACAATTTTTGCAATAATTCAAGAATGAAAACAATATGAATTATTTATTGTAATTCAAAAAGTTATATTTTGTGTTAGAGGGTTTATTTCAGGAACTTTAATCTTGATGTATCATGCTTAGGATATGTCATCAACATCAGACTGGTGGGGACAGCTTCACCTACCCCTTGAGACTAAAGGACTCATGAGCTGCAATACTGGACACAACCACTACAAAATCTACGGAGCTTTGCCTGATAAAAGGATTCGGTGTTCACTAGCCCCTTCAATCACCTGATCAGAATACAAAGCTCTTTTGTAACTATTGTTCAACTCAGGAGCAAATCTATTTTTCGCCACCAGATTCAAGACGTACATAAGGGAAAACATGGACAGGCAGCACATAGGCAATGAAAGTAATGCATTAATTTTTTCAAATGTCTGTATGATGTGAATACTGAATTTTACCATTTAATGCCATTTTCTTATTCACTTGGACAATACATTTATATAGTTATACATAGATAAATTACAATCAATATCTAATTGCAGAAACCGGAAATACACTGCAATGTAATTGGTTCATTCACTAAAATAATTCTAAAAGAACCTGTCATGTCCAAAAACATTATTTACCTGCAGGTATAAGATTAATCCTCAAGTAAATAGCATTTAAATCATGTCTGGCAGGCAACTGGAGCAGCAGCTACAGGGAGAAAATGAAGTTGTATGCTCCCTGAAGCCAGTCATCGGGGCGGTACAGAGAGAGGTTACAATCACCGC
The DNA here is from genome assembly GCF_051348905.1 of Ranitomeya variabilis. NCBI lineage: Eukaryota > Metazoa > Chordata > Amphibia > Anura > Dendrobatidae > Ranitomeya > Ranitomeya variabilis. Next base: position 625,271,222 of record NC_135234.1, on the reverse strand, counting down.
TGTAATCACTTGCCGGCACTTTGAGGCCATGTGCACACGTTCAGTATTTTTCGCTATAAAAACGTGATAAAAACGTGAAAAAAACGCTTACATATGCCTCCCATTATTTTCAGTGTATTCCGCATATCTTGTGCAAATGTTGCATTTTTTTCCGCGAAAAAAATCGCATCGCGGAAAAAAAAGCAACATGTTCATTAAATTTGCGGAATTGCGGGGATTCCGCACAACTAGGAATGCATTGATTTGCTTACTTTCCACATGTGGCTATGCCCACCATGCGGGAAGTAAGCAGATCATTCATGTGCGGTTGGTACCCAGGGTGGAGGAGAGGAGACTCTCCTCTACGAACTGGGCACCGTATAATTGGTAAAAAAAAAAAAGAATTAAAATAAAAAATAGTCATATGCTCACCTTTGATGGCCCCCGCAGTCTTCCCGCCTCTCAGGTGCACGCTGCCGCTTCGGTTCCTATAGCTGGTGTGTGTGAAGGACCTGCGAAGATGTCGTGGTCACATGACCGCGATGACGTCGCGGTCACGTGACCGCGACGTCATCGAAGGTCCTGCACACACCATCTATAGGAACGGAAGCCGCTGAGGAGATTGGCTGTCTGCAGAAGGTGAGTATAACCATTTTTTTAATTATTTTTAACATTCTATCTTTTACTATTGATGCTGCATAGGCAGCATCTATAGTAAAAAGTTGGTCACACTTGTCAAACACTATGTTTGACAAGTGTGACCAACCTGTCAATCAGTTTTCCAAGCGATGCTATAGATCGCTTGGAAAACTTTAGCATTCTGCAAGCTAATTACGCTTGCAAAATGCTAAAAAAAACGCGAAAAAAACAGGAAAAAAAATGCAAAAAGAGACATGCGGATTTCTTGCAGAAAATTTCCGGTTTTCTTCAGGAAATTTCTGCAAGAAATCCTGACGTGTGCACATACCCCGACAGTCTGCTCTGCACACACACGCTGCAGGGCAGTCTGTCAATCAGAGTGCAGGGGAGTGATTACAGTGCTCTCACTGTATAGTGAGTGATGAGTGTAACTGCTCCTCACACCGCCCCGATGACTGGAAGCAAATGGCTTCAGGGAGAATATAACATCATTTTCTCCCTGCAGCTGTCACACCAGTTGCCTGTTAGACATGGTTTAAATGCCATTTACCTGCCAATCATTACTAAATTCTGCAGGTATACAGCGTTTTTTGTGTTTTTATTTCTCCTTAATCCTATAGTGCTTGCTTCAGGACACTCTTACCTTACCAGATGCCATGCCCTGTTTTCAGACAAACTAGGGAATATGAGTAGACATAAGTGTGAGTATAAAACATATAGATCCTATTGTAATTAGCCATATTAGGATCCAGAAGTGTTTCTAAACCAGAATGTTTAAAACAATAAGTTTATTTATTCAAAAATCAATATATATTGCAAGACAAGTAAAACAGATTGGTGCCTCAAACCAAACAAACAGAGGCCAGCAAGAAGTAGGACAACGCACAATTATAGGATGAAGAAAGCTATCCACTATAACAATTGATATCTATTGGTAATGTTGGAGTACATATACAATCAACAGAAATGTTGTATATTCTCAATTAGGAAATAATAATCCTATATTAGCAACTAAATCTGTCTGTGTTGCTGGTATGACAGATGTGAGAGATATGGGAGCATATCCACCACTCCAAAAACTATTACTAAGGGCACGGTTCAGCCATCAATAGAAAAACACATAGCCACTACAAATGCATAGTCCCTTCATATACCCATGCACACAAAAACAGCACAGTACCCATTCCTCCACATATTACCTAGATGCGTGTCCACCAAAATTTCACTGCCAAGTGGCAGGCTGAGCCTCCGCACCCCGACGTGCGATTCGCAGTTGCTTCTTCCTGGGGGTGTGTCCATTTACAGGTGTCATATGACTTATACCGTCACGCGGCCAATCAAAATAGAATGGGAGGAGCTACACCATCATGAAACCAATGAGGGTAGGCGGGTGTGTCTATAAGCAGGCATCATATGACTCATGCCCTCAAGCGGCCAATCCAATTCAAGTGGGAGGAGCTACTCCGTCATACCACCAATGAGTGCAGGCAATAGGGTTTAAAAAGTAAGTGTGAGTGTAAGGTAACATACTGACTGCTTTACGAGTGCAAGATGGCGACACCGACGCCTGCATTATGAATAGCTGATCAGAGCATGAAGACCCCTCACAGGACACCCCGGAGCATGAGCATAACATTAATTCAAATCTGAAAATAAAGATCAAACAACAACCACAAGATGGATTTTATCAACCAGGTATCATTTTAATCAGTATAACAGTGCCGACCTGACACTGTCTGTAGGTTACTGTGCACAATCCTGCTGACAGGTTCACTTTGAGAGACAGATTGGCTTTCCGGAGACAGGTCCTAGGAAAGGACGCCTAGCCACGAGACCTCAAGCTTATAATGCAGAAAGGTAATGGGCTTAGAGCAGGACTGAGAGACTGGGATTAGTGAAGGGTCCTGAGTGGATGATCCAGGACGCCAGTAGTGGAAGAAATAGGACACAGAACCGCTGAAGTAAAGGAGACTTGTTGATCAGGACAGTAGTGCTAAAGCGGGGTTGTGGTGAAGTATGAGAAACATGGGACACAGAGGTCCCTGGAGTATACTACTAGGGAAGGATACTGTGTATAAAATGCTTCATGCTGCAAAGAAAACGTTCATAAGACTTTGTACCATCTATCTCCTGTATATAACCCTTATCAAGTTTCTGTTTAGTAAAGAGTTCATTTCTGAAAGGTGGTCTCCATCACTGAACTGTAAAACATTTGGTCCTGCAAACCAGAAACATCAATTATATGTGGCCTGCACTGCCCTCACAACACCCAGCAAAGACCTCCACTTTCATGTAATGTGCTGGGGAACCCGTGCCACGTTATACCAATATCCAACAAAGTTCTTCAGGATCAGTTCAACACAAACATTAAAAAACAAGCTAATTTGCTGATCGCTGGGGTTAGGACTACTGGAATCCTCAATGATCCAAAGGTTCAGGCTGTGGAGTCCTGCGTACAGGGCTCTGCAGCCCCATCTTGAATGGAGCAGAGGTGTGCTTGCTTGGCCTCTGGTCCATTTATGATCAATAGGACTACCAACAGTTACATTTCAATGGTTGAGGGATAACACTTTTAAAAATGGAAGCCTGAGGGATGGTGTGATTTAGAGATTTACAATACATAAAGATTCTGTAAAACTGTCTGCAGAGCTCTTAGAAGATAAAAGCCTTAAATTACCATATAATTGTAAGAGAAAACAAATAATAACATGTTTCAAACACATTATGGAGATTCATTACAAAATGTACAGCAAACGCTTTATGACAAAAATGTAGCTGGGTACATACCCTGGCTCTGTCGAGCTGTTGCTGAGCCTGCCTCTCCACCTCGCGGCGGGCAGCCTCCCGATCCTCCTCCAGTGACACGTCGGAGTCTAACGATGGACGACTTGTGTAGGAATCAGCTGAACCCTGCAAAGAAAACATTTTTTGAAAGGAATTATTCCTTGGGTTGCCATAAATTAATTTTACATTTGGATATTCTGAGATAAAGCATTCAATGCAGAATACTTTACAAAATACACATGAAATGCATTGTCAGTCAAAACCAAAAGCAAGACCCTAAACAGCAAAACTATGCGGCAACATGGGAACAAGACAGATGAACAATACCAAGGCCCAAGTTAGAGAAGTGCACAATGCTTAAAAACCTTAGCTAGGTTTGTCAGATTTGTTAGGCACAGGAAACTTGCCACTAAAACAATTTGCCTTCAAATGTATTTAAAACCAGCAGTGACGCTCATGGGCACAAATGTGAAACCTCTGGTAAATGGTTGTGGCCTGTGTGATACCATCAATCTGTTCTCGGCTCTCATATAATGACATGTCAAGACAAGACTGATCTTGAGTAAGTACACCGTGATCTCTTCCTACAGACTTGTGCACACTACCACATTACAGCTCCAAGGTGTGCACTGCTGTAACAAGGACCAAGGTCCACAGCTGCCTACCCCTTTCAGGGGTATCTATACAGAATACAAAATGCTCCATCAGATGCCATATTTTAGAAATATTTCCTACTAAAAGGCACTGCCTCTATAGTGCGGAGTTGTATGGTCACTATATCACACCGTGGCATGCTAGGACTTTGTACTTCTGTAGAGGCTCCATGTGCATGAAGCCTCTCCTGACCCTGTGTCAGTAACAAGAGCCACCCAAAAGCAGCCAAAAAAGGTAGAACTGCCAAAGATATCCATCCTCCCAAGTAATAACACCCAGAATGAACGTTCTTCTTTCACGCATAGCTACAGAAAAGGAGTGTTTCCATGAAATTTGTCCCAGTGTTTAAAGGAAGTGAATTTTTTAAATGATGTGTATATGAAAAAAAAGTACTTTACTTAAAAAACAAAAATGCTGATCTAGTGTTTTTTCTTCTACTTTATGTATTTTAATACAACTACGGGCTGCAATATGAATTTACTTCTGTGTAATGTGCAAGTGCATAACTATTCCACAAAGCAGATACAGCTTGAGATAATTGTCAAATTACTTTTGGTCCCTTTAAAAAGAGGCAGCTACATATTGAAGAGGTGTCATTCCTAAACTCTTACTCCACGCTGCAGCGATCGGCATCGTTGTCGATATCGCTGCAGCGTCATTTAGTGTGAAGGTACCTTAACACTAGCATCCACCAACACAAGGGAGGTAACCTTACTTAGCTACATGCTCTGTATATCACAGGGCCATCACCAATAGTCTAAAAATGGGCTACATTTCCAAACCTCGTGAACTACTGATAAATCTGGAGAATTTCAGACTGTCTAGAATAAACTGTGATCATAAATGGCGTCCTCTCCTTTTCTTTATATTTCTCTCTCTCTTCCTCTATATAATATAGAACTGTGCAAAAAATCTTGGTAAAAAATGCTACAAAGTAAGAATGCTTTAAATTAAAGTACAAGGTTAATAAACAAAAAAGAAATCTAAATCAAATCAATATTGGATGTGACCATTTGGATTTTGTTTATTGATAAAAAAAATAAACCATTAACACTTCTATTTTTGAAAGTGGTTTTACTTTGCAGCTTTTTTTCCATTCCTGCCTAAAACTTTTGCACAGTACTATTAGTAAAATATATAAATATTAAAGTATTCTTTTCATGCATTTTAAATATACATATATACAGTATAAATCATATTGAAAAAAATGAAAAAAACTTATATTTAATGTTATTATTTTACAACACAATCACTTTAAGACTGATCCTTCATCATATGCTACAAATCCCAATGTAACAGCTTCCACACACAACCATCTCCTAGGACAATGTTTTAACAAGCACAGATTCTTGGTTGGACCTGTTCCCATCATAAACAAAAGTTCCTTAAGCTCTGCTGTAGAATAAATGATAGTCCTTTTTTCTGGTACTCTGCAAATTTCTGCATCTTTAAAAATAGATGTGACTCTTAAAAATTGTATTTTTATCTTTACATAACCAAGATGAACAATTCACAAATGTGCAAGATAAGCAAAGTTCATATTCCACAAGCAATAATGATCCATCACAATAAGTGTGTATCGCAGAAAACGTGATTGGATACAGTCAACTTGAATTACGTGTAATCATTAGGAATCATTATTAAATTTCATTCTAAAATGATGACAATTGACAATCAATAGGAAGATGAAATATTATTCTGAAGGCTTATCAGATGCCAATAGATCATGGATATTCAGCGTTTGTATTGCTGTGTTTTTTCTCGCAAATAGGACACTATTCTAAGAGGAGTGTTAGCTGTCCCTTTGTGCATTTAATATGGCTGATCTTTATTTTCAATTGGTCTATTGCCAGGTATACAATACTGACAAAACTTTATCAATAATTAATACTTCTTCCTACAGGGCAATTTACTAAATCATATGTAGTAATTGAAAGAATACACCCATAAGCCTTATAATGAAAGGACCGTTCTCTATTGGATGTGCGCATCTATGGACTTATTGTGTTTCATTGAGCCACAATTTGGAGAAATGTAGTGGAGTTAAGTTAACCAACTAATACAGTTGTGGCCAAAAGTATTGACACCCCTGCAATTCTGTCAGATAATACTCAGTTTCTTCCTGAAAACGATTGCAAACACAGATTCTTTGGTATTATTATCTTCATTTAATTTGTCTTAAATGAAAAAACACAAAAAGAATTGTCCTAAAGCCAAATTGGATATAATTCCACACCAAACATAAAAAAGTATTAGCACTGTTCGAAAAATCATGTGATGCTTCTCTAATTTGTGTAATTAACAGCACCTGTAACTTACCTGTGGCACCTAACAGGTGTTGGCAATAACTAAATCACACTTGCAGCCAGTTGACATGGATTAAAGTTGACTCAACCCTGTCCTGTGTCCTTGTGTGTACCACACTGAGCATGGAGAAAAGAAAGAAGACCAAAGAACTTGAGGACTTGAGAAACCAAATTGTGAGGAAGCATGAGCAATCTCAAGGCTACAAGTCCATCTCCAAAGACCTGAATGTTCCTGTGTCTACCGTGCGCAGTGCCATCAAGAAGTTTAAAGCCCATGGCACTGTGGCTAACCTCACTAGATGTGGACAAAAAAGAAAAATTGACAAGAGATTTCAACGCAAGATTGTGCGGATGTTGGATAAAGAACCGCGACTAACATCCAAACAAGTTCAAGCTGCCCTGCAGTCCGAGGGTACAACAGTGTCAACCCGTACTATCCGTCGGCATCTGAATGAAAAGGGACTGTATGGTAGGAGACCCAGGAAGACCCCACTTCTTACCCCGAGACATAAAAAAGCCAGGCTGGAGTTTGCCAAAACTTACCTGAAAAAGCCTAAAACATTTTGGAAGAATGTTCTCTGGTCAGATGAGACAAAAGTAGAGCTTTTTGGGCAAAGGCATCAACATAGAGTTTACAGGAGAAAAAAAAGGCATTCAAAGAAAAGAACACGGTCCCTACAGTCAAACATGGCGGAGGTTCCCTGATGTTTTGGGGTTGCTTTGCTGCCTCAGGCTCTGGACTGCTTGACCGTGTGCATGGCATTATGAAGTCTGAAGACTACCAACAAATTTTGCAGCATAATGTAGGGCCCAGTGTGAGAAAGCTGGGTCTCCCTCAGAGGTCATGGGTCTTCCAGAAGGACAATGACCCAAAACACACTTCAAAAAGCACTAGAAAATGGTTTGAGAGAAAGCACTGGAGACTTCTAAGGTGGCCAGCAATGAGTCCAGACCTTAATCCCATATAACACCTGTGGAGAGATCTAAAAATGGCAGTTTGGAGAAGGCACCCTTCAAATATCAGGGACCTGGAGCAGTTTGCCAAAGAAGAATGGTCTAAAATTCCAGCAAATCATTGTAAGAAACTCATTGATGGTTACCGGAAGCGGTTGGTCGCAGTTATTTTGGCTAAAGGTTGCGCAACCAAGTATTAGGCTGAGGGTGCCAATACTTTTGTCTGGCCCATTTTTTGAGTTTTGTGTGAAATGATCAATGTTTTGCTTTTTGCTTCATTCTCTTTTGTGTTTTTTCATTTAAGACAAATTAAATGAAGATAATAATACCAAAGAATTTGTGATTGCAATCATTTTCAGGAAGAAACTGAGTATTATCTGACAGAATTGCAGGGGTGTCAATACTTTTGTCCACAACTGTAAATGGTGTAAAGAAGAGTAGAAAGGTGATAAATATGCAAAATGTCATGATCCAGACTGGGTTTTGAGTCCTGTCTTCCCTTTTCCTGGTCTGATTATGTCAGGGGCTAACTTTTCTCAGCCTCAGTCTGGTCTCAGGTTTGCTATTAAGCCCCCCTTGTCCTGCAGATCATGTCAGTTATAGTTTCTGCCTAGTGCTGCTGTAGCTGACTCTGATTGCTCCTATTTGTCCTGCTGCGTTTGCTGTCTGAACCTGTGCCTCTGTTTTCCCCTGTTCCTATCTAGACTCTGTTTCCCTTTAGTGTGTAGACTCCTGTTATGACCCAAATGGCGAGGGTCTCAGAGGAACGTGGAAGTCTGCAGAATACAAAAATCCAGCTCATAGGGCAGTGGTAACTGGGTTGACCATATATCTACTCCTAACGCCAACACTAGAAGTAGCCGGGGATCATTCCTACGTTGATTCTAGATGACACGCGCCAGCCGGAGAATCTAGCTACCCCTAGTAGAGGAAAACAAAGACCTTTCTTGCCTCCAGAGAAGGGGACCCCAAAGCTGGATAGAAGCCCCCCACAAATAATGACGGTGAGGTAAGAGGAAATGACAAACACAGAAATGAACCAGGTTTAGCACAGAGAGGCCCGCTTACTGATAGCAGAATAAAGAAAGGTAACTTATATGGTCAACAAAAACCCTATCAAAATCCACACTGGAAATTCAAGAACCCCCGAACCGTCTAACGGTCCGGGGGGAGAACACCAGCCCCCCTAGAGCTTCCAGCAAAGGTCAGGATATAGATTTGGAACAAGCTGGACAAAAATACAAAACCAAAACAAATAGCAAAAAGCAAAAGGCAGACTTAGCTGATATAACTGGAACCAGGATCAGTAGACAAGAGCACAGCAGACTAGCTCTGATAACTACGTTGCCAGGCATTGAACTGAAGGTCCAGGGAGCTTATATAGCAACACCCCTAACTAACGACCCAGGTGCGGATAAAAGGAATGACAGAAAAACCAGAGTCAAAAAACTAGTAACCACTAGAGGGAGCAAAAAGCAAATTCACAACAGTACCCCCCCCCTTAGTGAGGGGTCACCGAACCCTCACCACGACCACCAGGGCGATCAGGATGAGCGGCATGAAAGGCACGAACTAAATCGGCCGCATGAACATCAGAGGCGACCACCCAGGAATTATCCTCCTGACCATAGCCCTTCCACTTGACCAGGTACTGAAGCCTCCGCCTGGAGAGGCGAGAATCCAAGATCTTCTCCACCACGTACTCCAACTCGCCCTCAACCAACACCGGAGCAGGAGGCTCAGCAGAAGGAACTACAGGCACAATGTACCGCCGCAACAAGGACCTATGAAATACATTGTGAATAGCAAACGACACAGGAAGATCCAGACGAAAAGATACAGGATTAAGGATTTCCAATATCTTGTAAGGCCCAATAAAACGAGGTTTAAATTTGGGAGAGGAGACCTTCATAGGAACAAAGCGGGAAGAAAGCCATACCAAATCCCCAACGCGTAGTCGGGGACCCACACCGCGGCGGCGGTTGGCAAAGCGCTGAGCCTTCTCCTGTGACAACTTCAAGTTGTCCACCACATGATTCCAAATCTGCTGCAACCTATCCACCACAGAATCCACCCCAGGACAGTCAGAAGGCTCCACATGACCCGAAGAAAAGCGAGGATGGAAACCAGAGTTGCAGAAAAAAGGCGAAACCAAGGTGGCGGAACTAGCCCGATTATTAAGGGCAAACTCAGCCAACGGCAAGAATGTAACCCAATCGTCCTGATCAGCAGAGACAAAACACCTCAAATAAGCCTCCAAAGTCTGATTGGTTCGCTCCGTCTGTCCATTAGTCTGAGGATGGAAAGCAGACGAAAACGACAAATCAATGCCCATCCTACTACAAAAGGATCGCCAGAACCTGGAAACGAACTGGGATCCTCTGTCTGACACAATATTCTCAGGGATGCCGTGCAAACGAACCACGTTCTGGAAAAACACAGGAACCAGATCGGAAGAGGAAGGCAGCTTAGGCAAAGGAACCAAATGGACCATCTTGGAGAAGCGATCACATATCACCCAGATAACGGACATGCCCTGAGATAGCGGAAGATCAGAAATGAAATCCATGGAGATATGTGTCCAAGGTCTCTTCGGGACAGGCAAGGGCAAGAGCAAACCGCTGGCACGAGAACAGCAAGGCTTAGCTCGAGCACAAGTCCCACAGGACTGCACAAATGACCGCACATCCCTTGACAAGGAAGGCCACCAAAAGGACCTGGCCACCAGATCTCTGGTGCCAAAAATTCCCGGGTGACCTGCCAACACCGAGGAATGAACCTCGGAAATGACTCTGCTGGTCCACTTATCCGGGACAAACAGTCTGTCAGGTGGACAAGACTCAGGCCTATCAGCCTGAAATCTCTGCAACACATGTCGCAGATCCGGAGAAATAGCTGACAAGATAACTCCATCTTTAAGAATACCAACAGGATCAGCGACTCCAGGAGCATCAGGCACAAAGCTCCTAGAAAGAGCATCGGCCTTCACATTCTTTGAACCTGGTAAATACGAGACAACAAAATCAAAGCGGGAGAAAAACAATGACCAGCGGGCCTGTCTAGGATTAAGGCGTTTAGCAGACTCGAGATACATCAGATTTTTGTGATCAGTCAAGACCACCACACGATGCTTAGCACCCTCGAGCCAATGACGCCACTCCTCAAATGCCCATTTCATGGCCAACAACTCCCGATTGCCCACATCATAATTTCGCTCGGCAGGCGAAAACTTCCTAGAGAAAAAGGCACAAGGTTTCATAACAGAGCAACCAGGGCCTCTCTGCGACAAAACGGCCCCGGCCCCAATCTCCGAAGCATCCTCCTCAACCTGAAAGGGAAGTGAGACGTCAGGCTGGCACAAAACAGGCGCCGAAGTAAACCGGCGTTTCAACTCCTGGAAAGCCTCCACGGCAGCAGGAGCCCAGTTAGCTACATCGGAGCCCTTCTTGGTCATATCCGTCAAAGGTTTCACAATGCTAGAAAAATTAGCGATAAAACGACGGTAGAAGTTAGCGAAGCCCAAGAACTTCTGAAGACTCTTAACTGACGAGGGCTGAGTCCAATCAAGAATAGCTCGGACCTTGACTGGGTCCATCTCCACAGCAGAAGGGGAAAAAATGAACCCCAAAAAGGGAACCTTCTGTACACCAAAGAGACACTTTGAGCCCTTGACAAACAAAGAATTTTCACGCAAAATTTTAAAGACCAACCTGACCTGCTCCACATGCGAATCCCAATTATCAGAAAAAACCAAAATATCATCCAGATAAACAATCAAAAATTTATCCAGATACTTCCGGAAAATGTCATGCATAAAGGACTGAAAAACTGAAGGCGCATTGGAGAGCCCAAAAGGCATCACCAAGTACTCAAAATGACCTTCGGGCGTATTGAATGCGGTTTTCCATTCATCACCTTGCTTAATGCGCACAAGGTTGTACGCACCACGAAGGTCTATCTTGGTGAACCACTTGGTACCCTTAATCCGGACAAACAAGTCAGACAACAGCGGTAAAGGATACTGAAATTTGACAGTGATCTTATTTAAAAGCCGATAATCAATACAAGGTCTCAAAGATCCGTCCTTTTTTGCCACAAAAAAGAATCCCGCACCAAGAGGGGAAGAAGACGGACGAATATGTCCTTTCTCCAAAGACTCCTTGATATATGAACGCATAGCGGTATGTTCAGGTACCGACAGATTAAACAGTCTTCCCTTAGGAAATTTACTGCCTGGGATCAAATCTATAGCACAGTCACAGTCCCTATGAGGAGGCAGTGCACTGGACTCAGACTCACTGAAGACATCCTGATAATCAGACAAATACTCCGGAACTTCCGAAGGCGTAGAAGAAGCAATAGACACAGGCAGGGAATCCCCATGAATACCACGACAGCCCCAACTTGAGACTGACATAGCCTTCCAGTCCAGGACTGGATTATGGGTCTGTAACCATGGCAGCCCTAAAACAACCAAATCATGCATTTTATGTAAAACCAGGAAACGTATCACCTCGCGGTGTTCAGGAGTCATGCACATGGTAACCTGTGTCCAATACTGCGGTTTATTTGCTGCCAATGGTGTAGCATCAATACCCCTAAGAGGAATAGGATTTTCTAATGGTTCAAGAGTAAAACCACAGCTCTTAGCAAATGAGAGATCCATGAGACTCAGGGCAGCACCTGAATCTACAAACGCCATGACAGGATAAGATGACAGTGAGCAAATCAAAGTTACAGACAGAATAAATTTAGGTTGCAAATTACCAACGGTGACAGGACTAACAACCTTAGCTATACGTTTAGAGCATGCTGAGATAACATGTGTAGAATCACCACAGTAGTAGCACAAGCCATTCCGGCGTCTATGAATTTTCCGCTCATTTCTAGTCAGGATTCTATCACATTGCATTAAATCAGGTGTCTGTTCAGACAACACCATGAGGGAATTTGCGGTTTTTCTATCACATTGCACTGAATTAGGTGTCTGTTCAGACAACACCATGAGGGAATTTGCGGTTTTGCGCTCCCGCAACCGCCGGTCAATTTGAATAGCCAGTGCCATAGTATCATTCAGACCTGTGGGAATGGGAAAACCCACCATAACATTCTTAATGGCTTCAGAAAGGCCATTTCTAAAATTAGCGGCCAGTGCACACTCGTTCCAATGTGTCAGCACGGACCATTTCCGAAATTTTTGGCAATACACTTCAGCCTCGTCCTGCCCCTGAGACATAGCCAGCAAGGCCTTTTCTGCCTGAATCTCAAGATTGGGTTCCTCAAAGTAAACCGAGCGCCAGAAAAAACGCATCAAGATCAGCCAATGCCGGATCTCCTGGCGCCAGCGAAAAAGCCCAATCCTGAGGGTCGCCCCGTAAGAACGAAATAACAATTTTTACTTGCTGAGCAGAATCTCCAGATGAACAGGGTCTCAGGGACAAAAACAATTTACAATTATTCACGAAATTCCTAAACTTAAACCTGTCTCCGGAAAACAGTTCAGGAATCGGTATTTTAGGTTCTGACCTAGGATTTCTGATAACATAGTCTTGTATGCCCTGCACACGAGTAGCCAGCTGGTCCACACTTGTAATCAAGGTCTGGACATTCATGTCTGCAGCAAGCATAGCCACTCTGAGGTAAAGGGGAAGAAGAAAAAAAAAACTCAGAATCTTCTTTCTTATAATCCCTCTTCTGCAATGCATTAAACATTTAATACTGGCCTGGCAAACTGTTATGACCCCAATGGCGAGGGTCTCAGAGGAACGTGGAAGTCTGCAGAATACAAAAATCCAGCTCATAGGGCAGTGGTAACTGGGTTGACCATATATCTACTCCTAACGCCAACACTAGAAGTAGCCGGGGATCATTCCTACGTTGATTCTAGATGACACGCGCCAGCCGGAGAATCTAGCTACCCCTAGTAGAGGAAAACAAAGACCTTTCTTGCCTCCAGAGAAGGGGACCCCAAAGCTGGATAGAAGCCCCCCACAAATAATGACGGTGAGGTAAGAGGAAATGACAAACACAGAAATGAACCAGGTTTAGCACAGAGAGGCCCGCTTACTGATAGCAGAATAAAGAAAGGTAACTTATATGGTCAACAAAAACCCTATCAAAATCCACACTGGAAATTCAAGAACCCCCGAACCGTCTAACGGTCCGGGGGGAGAACACCAGCCCCCCTAGAGCTTCCAGCAAAGGTCAGGATATAGATTTGGAACAAGCTGGACAAAAATACAAAACCAAAACAAATAGCAAAAAGCAAAAGGCAGACTTAGCTGATATAACTGGAACCAGGATCAGTAGACAAGAGCACAGCAGACTAGCTCTGATAACTACGTTGCCAGGCATTGAACTGAAGGTCCAGGGAGCTTATATAGCAACACCCCTAACTAACGACCCAGGTGCGGATAAAAGGAATGACAGAAAAACCAGAGTCAAAAAACTAGTAACCACTAGAGGGAGCAAAAAGCAAATTCACAACAGACTCCCTGGTTTGACTGGGCATGTATCCTGACCTGTTTCTGTCTTTTGTCTCATCCGCTCCTGACTGTTACGGACCTCCTCGCTTGTCTCTTACCGTGAGTTTGCTTATTCCTTTGGTACTGCGCTACAGTCTAGGATTTGACCCGATGTGTTTGGACTATTTTGCTGCCACCTGTGGTAGCCTCACTGTTGCACTGCAGGTTAGCTTTGTTTAGGTACAGACCTTCTTCCTCTCTACTGCCATCTAGTGAAGCCTGCACCTATTATTCACCGAAACCCAGCACTACATAATCAGATAAATCTTATATAATAAAACATAACCTTTATTTTAAATAGAGATAAGAAACAACAATCACAATCTAAAAAACCGTCCACTGTTTGGCTGTAGAAAAGATACAGGGTGCATGGAGTCCCTAATGTCAAACTGTCTAAGCCCTACCTTGCTGCGGAGGTTGGCACCCTATAAGACCTGCGCAATGGCGCCCCCGCTCAACGTAGGCTCCCCTAACTCACCCTCAGAGACCCTCAAGTGAGAGAAGATAGACAAACAGCAGACCATTCAAACAGACAAACAAATAAATAAGTATACTCTATATTAGGGGCACTGAATAATGATAAAGTGCAAAAAAGTGCTGTAATAATTTTCAATGACACGCACCAGAATTGCACATATCCCCATACGGCCTATAGCCAAATATACTGTACCTAATTGCTCACTAGCTGCCTGCGGGGGTTGGCACCCTAGATGTCCTGTGCAATTAGCGCCCCCGCTCCCGTTGTCTGACCCTAATAAGCCATAAGACCGCCAATTGGTCAAAAACAAATATATACAAAGAGGCAGGTCGAGCATACAGTACTTAGTGTAGGTACACCATAGCCCCTAAATATAAACATATACAAATAAGACAATTTGCATTATATCCCCAATGTCTTTAAATAATGCATAAACATAGCACAATAAATATGCTCATCTCAGTATGTTTATCTCGACGCGTTTCCCTGAAATCAGTTCATCAGGAGACATACTAGAGAGATAACAAACTTATCTGAGTGAAGGGTAAGAAGATAGATCACTTCAGAGGAGATATACGATATTGTAGTGGGGAACGATATCCATCCCTGACCACCTGTTCATAACAGCCTTATGTGTGTAATATGCACTCTGCTTTATATACCTGACCTCCTCGTCGTGTTGAATCAGCGTCCTACGGTGCCCGCCAGTGTAATCATTTCCGGGTTTCCTCTCTGCGCAAGTGTCAGTTTCCGTCTTCCTTCCCATTGGCGTTCCTCACTTGGAACGCAAGTGCGTGTCATTATACGCATGTCCTATAGTTACTGGCTTGAAATGCAAATGCGTGTCACTCTGCGCAGGCTCAATAGTTAATTATCAGCCAGAGTTACATTTCACCAGAACGTAACAGCGTACCTCACCGCGCAGTCGTACTAGCGCTACAGCTCATGTAAGCTCCTTACTTGCAGATGCGTGTCATTTAGCGCAGGCTGCATAGCTAGGTATTAGGAATGGCGTACACTGGAATACCACAGAGTACCTCATCACGCAGGCACTAGCGCTTATAAATCATTCTTCAATACAATCATATTCTTAAATACAGAATTACCCAGGGGCATATATTGCCTAAAGAGGACCACCATTTCACAGCAAAATACACATGACGCTGAAAAAAACAACCAAAAAACCTCCCTACCATTAATTAGAGTGTGCACTAGAAAATAAATCAATAAGAATAAAACTCATCTACAAATTGGGAGAATGTCGATACCCCACCGGACCATAACACAAGCACATCGTCTATGTACCTACCCCAAAATAATATTTGGGGTCTCCACCAGAAGGCATTGTCCTCTCCAAAAACTGATAGGTCCTCCCACCAGCCCTACCTCTCTACCTAGTGTGAGAATTCTGACTGACCTACTCAGGGAGAACGAGAGACCCTTGGATGTAGGCCCATTTACTGACCTTAAGCCTAAGAGTGTCAGAATGCCCCCTCAGGAAGGTCTTGATAGCACTGAAATATTTACCAGATTGGTGATCAAGGACCTGGAAAAAATCAGTGCTATAGGTGATGGGTATCATTCTAATCTGACGAGAGCAGAGAGGGAGGCATTGGATGGTTTGGCTGCTAATAAGGATTATGTGTTTAAACCCTCAGATAAAGGGGGTAACATGGTGATATTAGATCGAGAGCAATACCAGGTGATGTGTAATAACATCCTTAAGGACACATCTACTTATAGACCTCTTAAAAAAGATCCTACTAATGAGTTTATGGAGGACTTGAAAATACTCCTGACTGAGGCAAGAAATGCTGGCCTAATATCGAAGAACGAATATGACTTTATGCTTCCGAAGTTCCCAGTTCTGGCTGTGTTCTATTCATTGCCAAAGGTGCATAAGGGTTTGAGCCCACTAAAGGGCCGCCCAATAGTGGCTGGAATTGATTCAATTACACAGAACACAAGTGTGTATATTGATAGAGTTTTAAGACCTTTTGTGGTTTCATTGTCCTCTTATGTTAGGGACTCCTCGGATCTCCTCCTCAGGCTTGAGGATATTGTCCTTAGTGATGATGTATGTTTTGCCTCCATAGATGTGGAGGCGCTTTATAGTAACATTCCACACGATAAGGGCCTCCAGGCTACTAGTTTCTTTCTGAGATCAAGGGGTATACAATTGTCCCGGCACAATCAGTGCATTGTTGGGTTACTTGAGTTCGTGCTCAAACATAATTATTTTGCTTTTGGGGGTGGGTTCTTCCACCAGCTCAGGGGAACGGCGATGGGGAGCCCTTGTGCTCCCACGTATGCTAATCTTTTCCTGGGCTGGTGGGAGGACCTATCAGTTTTTGGAGAGGACGATGCCTTCTGGTGGAGACCCCAAATATTATTTTGGGGTAGGTACATAGACGATGTGCTTGTGTTATGGTCCGGTGGGGTATCGTCATTCTCCCAATTTGTAGATGAGCTCAATGACAATACAATTGGTCTCAGACTGACGTACGAGTTCCAACGTGATTCTATCAATTTCTTGGATTTGAAGATTTCCAGAGATTTCCAGAGGCAATGCAGGCCGGATTATTACTGAAATATTCTATAAACCAACTGCCACAAATAATTTGTTACGTTGGGAGAGCCATCATCCCGTAGCCTTGAGGAGGGGTATACCGAGGGGTCAGTACCTACGTATGAGGAGAAATTGTTCAACCGATTCTGCTTTTTTCCGACATGCGGGAGACTTGAGGGACAAATTTGTGGATAGGGGTTATCCGTTTGGGGTCTTAAATGAGGCCTTTAAAAACTCAAGTACTAAAGAAAGAGCCCCATTGCTTGTTAAAAAATCAAGGGAGGAAGATGGTAATGATTTGAGAATTATAGGTACTTTCGATAACCAGTCACAGAAGGTTAGAAATGTGATCCAAAAACATTGGGAGATCTTAAAAATGGACCCAGACTTAAGTGATATAGTTCCTGATACACCATACATCACGAATAGGAGAGGTAGATCAATTCGTGATCAATTGGTCCATAGTGCCTTCTTCCCTCAAAAGAAGTCTCCCACCTGGTTGGAGAGAAGACAGAATGGTACTTTTAAGTGTGGTAAATGCAAATTTTGCAAATATGTATCGAGGAGCTGTACTTTTGTGAGCTCCTGTACCGGTAAAATCTATGATATGAGACAATTTGCTAACTGCAAGACAGAAGGGGTGGTCTACCTATTCCAGTGCAGCTGCCCTATGGATTATGTGGGCAAAACAAAACGAGAGTTGCGCAGGAGGGTGGGCGAACATGTAGGAGATATTTTAAATGGAAGAGATACCCCTATTGCTAACCACATGAGGGAAGTACATGGGGGGGACTTAAAATGTTGTAATTTCTCAGTGATTGAAGTGGTCACACCACCGGTTAGAGGTGGGGACTGGGACCGTTTAATCTTACAAAAGGAAGCAAAATGGATATTTCGGATGAAGAGTATGAAGCCACAGGGCTTGAATGATTCACTGCAATTTGGTTGCTTTGTATAAGTTTCTGCCCCACCCCCTTTTTCCCTTTTTGAGAATCCCTTTTGGATTATAAACCCATGACCCATTGTCCCGAGAAAGGGGTTGGTCTTTATCATTTTCAGTTTTATTCTTATTGATTTATTTTCTAGTGCACACTCTAATTAATGGTAGGGAGGTTTTTGGTTGTTTTTTTCAGCATCATGTGTATTTTGCTGTGAAATGGTGGTCCTCTTTAGGCAATATATGCCCCTGGGTAATTCTGTATTTAAGAATATGATTGTATTGAAGAATGATTTATAAGCGCTAGTGCCTGCGTGATGAGGTACTCTGTGGTATTCCAGTGTACGCCATTCCTAATACCTAGCTATGCAGCCTGCGCTAAATGACACGCATCTGCAAGTAAGGAGCTTACATGAGCTGTAGCGCTAGTACGACTACGCGGTGAGGTACGCTGTTACGTTCTGGTGAAATGTAACTCTGGCTGATAATTAACTATTGAGCCTGCGCAGAGTGACACGCATTTGCATTTCAAGCCAGTAACTATAGGACATGCGTATAATGACACGCACTTGCGTTCCAAGTGAGGAACGCCAATGGGAAGGAAGACGGAAACTGACACTTGCGCAGAGAGGAAACCCGGAAATGATTACACTGGCGGGCACCGTAGGACGCTGATTCAACACGACGAGGAGGTCAGGTATATAAAGCAGAGTGCATATTACACACATAAGGCTGTTATGAACAGGTGGTCAGGGATGGATATCGTTCCCCACTACAATATCGTATATCTCCTCTGAAGTGATCTATCTTCTTACCCTTCACTCAGATAAGTTTGTTATCTCTCTAGTATGTCTCCTGATGAACTGATTTCAGGGAAACGCGTCGAGATAAACATACTGAGATGAGCATATTTATTGTGCTATGTTTATGCATTATTTAAAGACATTGGGGATATAATGCAAATTGTCTTATTTGTATATGTTTATATTTAGGGGCTATGGTGTACCTACACTAAGTACTGTATGCTCGACCTGCCTCTTTGTATATATTTGTTTTTGACCAATTGGCGGTCTTATGGCTTATTAGGGTCAGACAACGGGAGCGGGGGCGCTAATTGCACAGGACATCTAGGGTGCCAACCCCCGCAGGCAGCTAGTGAGCAATTAGGTACAGTATATTTGGCTATAGGCCGTATGGGGATATGTGCAATTCTGGTGCGTGTCATTGAAAATTATTACAGCACTTTTTTGCACTTTATCATTATTCAGTGCCCCTAATATAGAGTATACTTATTTATTTGTTTGTCTGTTTGAATGGTCTGCTGTTTGTCTATCTTCTCTCACTTGAGGGTCTCTGAGGGTGAGTTAGGGGAGCCTACGTTGAGCGGGGGCGCCATTGCGCAGGTCTTATAGGGTGCCAACCTCCGCAGCAAGGTAGGGCTTAGACAGTTTGACATTAGGGACTCCATGCACCCTGTATCTTTTCTACAGCCAAACAGTGGACGGTTTTTTAGATTGTGATTGTTGTTTCTTATCTCTATTTAAAATAAAGGTTATGTTTTATTATATAAGATTTATCTGATTATGTAGTGCTGGGTTTCGGGGAATAATTTTTGTTTTCCTGGGCACCTAGAATATTTTTGTCTGTGATAATTTGAAGCCTGCACCTAACTGCATTGCAGCAGAATCACACAAAAGTTGCCCGTTCTGACAATTGGTGGAGATCTCAGAGGTTGGACAGCCACAAATCTATAAGTTATTACCTATTCTTTGGTAATGTTAAACCAAACTTTACTCTTTGCAATGAGAATGATCGTTAGAGCAACCCTCCATCAGATATTAAAGGGAACCTGTCACCCCCCCCCCCCCAGTCATTTCAAACTAAAAGAGCCACCTTGTGCAGCAGTAATGCTGCATTCTGACAAGGTGGCTCTTTTAGTTCTGGGTGCTGTAACTAGAGAAATAATCCGTTTTTTAATTTGTCAGAAATACCTGGTCTTCAGTCAAGGAGGCTGGCGTTTCCCCCCTGCTTTAGACGCCACACAGCTGTGACTCACATCTTCTTGGCGCCGGGCGCCGCCTCCTCCTCACCGCTGTTTTGAAAATAGCCGGCGCCTGCGCTCTTTTCCCCTGCCTGGTGCAGGCGCAGTGAGCGCTGGCCGTCTTTCCTCATATGCAGCCCAGCTGACTGCGCCTGCGCGGCCGCCCTGCCTGTGAATCCCAGCCCCGCAATGTGAATAAATCATAAGTCACTGCGGGGCTGGGAATCACAAGCAGGGCAGAGGTGTAGTGTGTGTGTGTGTGTGTGTGTGTGTGTGTGTGTGTGTGTGTGTGTGTGTGTGTGTGTGGGGGGATTTTTTGCAGAGGGGCAGTGTAGGGGGTAAGGGTAATGTGGGAGTATTTTGCAGAGTAGTGTGTGGGGATATTTTGGAGAAGTGCAGTGTGAGAGGGACATTTTAAAGAGGCACAGTGTGGCAGGGAATTTTTGCAGAAGGCCGGTGTGGGGGTGGATATTTTGTGCAGGAAGCACAGGCAATTATTTATCCAGACTCACAGCATAGAAGATTTTCTTTATTTATGGGGCAGTATAATGATACTTAAATTTTTTAAAGGCACCGTGTCAGGAATTGCTGCTGAAGATGGAGAAGAGGAAGTTTGCAGAGACAACCTCAGGGCATTAAATCTCATCATGGCATCTATGCTACATGGAGACAAAGTGATGGGAACAACTTCAGTCAGAGAAGATGTTAAATATAAGGTACCTGGATGTAATTGTTTATTTGTGATACACTGACTACGTTTCATCCGTGCTGTGGTTCCCGCATGGCCCACAGTCTGATGCTGACTGTTAACAACAACGCTTAATATCTCCTTCACATTTTTAAAAATATACTGAGCGTTGTAGGTTAATGAGATACAATTGTACATGGGGCTGACCTGACATTGTAATTGATTGCTGTACTAAGCTTGATTTATTCTTGTACTAATGGTGGTTCTGCCACTGCATTCATGTACTGACGGTGGCTATGCCGCTGCATTTATGTACTAACGGCGGTTCTGCCGCTGCATTCCTGTACTGACGGTGGTTCTGACACTGCATTGATATACTGACGGAAGTTCTGATGCTTCATTCGTGCACTGATGTTGGTTCTGGCACTGCATTCATGTGATAATGGTGGCTCTGATCTTGTACACATGTAGTGTTCTGTCCAGCCATACAATTGCTGTCTAGAAAGTTTAGTCATTTTTTTATGTCTCCGTTATTACATTGTATTTTTGTGTGTATTAAGCCTTCCTATATTTCATATTGTAAGGTAACAGCACCATCTGCTGGCGGTTTAATGCATAGATTCTAGTTTAATTTGCAATGTATTATGGTAAGTTCCTAGGGCATTGTGGGATTGTTCCTGCTGCATTGTGGTCTTATCTATGACACTGTGAAGGGAACAGCAGCCATTGTTCCTCCATGCCTTTGAGGAAAAATACAACTCGCTTTTCTTCATGTTCCTTAAACAGCCCGATCTAAGCTGTCATGTTCTCAATGGCAAGAGAACATAGCATCAGCATATATAGGAACTAGCTCTTGGAAGATGGGAACTGAGCTGACCATGAACTAAACCTAACGCACAACTAGCAGTGGCCGGGTAGCATGCCTACGTTGATTCTAGATGCCCAGCACCAGCCGGAGGACTAAATAATGCTAGCAGAGGAAAATATTAGTCCTAGCTCACCTCTAGAGAAATACCCCGAAAGGAGACAGAGGCCCCCCACATGTATTGGCGGTGAATTAAGATGAAATAACAAACGTAGTATGAAAATAGGTTTAGCAAATTTGAGGTCCACTTACTACATAGCAGAAGACAGAAAGGACACTTTCATGGGCAGCTGAAAACCCTATCAAAACACCATCCAGGAATTACTTTAAAACTCTGGCATTAACTCATAACACCAGAGTGGCAATTCCTGTTCACAAGAGCTTTCCAGACACAGTAACGAAACTACAGCTGTGAACTGGAACAAAAATGCAAAAACAAACATGGACAAGAGTCCAACTTATCTAGTAGTTGTCTAGGAGCAGGAACAAGCACAGAGAGGCTTCTGATAACATTGTTGACCGGCAAGCAACTAACAGAGCAGCAAGGTTATATAGCGACTCCCACATCTTGATGGGAACAGGTGAACAGAGAAGATGAAAACACCAGTTCAATTCCACCAGTAGCCACCGGGGGAGCCCAGAATCCAAATTCACAACAGTACCCCCCCCTCAAGGAGGGGGCACCGAACCCTCACCAGAACCACCAGGGCGATCAGGATGGGCCCTATGAAAGGCACGAACCAGATCAGAGGCATGAACATCAGATGCATTCACCCAAGAATTATCCTCCTGGCCGTATCCCTTCCACTTGACCAGATACTGGAGTCTCCGTCTGGAAACACGAGAGTCTAAGATTTTCTCCACAACGTACTCCAACTCACCCTCAACCAACACCGGAGCAGGAGGCTCAACGGAAGGCACAACCGGTACCTCATACCTGCGCAATAATGACCGATGAAAAACGTTATGAATAGAGAAGGATGCAGGGAGGTCCAAACGGAAGGAAACAGGGTTAAGAATCTCCAATATCTTATACGGGCCGATGAACCGAGGCTTAAACTTAGGAGAAGAGACCCTCATAGGGACAAAACGAGAAGACAACCACACCAAATCCCCAACACAAAGCCGAGGACCAACACGACGGTGGCGGTTGGCAAAAAGCTGAGTCTTCTCCTGGGACAACCTCAAATTGTCCACCACCTGCCCCCAGATCTGATGCAATCTCTCCACCACAGCATCCACTCCAGGACAATCCGAAGATTCCACCTGACCAGAGGAAAATCGAGGATGAAACCCCGAATTACAGAAAAACGGGGACACCAAAGTGGCAGAGCTGGCCCGATTATTGAGAGCGAACTCTGCCAATGGCAAAAAAGCAACCCAATCATCCTGGTCAGCAGACACAAAACACCTCAGATATGTCTCCAGGGTCTGATTAGTCCGCTCGGTCTGGCCATTCGTCTGAGGATGGAAAGCGGACGAAAAAGATAAATCTATGCCCATCCTAGCACAGAATGCCCGCCAAAATCTAGACACGAATTGGGTCCCTCTGTCAGAAATGATATTCTCAGGAATACCATGCAAACGAACAACATTTTGAAAAAACAGAGGAACCAACTCGGAAGAAGAAGGCAACTTGGGCAGAGGAACCAAATGGACCATCTTAGAGAAACGGTCACACACCACCCAGATGACAGACATCTTCTGAGAAACAGGCAGATCTGAAATAAAATCCATCGAGATGTGCGTCCAAGGCCTCTTAGGAATGGGCAAGGGCAACAATAATCCACTAGCCCGAGAGCAACAAGGCTTGGCCCGAGCACAAACGTCACAAGACTGCACAAAGCCTCGCACATCTCGTGACAGGGAAGGCCACCAGAAGGACCTTGCCACCAAATCCCTGGTACCAAAAATGCCAGGATGACCTGCCAACGCAGAAGAATGAACCTCAGAGATGACTCTACTGGTCCAATCATCAGGAACAAACAGTTTATCAGGTGGGCAACGATCCGGTCTATCCGCCTGAAACTCCTGCAAGGCCCGCCGCAGGTCTGGAGAAACGGCTGACAATACCACTCCATCCTTAAGGATACCTGTGGGCTCAGAGTTACCAGGCGAGTCAGGCTCAAAACTCCTAGAAAGGGCATCCGCCTTAACATTCTTAGAACCCGGTAGGTATGACACCACAAAATTAAACCGAGAGAAAAATAATGACCAGCGCGCCTGTCTAGGATTCAGGCGCCTGGCGGTCTCAAGATAAATCAAGTTTTTGTGGTCAGTCAATACCACCACCTGATGTCTGGCCCCCTCAAGCCAATGGCGCCACTCCTCAAAAGCCCACTTCATGGCCAAAAGCTCCCGATTCCCAACATCATAATTCCGCTCAGCGGGCGAAAATTTACGGGAAAAGAAGGCACAAGGCCTCATCACGGAGCAGTCAGAACTTTTCTGCGACAACACTGCCCCAGCTCCGATCTCAGAAGCGTCGACCTCAACCTGAAAAGGTAGAGCAACATCAGGCTGACGCAACACAGGGGCAGAGGAAAAACGGCGCTTAAGCTCCCGAAAGGCCTCCACAGCGTCAGGGGACCAATCAGCAACATCAGCACCCTTCTTAGTCAAATCGGTCAATGGCTTAGCAATATCCGAAAAACCAGCAATAAATCGACGATAAAAGTTAGCAAAGCCCAAAAATTTCTGAAGACTCTTAAGAGAAGAGGGCTGCGTCCAACCACAAATAGCTTGAACCTTGACAGGATCCATTTCAATGGAAGAGGGAGAAAAAATAAATCCCAAAAAGGAAATCCTCTGTACCCCAAAAACACACTTAGAACCCTTCACACACAAAGAATTAGACCGCAAAACCTGGAAAACCCTCCTGACTTGCTGGACATGAGAGTCCCAGTCATCCGAAAAAATCAGAATATCATCCAGATACACAATCATAAATTTATCCAAATAATCGCGAAAAATATCATGCATAAAGGACTGGAAAACTGACGGAGCATTTGAAAGACCAAAAGGCATCACTAAATACTCAAAGTGGCCCTCGGGCGTATTAAATGCGGTTTTCCACTCATCCCCCTGCCTGATTCGCACCAAATTATACGCCCCACGAAGGTCAATCTTAGAGAACCACTTGGCCCCCTTTATGCGAGCAAACAAATCAGTCAGCAACGGCAATGGGTATTGATATTTTACAGTGATTTTATTCAAAAGCCGATAATCGATACATGGTCTCAAAGAGCCGTCTTTTTTTGACACAAAGAAAAAACCGGCTCCTAAGGGAGATGACGATGGACGAATATGTCCCTTTTCCAAGGACTCCTTTATATATTCTCGCATAGCAGCATGTTCAGGCACAGACAGATTAAATAAACGACCCTTTGGGTATTTACTACCCGGGATTAAATCTATGGCATAATCGCACTCTCGGTGCGGAGGTAATGAACCAAGCTTGGATTCTTCAAAGACGTCACGATAGTCAGACAGGAACTCAGGAATTTCAGAGGGAATAGATGATGAAATGGAAACCACAGGTACATCCCCATGAGCCCCCTTACATCCCCAGCTCAACACAGACATAGCTCTCCAGTCGAGGACTGGGTTGTGAGATTGCAGCCAAGGCAATCCTAGCACCAAATCATCATGTAGATTATACAGCACCAGAAAGCGAATAATCTCCTGGTGATCCGGATTAATACGCATAGTTACTTGTGTCCAGTATTGTGGTTTATTATTAGCCAATGGGGTGGAGTCAATCCCCTTCAGAGGAATAAGAGTCTCCAAAGGCTCTAAATCATACCCACAGCGTTTGGCAAAGGACCAATCCATAAGACTCAAAGCGGCGCCAGAGTCGACATAGGCGTCCGTGCTAATAGATGACAAAGAGCAAATCAAGGTCACAGATAGAATAAACTTAGACGGTAAGGTGCAAATGGAAACAGATTTATCAAGCTTTTTAGTGCGCTTAGAGCATGCTGATATAACATGAGTAGAATCACCACAATAGAAACACAACCCATTTTTCCGTCTAAAATTCTGCCGCTCGCTTCGGGACAGAATTCTATCACACTGCATACTCTCTGGCGACTTCTCAGTGGACACCGCCAGATGGTGCACTGGTTTGCGCTCCCGCAAACGCCTATCGATCTGAATAGCCATTGTCATGGACTCATTCAGACCCGCAGGCACAGGGAACCCCACCATAACATCCTTAATGGCATCAGAGAGACCCTCTCTGAAAGTCGCCGCCAGGGCGCACTCATTCCACTGAGTAAGCACAGACCATTTACGGAATCTTTGACAGTAAATTTCCGCTTCATCTTGCCCCTGAGATAGGGACATCAAAGTTTTTTCTGCCTGAAGCTCCAAATGAGGTTCGTCATAAAGCAACCCCAAGGCCAGAAAAAACGCATCCACATTGAGCAACGCAGGATCCCCTGGTGTCAATGAAAAAGCCCAGTCTTGAGGGTCGCCCCGGAGCAAGGAAATCACAATCCTGACCTGCTGTGCAGGGTCTCCGGCAGAGCGAAATTTCAGGGACAAAAATAATTTGCAATTATTTCGAAAATTCTGAAACCCAGATCTATTCCCCGAGAAAAATTCCGGCCAAGGAATTCTCGGCTCAGATACAGGTGCATGACAAACAAAGTCTTGCAAATTTTGTACCTTCGTGGCGAGATTATTCAAACCTGCAGTTACACTCTGAAGATCCATTACAAACAGGTGGACACAGAGCCATTCAAGGGTTAAGAGGAGGTAAGAAGCAGCTAGACAGCAATTAAGGGCTAGGCAGCAAAACTCTGAGGGGAAAAAAAAAAAATTCCCTTAAACACTTCTTTTTCTCCTGCTTCAGCCCAAACAATTAACACTTTGTGGGCCGGTCAAACTGTCATGTTCTCAATGGCAAGAGAACATAGCATCAGCATATATAGGAACTAGCTCTTGGAAGATGGGAACTGAGCTGACCATGAACTAAACCTAACGCACAACTAGCAGTGGCCGGGTAGCATGCCTACGTTGATTCTAGATGCCCAGCACCAGCCGGAGGACTAAATAATGCTAGCAGAGGAAAATATTAGTCCTAGCTCACCTCTAGAGAAATACCCCGAAAGGAGACAGAGGCCCCCCACATGTATTGGCGGTGAATTAAGATGAAATAACAAACGTAGTATGAAAATAGGTTTAGCAAATTTGAGGTCCACTTACTACATAGCAGAAGACAGAAAGGACACTTTCATGGTCAGCTGAAAACCCTATCAAAACACCATCCAGGAATTACTTTAAAACTCTGGCATTAACTCATAACACCAGAGCGGCAATTCCTGTTCACAAGAGCTTTCCAGACACAGTAACGAAACTACAGCTGTGAACTGGAACAAAAATGCAAAAACAAACATGGACAAGAGTCCAACTTATCTAGTAGTTGTCTAGGAGCAGGAACAAGCACAGAGAGGCTTCTGATAACATTGTTGACCGGCAAGCAACTAACAGAGCAGCAAGGTTATATAGCGACTCCCACATCTTGATGGGAACAGGTGAACAGAGAAGATGAAAACACCAGTTCAATTCCACCAGTAGCCACCGGGGGAGCCCAGAATCCAAATTCACAACACTAAGCATAGTTGGTAAGCACTATCTATGTGTTACAATCCTGTGCTTATCAATACGTTTGCTGTACTAAGTAGGTAATCAGTTTATATTACCTCATGTTACCTGTATGTTACTTCATATTACTGTTTATTACAGACTATTTTATGCTCTGTGCAGTTATATATTCTGAAATGCTTCTGTTATTGCACCCTATAGTTTCACCTTTTCCTGTCACATCTGCATTCAATAAAAGAAGGTTACAACTTTACAGCCTCTTTTCTTAAAGAAGACAGGGAGTTTAACAATGTATAAACATCTACAAAACACAACTGAGGGTTGCAAATAGTTTCTAAAGGAAGGTCATTCCAAAAAAAATAACGCTTGACAAAGCATACCTGTCCATTGGAAGTTATTCCAGGTGGTATCTGATGAAGAGGCTTTAGAGAATGCCAAGAGTGTGTAAATCTGTCATCAGTGTGAAAGAAATGTAAGGTTCAACACACATTCTGGTTTGTTTTCCATAATGTGTTTATTTACTCCGTGTGTCCATATGTGTAATTATTCAAGGTTTGAGTGATGTAACATCTTCCCTTTCAGCATAGAGCAGAACATCTGTGAATTCAAGATACCATCAATGAACTGTAGCTAAATCACACCAACAGCTCTGATGCAGCCTCACTTATAGGGAGTTTATCCGCACAGAATGTCTGTTTAAACTAAGTCCTGCCGTTCGGTGCATCACGGCGGGGCCAATCATTTAAACACACTGTCTCAGGGATACCGCGACAGAGCAGGGCCAGAAGACCGCAGTGTCTGGTTTTACGCACGTCTACACTGGTTAGAAGTACTTCACCATCAGATTGTTGTGAATTTACTTTTTGCTCCCTCTAGTGGTTACTAGTTTTTTGACTCTGGTTTTTCTGTCATTCCTTTTATCCGCACCTGGGTCGTTAGTTAAGGGTGTTGCTATTTAAGCTCCCTGGACCTTCAGTTCAATGCCTGGCAACGTAGTTATCAGAGCTAGTCTGCTGTGCTCTTGTCTACTGATCCTGGTTCCAGTTATATCAGTTAAGTCCGCTTTTTGCTTTTTGCTATTTTGTTTTGGTTTTGTATTTTTGTCCAGCTTGTTCCAAATATATATCCTGACCTTTGTGGAAGCTCTAGGGGGCTGGTGTTCTCCCCCCGGACCGTTAGACGGTTCGGGGGTTCTTGAATTTCCAGTGTGGATTTTGATAGGGTTTTTGTTGACCATATAAGTTACCTTTCTTTATTCTGCTATCAGTAAGCGGGCCTCTCTGTGCTAAACCTGGTTCATTTCTGTGTTTGTCATTTCCTCTTACCTCACCGTTATTATTTGTGGGGGGCTTCTATCCAGCTTTGGGGTCCCCTTCTCTGGAGGCAAGAAAGGTCTTTTGTTTTCCTCTACTAGGGGTAGCTAGATTCTCCGGCTGGAGCGTGTCATCTAGAATCAACGTAGGAATGATCCCCGGCTACTTCTAGTGTTGGCGTTAGGAGTAGATATATGGTCAACCCAGCTACCACTGCCCTATGAGCTGGATTTTTGTATTCTGCAGACTTCCACGTTCCTCTGAGACCCTCGCCATTGGGGTCATAACAGTTTGCCAGGCCAGTATTAAATGTTTAATGCATTGCAGAAGAGGGATTATAAGAAAGAAGATTCTGAGTTTTTTTTTTTTTTTCTTCTTCCCCTTTACCTCAGAGTGGCTATGCTTGCTGCAGACATGAATGTCCAGACCTTGATTACAAGTGTGGACCAGCTGGCTACTCGTGTGCAGGGCATACAAGACTATGTTATCAGTAATCCTAGGTCAGAACCTAAAATACCGATTCCTGAACTGTTTTCCGGAGACAGGTTTAAGTTTAGGAATTTTGTGAATAATTGTAAATTGTTTTTGTCCCTGAGACCCTGTTCATCTGGAGACTCTGCTCAGCAAGTAAAAATTGTTATTTCGTTCTTACGGGGCGACCCTCAGGATTGGGCTTTTTCGCTGGCGCCAGGAGATCCGGCATTGGCTGATATTAATGCGTTTTTTCTGGCGCTCGGTTTACTTTATGAGGAACCCAATCTTGAGATTCAGGCAGAAAAGGCCTTGCTGGCTATGTCTCAGGGGCAGGACGAGGCTGAAGTGTACTGCCAAAAATTTCGGAAATGGTCCGTGCTGACACATTGGAACGAGTGTGCACTGGCCGCTAATTTTAGAAATGGCCTTTCTGAAGCCATTAAGAATGTTATGGTGGGTTTTCCCATTCCCACAGGTCTGAATGATACTATGGCACTGGCTATTCAAATTGACCGGCGGTTGCGGGAGCGCAAAACCGCAAATTCCCTCATGGTGTTGTCTGAACAGACACCTAATTCGGTGCAATGTGATAGAAAAATCGCTAATTCCCTCATGGTGTTGTCTGAACAGACACCTGATTTAATGCAATGTGATAGAATCCTGACTAGAAATGAGCGGAAAATTCATAGACGCCGGAATGGCTTGTGCTACTACTGTGGTGATTCTACACATATTATCTCAGCATGCTCTAAACGTATAGCTAAGGTTGTTAGTCCTGTCACCGTTGGTAATTTGCAACCTAAATTTATTCTGTCTGTAACTTTGATTTGCTCACTGTCGTCTTTTCCTGTCATGGCGTTTGTAGATTCAGGTGCTGCCCTGAGTCTTATGGATCTGTCATTTGCTAAGCACTGTGGTTTTACTCTTGAACCATTAGAAAATCCTATTCCTCTTAGGGGTATTGATGCTACGCCATTGGCAGCAAATAAACCGCAGTATTGGACACAGGTTACCATGTGCATGACTCCTGAACACCGCGAGGTGATACGTTTCCTGGTTTTACATAAAATGCATGATTTGGTTGTTTTAGGGCTGCCATGGTTACAGACCCATAATCCAGTCCTGGACTGGAAGGCTATGTCAGTCTCAAGTTGGGGCTGTCGTGGTATTCATGGGGATTCTGTGCCTGTGTCTATTGCTTCTTCTACGCCTTCGGAAGTTCCGGAGTATTTGTCTGATTATCAGGATGTCTTCAGTGAGTCTGAGTCCAGTGCACTGCCTCCTCATAGGGACTGTGACTGTGCTATAGATTTGATCCCAGGCAGTAAATTTCCTAAGGGAAGACTGTTTAATCTGTCGGTACCTGAACATACCGCTATGCGTTCATATATCAAGGAGTCGCTAGAGAAAGGACATATTCGTCCGTCTTCTTCCCCTCTTGGTGCGGGATTCTTTTTTGTGGCAAAAAAGGACGGATCTTTGAGACCTGGTATTGATTATCGGCTTTTAAATAAGATCACTGTCAAATTTCAGTATCCTTTACCGCTGTTGTCTGACTTGTTTGCCCGGATTAAAGGTGCCAAGTGGTTCACCAAGATAGATCTTCGTGGTGCGTACAACCTTGTGCGCATTAAGCAAGGTGATGAATGGAAAACCGCATTCAATACGCCCGAAGGTCATTTTGAGTACTTGGTGATGCCTTTTGGGCTCTCCAATGCGCCTTCAGTTTTTCAGTCCTTTATGCATGACATTTTCCGGAAGTATCTGGATAAATTTTTGATTGTTTATCTGGATGATATTTTGGTTTTTTCTGATAATTGGGATTCGCATGTGGAGCAGGTCAGGTTGGTCTTTAAAATTTTGCGTGAAAATTCTTTGTTTGTCAAGGGCTCAAAGTGTCTCTTTGGTGTACAGAAGGTTCCCTTTTTGGGGTTCATTTTTTCCCCTTCTGCTGTGGAGATGGACCCAGTCAAGGTCCGAGCTATTCTTGATTGGACTCAGCCCTCGTCAGTTAAGAGTCTACAGAAGTTCTTGGGTTTCGCTAACTTCTACCGTCGTTTTATCGCTAATTTTTCTAGCATTGTGAAACCTTTGACGGATATGACCAAGAAGGGCTCCGATGTAGCTAACTGGGCTCCTGCTGCCGTGGAGGCTTTCCAGGAGTTGAAACGCCGGTTTACTTCGGCGCCTGTTTTGTGCCAGCCCGATGTCTCACTTCCCTTTCAGGTTGAGGTGGATGCTTCAGAGATTGGAGCAGGGGCCGTTTTGTCGCAGAGAGGCCCTGGTTGCTCTGTTATGAAACCTTGTGCCTTTTTCTCTAGGAAGTTTTCGCCTGCCGAGCGAAATTATGATGTGGGCAATCGGGAGTTGTTGGCCATGAAATGGGCATTTGAGGAGTGGCGTCATTGGCTCGAGGGTGCTAAGCATCGTGTGGTGGTCTTGACTGATCACAA
Organism: Ranitomeya variabilis; assembly: GCF_051348905.1. NCBI lineage: Eukaryota > Metazoa > Chordata > Amphibia > Anura > Dendrobatidae > Ranitomeya > Ranitomeya variabilis. Next base: position 625,239,954 of record NC_135234.1, on the reverse strand, counting down.
AAATCTGATGTATCTCGAGTCTGCTAAACGCCTTAATCCGAGACAGGCCCGCTGGTCATTGTTTTTCTCCCGCTTTGATTTTGTTGTCTCGTATTTACCAGGTTCAAAGAATGTGAAGGCCGATGCTCTTTCTAGGAGCTTTGTGCCTGATGCTCCTGGAGTCGCTGATCCTGTTGGTATTCTTAAAGATGGAGTTATCTTGTCAGCTATTTCTCCGGATCTGCGACGTGTGTTGCAGAGATTTCAGGCTGATAGGCCTGAGTCTTGTCCACCTGACAGACTGTTTGTCCCGGATAAGTGGACCAGCAGAGTCATTTCCGAGGTTCATTCCTCGGTGTTGGCAGGTCACCCGGGAATTTTTGGCACCAGAGATCTGGTGGCCAGGTCCTTTTGGTGGCCTTCCTTGTCAAGGGATGTGCGGTCATTTGTGCAGTCCTGTGGGACTTGTGCTCGAGCTAAGCCTTGCTGTTCTCGTGCCAGCGGTTTGCTCTTGCCCTTGCCTGTCCCGAAGAGACCTTGGACACATATCTCCATGGATTTCATTTCTGATCTTCCGCTATCCCAGGGCATGTCCGTTATCTGGGTGATATGTGATCGCTTCTCAAAGATGGTCCATTTGGTTCCTTTGCCTAAGCTGCCTTCCTCTTCCGATCTGGTTCCTGTGTTTTTCCAGAACGTGGTTCGTTTGCACGGCATCCCTGAGAATATTGTGTCAGACAGAGGATCCCAGTTCGTTTCCAGATTCTGGCGATCCTTTTGTAGTAGGATGGGCATTGATTTGTCGTTTTCGTCTGCTTTCCATCCTCAGACTAATGGACAGACGGAGCGAACCAATCAGACTTTGGAGGCTTATTTGAGGTGTTTTGTCTCTGCTGATCAGGACGATTGGGTGACATTCTTGCCGTTGGCTGAGTTTGCCCTTAATAATCGGGCTAGTTCCGCCACCTTGGTTTCGCCTTTTTTCTGCAACTCTGGTTTCCATCCTCGCTTTTCTTCGGGTCATGTGGAGCCTTCTGACTGTCCTGGGGTGGATTCTGTGGTGGATAGGTTGCAGCGGATCTGGAATCATGTGGTGGACAACTTGAAGTTGTCACAGGAGAGGGCTCAGCGCTTTGCCAACCGCCGCCGCGGTGTGGGTCCCCGACTACGCGTTGGGGATTTGGTATGGCTTTCTTCCCGCTTTGTTCCTATGAAGGTCTCCTCTCCCAAATTTAAACCTCGTTTTATTGGGCCTTACAAGATATTGGAAATCCTTAATCCTGTATCTTTTCGTCTGGATCTTCCTGTGTCGTTTGCTATTCACAATGTATTTCATAGGTCCTTGTTGCGGCGGTACATTGTGCCTATAGTTCCTTCTGCTGAGCCTCCTGCTCCGGTGTTGGTTGAGGGCGAGTTGGAGTACGTGGTGGAGAAGATCTTGGATTCTCGCCTCTCCAGGCGGAGGCTTCAGTACCTGGTCAAGTGGAAGGGCTATGGTCAGGAGGATAATTCCTGGGTGGTCGCCTCTGATGTTCATGCGGCCGATTTAGTTCGTGCCTTTCATGCCGCTCATCCTGATCGCCCTGGTGGTCGTGGTGAGGGTTCGGTGACCCCTCACTAAGGGGGGGGTACTGTTGTGAATTTACTTTTTGCTCCCTCTAGTGGTTACTAGTTTTTTGACTCTGGTTTTTCTGTCATTCCTTTTATCCGCACCTGGGTCGTTAGTTAAGGGTGTTGCTATTTAAGCTCCCTGGACCTTCAGTTCAATGCCTGGCAACGTAGTTATCAGAGCTAGTCTGCTGTGCTCTTGTCTACTGATCCTGGTTCCAGTTATATCAGTTAAGTCCGCTTTTTGCTTTTTGCTATTTTGTTTTGGTTTTGTATTTTTGTCCAGCTTGTTCCAAATATATATCCTGACCTTTGTGGAAGCTCTAGGGGGCTGGTGTTCTCCCCCCGGACCGTTAGACGGTTCGGGGGTTCTTGAATTTCCAGTGTGGATTTTGATAGGGTTTTTGTTGACCATATAAGTTACCTTTCTTTATTCTGCTATCAGTAAGCGGGCCTCTCTGTGCTAAACCTGGTTCATTTCTGTGTTTGTCATTTCCTCTTACCTCACCGTTATTATTTGTGGGGGGCTTCTATCCAGCTTTGGGGTCCCCTTCTCTGGAGGCAAGAAAGGTCTTTTGTTTTCCTCTACTAGGGGTAGCTAGATTCTCCGGCTGGAGCGTGTCATCTAGAATCAACGTAGGAATGATCCCCGGCTACTTCTAGTGTTGGCGTTAGGAGTAGATATATGGTCAACCCAGCTACCACTGCCCTATGAGCTGGATTTTTGTATTCTGCAGACTTCCACGTTCCTCTGAGACCCTCGCCATTGGGGTCATAACACAGATTAAACAGTGCAGGTTTATTCCTTGCTAGCAGTGAAAGGGTTAATCTGTTCAGTTGGAGCTATCCTACTTGGATTGTTTCAGCTGTTAAGCGTTGGCCACTCCCCTCTGCTATATATGCTGGCCTCTGGCACTTAGGGTTTTGCCAGTATTAGCTCTTACTGCCAGGTTCAAGAGTTGGAAGTGTAGTTCGTTGTTAGAATTGGTGTTTGGAGATGTGTTAAGGAGACTGTTGCTTGGAGTTTTGTTTGTGTGCACATCCTCATCCTCTTTGTTTTCTTCTCTCTTTTACTCCCATGTGTTGGTGTGTGTATTTTGTATGATTGTTATTTTCAGTTATCCCTGTCCGTCTTACCTTGTTTGTCTGGTTAGTGTGTTCCTATACACTTCTGCTTCCCATCTCCCTATGTGGGGGACCCGGGACTCATCTTGACAGTGACATGGGCAGTCACTTTCTCTGACCTGGCACCTTGCCACTGCAGGGCCTTTTTTGACTTACGCGCAGGATTAGTTTTGTCATACTTCTCAAATCTTTATATTAACTCCCCTGATAAATCCCCACCATAGGGGAAGAAACGCGTAGGAAGTACTTAGCCCCATATAATTGGAGGTATCACTATAGTGTCCACTTAGGGCCTGTCCTTGTTAGGACAGGAGCAATACTGGGACAGGGAGTCTAGGAAATCATTACATACTGCTTATGTCTCTCTCCCCACATATATTCCCCTTTTTCTTGTGTGGATCCATTTCTCAGCGAGGTACTTCCGGAAGGAGGCTGGGATCTTTTGTCCGTCAACAGTGGTGAGACCAAACCATGAGCACTGGTTTGCACGAGAACTTTATTTGGTTTGTTTGTGATATTTGTCCTTTTAATAATTGATTAAAGGTTATGTTTTAATATTTGGGGACCCCTCCAGGCTATATTTGTCAATATAAAAACGTGCCCATATTTTTCAGTTGAATGTGTATTTTAAATACAGTTAGTACAACTTCCTCCAATTTACTTGAATAGTCTTTTTTTTTCTTAGACTGGCAAATAAACCGTCATTATTAATACATTTGCCCCATTAAGGTCATATAAGATGTCTGGAGCAAAAGCCTGGCATTCTACATTTTAGTAAAGGCAAACAGTTACAAGTCAAGAAAAAGGTTTGGAGGGGGCATGCCAAAACACACAACGGACTTTTTCCTACAAGTGATCCCCCATGTCTCTCTCAAACTAGGCACTCTTTTGCAATTTTCCCATTGTGTTCCTTGAGCTTCTAACTACCACAATACAAATAGTCAGTAGTACTACGCAGTATTATAGATGAGAAGGTAGAAATGCATTTGTTATCATTGCAAAGCAAGTACAACTTATTAAATTTTAATTCAATGTTCAAGCTTTAAAACAAATTCACAATGCACAGTGCTAACGTCCCTATGCTGTGAGAGATCGCCTCCACATACACGTTCCACATCTGAGCCATCATCCATTGTGTGCTCTTAATTTGCCCACAGATCAGTAGGATGACAAAGCCGTCTATGCTCCCCTCCTCCATCTCAAGCTTTCCTCCTGAGGTAATAGGCTCTCAGAGGATTACAGGTCTGTCTCAGCAGTACAGTATGGCTGCAAATAACAGGCAAACACTCTTGCAACCATTAACTTTGAGTGATAAATGAGCTGATGTCAAAATCTACTCATAAAGTAGTATGAGCACGTCAGCTAGCGATAGGATTACACCGTCTGGCAAGACCTAAGGCTCTGATTTGTTAATGCTATCAAGCAAGCTTTACAATGCTTGGCCAGCTACAGCCACTATGTACTAAACACAGAATCAGGTCTGGATGGTCCTACAGGTGTATTTATCATACGTAGTTTACCCTGTCACCAGGAGAATGTGGAGATACCACTGCAGAACCGAAGTGTGAAGACCAGCAACTTTCTAAAGTCAATTACTGGTCAACCGTTCTTCACTTCTGCTCAACAATCATCATCATTTACACCTTTTTAGGTTTTATAAATCATACACTAATTTGCTATGGCTAACATAGAAGTGATGTATTCCATGCCAATTTGTGGCTCACATTAAGCCCTACTAGGGCATATGGATTTCACAGAAGTCTTGTATCGAGACTCCCCTCTATCAGACAGAAAGCTACCAACAGTGGTGGACTCCAGTCAGACATGAATTGCATGAATGGCATTTTACTCGAAATGCAAAGACAACGTTATGTTCCTCCTGAAACATCAACTGTTTGTTAGGGGTAGGAGTAGATTATTTCATATGGAAACACAGGCTTCCTAATTAAATGAAGAGACAAAAACCTTGTTTAAATACCACAATACGCAAATGTGTGGGCATTAAAAGGGATTGTCCGATTTTCACTAGGTCTCCTGTGGGCTGATGTGCTCCTGCTTGACTGACAGTTCAAATGAGCGGCAATGTAGCACTGCTGGCCTGATCTGTGCACCCCCCCCCCCCCTTCAATGCAGTAGAGGCAGTTTTGCTTCTGCATCATCAGAGTAGCCCAGGAGACACTGGATCTGTCTATGCAGTGTCAGAGGACTGCAGGAGACACTGGATTTGTGTCTGTGCAGCAACAGAGGAGCGCAGGAGACACTGGATTTGTCTGTACAGCAACAGAGGAGCGCAAGAGACACTACATCTGTCTGTGCAGCGTCACAGGAGTGCAGAAGACACTGGATCTGTCTGTGCAGCATCAGAGGAGCGCAGGAGACACTGGATCTGTCTGTGCAGTGTCAGAGGAGCGCAGGAGAAACTGGAGCTGTCTGTGCAGCGTCAGAGGAGCGCAGGAGACACTGGATCTGTCTGTGCAGTGTCAGAGGAGCGCAGGAGACACTGGATCAGTCTGTGCAGTGTCAGATGCGTAGGAGACTGTTATGATCTGGTGGCCCAAGAGCAGCATGAGACGTACTCTGGAGAAGGTGGTACCTGTACTGACCGCAGACCCTGAACCTAACACCGCAACTAGAAGTAGCCGTGGAATGTACCTAGCGCTCCCTAGACGTCTCGACACAGCCGGAGGACTAATTACCCCTAGAGATAGAAAAGGGAAAACTATCTTGCCTCAGAGAAAATCCCCAAAGGATAGACAGCCCCCCACAAATATTGACTGTGAGAGGAGAGGGAAAAAACATACACAGACTGAAATCAGAATTTAGCAAAGGAGGCCACTTCTAGCTAAATAGAAAGGATAGGACAGAGCACTATGCGGTCAGAATTAAAACACTAGAAAATATCCACCACAGAAAATACAAAATCTCCACAGCTAACTAAAGATATGGAGGGTATATCTGCATCTCCAGAGATACCAGCTTGGCTAAACAAATCCTTATACAGACCAAGCTGGACAAGACAAAAACATGGAAAAGAACTGAACAATAAGGCCACAGAATGTGGACAGCAAAAAATCAAGGCCAGAACTTATCTTGTTGAAATGAACTGCAAAGCAGGAGAGACCAGGCAGAGATGTGAATCCTCCAGGAACAATGGACAACTAGCACTGACTAAAGGGTGAAGCCAGACTAAATAGCCCAGTCAGAATTGCAAAAAGTGAACACACCTGACAAATGCTGCGATTCAGAGACAGCAGCGCTACCACTTACAACAACCGGAGGGAGCCCAAGAGCAGAATTCACAACAGGAGACACTGGATCGGTCTGGGCAGCATCAGAGGAGTGCAGGAGACACTGGATTTGCCTGTGCAGCGTCAGAGGACTGCAAAAGACACTGGATCGGTCTGTGCAGCATCAGAGAAGCGCAAGAGATACTGGATCTGTCTGTGCAGCCTCAGAGCAGGAGCCACTGGATCTGTCTGTGCAGCTTCAGAGGAGCGCAGCAGACACTGGATCTGTCCAGAAAGAGACAGTGCACTCCAGTCAGATTTAGAGCAATGCTTAACCTTTCCAACCAGCAGTAAACAGTAACATTAAATGTCCCTCAGTTCTTGAGAATGGAGAGGATTTTAAATGGCAAGTAAAATGTAAAATATGTTTTTTAAAGAACTTTTTAACTTTGACCATTAACAAACAAAAGAATAACCCTTGACTCAATATTGGTCATCATCTAAGACTAACTGGGGTCAGGGGGCTGTGATATGAGGATCTGTTAGAGGGGTGCTCACAGTCTGGTGCTCCTCTAGTTATTACTGTGACCAGGGTGAATCAGAACAAGCTAATTTCAATTGGCAGCTCCCCAATGATGATCTAATCACCTGTGATCTGGCTCCAGGATCCCAGTCAATCGATTGTTCCCACATGATGCTTTGCAGCAGCATGATTAGTCCATTAGCTTTAATAGGAAACTATGCCGCAGCTGATGAGCCATGGGCACTTGCAGCTCAGTTTCTAGATGCAACTCCATTCTCCGGATTTGCAAAGGGTCATTGGCCATACATTTTTGTGTCTTTGAGTGGAGGTAAAGGAATATCTCTATGAATTCCATAGTTTACCACTTGGAAGTATAATAAGTGATGTCCCTGCTGCCTTCTGCAGATCTCAGAATAATAAAATATTAGACAATGTTTCTACACTACTGCAAATGCACATAAGGATACCTATTCCACAGTAAACACAGAATCTACTCTAAAGGCCAATTTCGACAGGCTGATTTTGGCCCCTGAGTACTAATGGGAGCAGAACAATCGTTAATTTAATCGTTATGGCTCCATACAGCATCATGTTATTGGCAGAACATGTTCTGTTAACTCGGGGTGATGTTCAGCAGATACCAATGATTTTTATGCCGGCATAAACAATGAAATAACTATCCATAATTCTGCACCGGCACGGACAGGAGACACTAAGGAACAGAAAAATTGCTTTGCAACAGAAATTTTTTTTGTACTCCTGCTTCAAACATGTACACACAAGGGAGAAAACTGTCAATCAATTGGATTGGGAGAAGTCGTCCAGGGACGTTATCAGACTAGTCAGTTGTATTCGTATAGTCCTTTACCATTTTTTTTAACTATGTTTTCTCTGAATATACTTGATTATTTAAATGTTATATTGCATCTTATTGGCCATGCCATGACTTGATGCTCAAGCAAAATGAGTTTATTTTTTAAGGGGAAGGTAGGCATTTCAAATTTTTTTTAATGTTTTTATTAAATTTTTTTCATTTTTTTTAATTTCACGCTGATCTTGATGAAGAGATGTGCTGGAGTAAGACAATCCTGATTCATGAAGAGGCTTATACAGAAGACTTGGAGTCACCACATTTAAAAAAATTATTGTCACACACTACTAAAGTGACATCAATTTCAATGCATGACACTAAAAACGACACCATCGACTAGTCAACCCAGTCTGTGACTGAGGTGCAAAACTCATTGTAGATCCAAGACTTGTTCATTTTGATGAAAATTAGGCGGTCAACACTTTCAGGGGACAGCCAGCTGCGCTGACCTGTCATGATACCACCAGCAGCACTGAAGACATGTTCTGAGAGAACGCTGGCTGCCGGGCATGACAAAACTTCCAAGGCGTGACAGGCGAGCTCAAGACACTCTTCCATTTTTGAAGACAAAAATTCAAAAGCATCCAAATTCCCCCTGATGGCATTTATATTGAGCTGAAGATATTCCTGCACCATCCTCTCTAGCTGTTCACAAAGTGTCGGACTTGTACTCTGTTCTGCTGGTGCACAGGCTGGTCTAAAAAATGTGCAAAATGTCTCACAGAAATTGCTTATGCTACTCACTGCTACACAGTTTTATAGTTACATAGTTACATAGTTATTAAGGTTGAAGGAAGACTTTAAGTCCATCTAGTTCAACCCATAGCCTAACCTAACATGCCCTAACATGTTGATCCAGGGGAAGGCAAAAAAAACCCATGTGGTAAGAGTAAGCTCCACCATGGGGAAAAAAATTCCTTCCCGACCCCACATACGGCAATCAGACTAGTTCCCTGGATCAACGCCCTATCAAGGAATCTAGTGTATATACCCTGTAACATTATACTTTTCCAGAAAGGCATCCAGTCCCCTCTTAAATTTAAGTAATGAATCGCTCATTACAACATCATACGGCAGAGAGTTCCATAGTCTCACTGCTCTTACAGTAAAGAACCCGCGTCTGTTATTATGCTTAAACCTTTTTTCCTCCAGACGTAGAGGATGCCCCCTTGTCCTCGTCTCAGGTCTATGATTAAAAAGATCATCAGAAAGGTCTTTGTACTGTCCCCTCATATATTTATACATTAACAAAAGATCACCCCTTAGCCTTCGTTTTTCCAAACTAAATAGCCCCAAGTGTAATAACCTATCTTGGTATTGCAGACCCCCCAGTCCTCTAATAACCAGACCAGAACTGTGCACAGTATTCTAAGTGTGGTCGCACTAGTGACTTGTATAGAGGTAAAATTATGTTCTCCTCATGAGCATCTATGCCTCTTTTAATACATCCCATTATTTTATTTGCCTTTGTAGCAGCTGCCTGACACTGGCCACTGAATATGAGTTTGTCATCCACCCATACACCCAGGTCCTTTTCATTGACAGTTTTACCCAGAATTTTAAAATTAAGCACATAGTTATACATCTTATTACTTCTACCCAAGTACATGACCTTACATTTATCCCCATTAAAGCTCATTTGCCATTTATCAGCCCAAGCTTCTAGTTTACATAAATCATCCTGTAATACAAAATTGTCCTCCTCTGTCTTGATTACCCTGCAGAGTTTAGTGTCATCTGCAAATATTGAAATTCTACTCTGAATGCCCCCTACAAGGTCATTAATAAATATGTTAAAAAGAAGAGGGCCCAATACTGACCCCTGTGGTACCCCACTGCTAACCGCGACCCAGTCCGAGTGTGCTCCATTAATAACCACCCTTTGTTTCCTATCCCTGAGCCAGCTCTCAACCCACTTGCACATATTTTCCCCTATCCCCATTATTCTCATTTTATGTATCAACCTTTTGTGTGGCACCGTATCAAAAGCTTTTGAAAAGTCCATATACACTACATCTACTGGGTTTCCGTGGTCCAGTCCGGAACTTACCTCTTCATAGAAGCTGATCAAATTAGTCTGACAAACAACTTGAATTAGCAAACAGGGACTCCTGGCTAAACCTGTCTATTAGGCTTAACGAATTTTAACCCCTTCACCCCCAAGGGTGGTTTGCACGTTATGGACCGGGCCAATTTTTACAATTCTGACCACTGTCCCTTTATGAGGTTATAACTCTGGAACGCTTCAACGGATCCTGGTGATTCTGACATTGTTTTCTCGTGACATATTGTACTTCATGATAGGGGTAAAATTTCTTTGATATTACCTGCGTTTATTTGTGAAAAAAATGGAAATTTGGTGAAAATTTTGAAAATTTCGCAATTTTCCAAATTTGAATTTTTATGCAATTAAATCACAGTGATATGTCAAAATACTTAATAAGTAACATTTCCCACATGTCTACTTTACATCAGCATAATTTTGGAACCAAAATTTTTTTTTGTTAGGGAGTTATAAGGGTTAAAAGTTGACCAGCAATTTCTCATTTTTACAACACCATTTTTTTTTAAGGGACCACATCTCATTTGAAGTCATTTTGAGGGGTCTATATGATAGAAAATAACCAAGTGTGACACCATTCTAAAAACTGCACCCCTCAAGGTGCTCAAAACCACATTCAAAAAAATTATTATTAACCCTTCAGGTGTTTCACAGGAATTTTTGGAATGTTTAAATAAAAATGAACATTTAACTTTTTTTCACACAAAATTTAATTCAGCTCCAATTTGTTTTATTTTACCAAGGGTAACAGGAGAAAATGGACCCCAAAAGATGTTATACAATTTGTCCTGAGTACGCCGATACCCCATATGTGGGGGTAAACCACTGTTTGGGCGCATGACAGAGCTCGGAAGCGAAGGAGCGCCATTTGACTTTTCAATGCAAAATTGACTGGAATTGAGATGGGACGCCATGTTGCGTTTGGAGAGCCACTAATGTGCCTAAACATTGAAACCCCCCCACAAGTGACACCATTTTGGAAAGTAGACCCCCTAAGGAACTTATCTAGAGGTGTGGTGAGCACTTTGACCCACCAAGTGCTTCACAGAAGTTTATACTGCAGAACCGTAAAAATAAAAAATCATATTTTTTCCCAAAAATGATCTTTTCGCCCCCAATTTTTTATTTTCCTAAGGGTAAGAGAAGAAATTGGACCCCAAAAGTTGTTGTACAATTTGTCCTGAGTACGCTGATACCCCATATGTGGGGGTAAACCACTGTTTGGGCGCATGGGAGAGCTCGGAAGGGAAGGAGCGCCGTTTGACTTTTCACTGCAAAATTGACAGGAATTGAGATGGGACGCGATGTTGCGTTTGGAGAGCCACTGATGTGCCTAAACATTGAAACCCCCCCACAAGTGACACCATTTTGGAAAGTAGACCCCCTAAGGAACTTATCTAGAGGTGTGGTGAGCACTTTGACCCACCAAGTGCTTCACAGAAGTTTATAATGCAGAGCCGTAAAAATAAAACAAAAATTTTTTCCCACAAAAATTATATTTTAGCCCCCAGTTTTGTATTTTCCCGAGGGTAACAGGAGAAATTGGACCCTAAAAGTTGTTGTCCAATTTGTCCTGAGTACGCTGATACCCCATATGTGGGGGGGAACCACCGTTTGGGCGCATGGGAGGGCTCGGAAGGGATGGAGCGCCATTTGGAATGCAGACTTAGATGGAATGGTCTGCAGGCGTCACATTGCGTTTGCAGAGCCCCTAATGTACCTAAACAGTAGAAACCCCCCACAAGTGACACCATTTTGGAAAGTAGACCCCCTAAGGAACTCATCTAGATGTGTTGTGAGAGCTTTGAACCCCCTAGTGTTTCACTACAGTTTATAACGCAGAGCCATGCAAATAAAAAATATTTTTTTTTTCCACAAAAATTATTTTTTAGCCCCAGTTTTGTATTTTCCCAAGGGTAACAGGAGAAATTGGACCCCAAAAGTTGTTCTCCAATGTGTTCCGAGTACGCTGATACCCCATATGTTGGGGTAAACCTCTGTTTGGGCGCACGGGAGAGCTTGGAAGGGAAGGAGCACTGTTTTAATTTTTCAACGCAGAATTGGCTGGAATTGAAATGGGACGCCATGTCACGTTTGGAGCGCCCCTGATGTGCCTAAACAGTGGAAACCCCCAATTATAACTGAAACCCTAATCCACACACACCCCTAACCCTAATCCCAACGGTAACCCTAACCACACCTCTAACCCAGACACACCCCTAACCCTAATCCCAACCCTATTCCCAACCGTAAATGTAATCCAAACCCTAACCCTAACTTTAGCCCCAACCCTAAATATAGCCCTAACCCTAGCCCTAACCCTAGCCCTAACCCTAACCCTAACCCTAGCCCTAATGGGAAAATGGAAATAAATACATTTTTTAAATTTTTTTCATTTTTCCCCAACTAAGGCTACGTTTACATTAGCGTTCTGCGCCGCAGCGTCGCCGCATGCGTCATGCGCCCCTATATTTAACATGGGGGCGCATGGACATGCGTTGCACTTGCGTTTTGCGACGCATGCGTCACTGCGGCGCACGCGTCATGGCGCAGAGGACGCAGCAAGTTGCATTTTTTGTGCGTACAAAATCAAGCAAAAAAAGGACGCATGCGTCGCAAAACGCAGCGTTGTGCATGCGTTGTGCATGCGGTGTTCCTGCGTTGTGTGTTGCGTCGCCGACGCTGCGGCGCACAACGCAAATGTGAACGTAGCCTAAGCGGGTGATGAAGGGGGGTTTGATTTACTTTTATAGCGGGTTATTTAGCGGATTTTTATGATTGGCAGCCGTCACACACTGAAAGACGCTTTTTATTGCAAAAAATATTTTTTGCATTACCACATTTTGAGAGCTATAATTTTTCCATATTTGAGTCCACAGAGTCATGTGAGGTCTTGTTTTTTGCGGGACGAGTTGACGTTTTTATTGGTAACATGTTCGGGCACGGGAGATTTTTTGATGGCTTTTTATTCCGATTTTTGTGAGGCAGAATGACCAAAAACCAGCTATTCATTAATTTATTTTGGGGGAGGCGTTTATACCGTTCCGCGTTTGGTAAAATTGATAAAGCAGTTTTATTCTGTGGGTCAGTACGATTACAGCGATATCTCATTTACATCATTTTTTTATGTTTTGGCGCTTATATACGATAAAAGCTATTTTATAGAAAAAATAATTATTTTGGCATCGCTTTATTCTGAGGACTATAACTTTTTAATTTTTTCGCTGATGATGGTGTATGGTGCCTCGTTTTTTGCGGGACAAGATGACGTTTTCAGCGGTACCATGGTTATTTATATCCGTCTTTTTGATCGCGTGTTACTCCACTTTTTGATTGGCGGTATGAGAATAAAGCGTTGTTTTTTGCCTCTTTTTTTTTTTTTTTACGGTGTTCACTGAAGGGGTTAACTGGTTATGTAGTTTTATAGGTGGGGTCGTTACGGACGCGGCGATACTAAATATGTGTACTTTTATTGTTTGATTTTTTTACTTTGTCCCAGGGCGGGACATCACAGATCGGTGATTTGACAGTGTACACAGCACTCTGTCATATCACCGATCTCACTGACAGGGCTGCAGGCTTACCAGCGTCTGCACTGAGCAGGCACTCGGTAAGCCACCTCCTTCCCTGCAGGACCCGGATGCCGCGGCCATCTTGGATCCGGGACCTGCAGCGAGGAAGGAGGTAGGAGACCCTCGGAGCAACGCGATCACATCGCGTTGCTCCGGGGGTCTCAGGGAAGCCCGCAGGGAGCCCCCTCCCTGCGCAATGCTTCCCTATACCGCCGGTACACCGCGATCATGTTTGATCGCGGTGTGCCGGGGGTTAATGTGCCGGGGGCGGTCCGTGACCGCTCCTGGCACATAGTGCCGGATGTCAGCTGCGATAGTCAGCTGACACCCGGCCGCGATCAGCCGCGCTCCCCCCGTGAGCGCGGCCGATCGTGCTGGACGTACTATTCCGTCCTTGGGAAGTAGGGCCCACCCCACATGGACGGAATAGTACGTCCAATGACAGAAAGGGGTTAAGTGGAAATGTGGCCTTCTGATTTCTCACTGCAACCTAGTTTTATCAAAAACAATTTGGATTAGCAAATACGGCCTCCTGCCTGATGCCTTATATTAGGCCAAACGATTTATAAGTGGAAATATGGTCTTCTGATTCCTCACTGCAACACAGTTTTGCCCAAACAAACTTGATTAGCAAATAGGGACTCCTGAGACTGCAACACAATTTTAGCACAATTTAGGTAGATGCTGGAAAATCGATTTTACACAGGACAGGATCCTATCTAGCTAACTGACAAGTTCACTTTTAGCAGCAGCAGCACTAGCAGGAGCGGCTTCTCTGCACTGTGACACAAGTTTGCTAATCTCTAGTGAACACCCCTGTCCCACTTTGTTTGAGCTGAGTGAATATGGCGCAAGAACGCCAAGTCACTTACTTTTAGCACAGCCTCGAGTTGGTCCAAAATGATGCACCTTTAATCTATTTACACCAAAAAACTGGTGAAAAAGCTTTGTTGAATTGAGCCCTATGTGTTTCCTGCTATCCCTATGTACAGATGGCTGGTGACAGCCCACTGAATCTGTTTACACAGACATGAAGAGAAGATGAACACCTTGTCTTCTCTGCATGCAAGCCTCCAAGGTCCCTTACCATGTGAAATACCTTTGATGTCATGGGGTTCCCTTGCAGTAGTGGCAAGTCTTGAATGGAGCACACAGTTCTGATTATGAGTGTTGTGCCCAGTGATTGTCACAGTGCATGGTCACGTTGTCAGTGTGATGGCCCAATACTGCTAAGGGCAGTGAGTGTAGGAGCGACAAATGCCATCAAAGATAAATTAACAGGCCTGTTTACATGGAGTTTATTACTCTTACATAAATGTGACAAAGATAGAAATGATTGGACTTGTGCATCAGTATATATATATATATATATATATATATATATATATATATATATATATATATATATATATATATATATATATATATATATGTTTGTGAGTGCGCGTGCACATATATACAGCTCTGGCAAAAATTAAGAGACCACTGCAAAATTTTCAGTTTGTCTGATTTCTCTCTTTATAGGTATATTTTTTAGTAAAATGTAAATTGTTCTTTTATTCTATAAACTACTGACAACAAGTCTCAGAAGTTTCAAGCAATAAATTTTGTATTTATTTTCTGAAAATGAGAAATGGTCAAAATAACAAAAAAATGCATTGCTTGCAGACCTCAAATAATGCAAAAAAAAACCCCAAAAAACAAGTTTTAACTCAGGAAGAGTTCAGAAATCAATATTTTGTGGAATAACCATGATTTTTAATCACAGCTTTCATACGTCTTGGCATGCTTTTCACTGTTCTTTCACACTGCTTTTGGGTGACCTTATGCCACTCCTGGTACAAAAATTTAAGCAGTTATTCTTTGATGGCTTGTGACCAGGCTCGGACTGGCCCACAGGGTAACAGGGGAATCCCCCGGTGGGCCCCTGTGTAGATCTGGGCCCCCAACCCCACTATATGAGCAGTACTTGGCATAATTCATTTGATTCACTCTGTACAGAAAAAAGCAGAATCTCATCATTCATTAACCACGCTACCCAGTTTATTATTATATAGAGATATACAGTGGGGCAAAAAAGTATTTAGTCAGTCAGCAATAGTGCAAGTTCCACCACTTAAAAATATGAGAGGCGTCTGTAATTTACATCATAGGTAGACCTCAACTATGGGAGACAAACTGAGAAAAAAAAATCCAGAAAATCACATTGTCTGTTTTTTTATCATTTTATTTGCATATTATGGTGGAAAATAAGTATTTGGTCAGAAACAAAATTTCATCTCAATACTTTGTAATATATCCTTTGTTGGCAATGACAGAGGTCAAACGTTTTCTGTAAGTCTTCACAAGGTTGCCACACACTGTTGTTGGTATGTTGGCCCATTCCTCCATGCAGATCTCCTCTAGAGCAGTGATGTTTTTGGCTTTTCGCTTGGCAACACGGACTTTCAACTCCCTCCAAAGGTTTTCTATAGGGTTGAGATCTGGAGACTGGCTAGGCCACTCTAGGACCTTGAAATGCTTCTTACGAAGCCACTCCTTCATTGCCCTGGCGGTGTGCTTTGGATCATTGTCATGTTGAAAGACCCAGCCACGTTTCATCTTCAATGCCCTTGCTGATGGAAGGAGGTTTGCACTCAAAATCTCACGATACATGGCCCCATTCATTCTTTCATGTACCCGGATCAGTCGTCCTGGCCCCTTTGCAGAGAAACAGCCCCAAAGCATGATGTTTCCACCACCATGCTTTACAGTAGGTATGGTGTTTGATGGATGCAACTCAGTATTCTTTTTCCTCCAAACACGACAAGTTGTGTTTCTACCAAACAGTTCCAGTTTGGTTTCATCAGACCATAGGACATTCTCCCAAAACTCCTCTGGATCATCCAAATGCTCTCTAGCAAACTTCAGACGGGCCCGGACATGTACTGGCTTAAGCAGTGGGACATGTCTGGCACTGCAGGATCTGAGTCCATGGTGGCGTAGTGTGTTACTTATGGTAGGCCTTGTTACATTGGTCCCAGCTCTCTGCAGTTCATTCACTAGGTCCCCCCGCGTGGTTCTGGGATTTTTGCTCACCGTTCTTGTGATCATTCTGACCCCACGTGGTGGGATTTTGCGTGGAGCCCCAGATCGAGGGAGATTATCAGTGGTCTTGAATGTCTTCCATTTTCTAATTATTGCTCCCACTGTTGATTTCTTCACTCCAAGCTGGTTGGCTATTGCAGATTCAGTCTTCCCAGCCTGGTGCAGGGCTACAATTTTGTTTCTGGTGTCCTTTGACAGCTCTTTGGTCTTCACCATAGTGGAGTTTGGAGTCAGACTGTTTGAGGGTGTGCACAGGTGTCTTATTATACTGATAACAAGTTTAAACAGGTGCCATTACTACAGGTAATGAGTGGAGGAAAGAGGAGACTCTTAAAGAAGAAGTTTCAGGTCTGTGAGAGCCAGAAATCTTGATTGTTTGTTTCTGACCAAATACTTATTTTCCACCATAATATGCAAATAAAATGATAAAAAAAGCAGACAATGTGATTTTCTGGATTTTTTTTTCTCAGTTTGTCTCCCATAGTTGAGGTCTACCTATGATGTAAATTACAGACGCCTCTCATCTTTTTAAGTGGTGGAAATTGCACTATTGCTGACTGACTAAATACTTTTTTGCCCCACTGTAGGTAAATTTGTGAATGAAGGTAGTATAATAATTGCATGCAGGTGAAAAGTGGGCCCCCCCAAAGTCAATGTTATTGGTGGGTCCTTGTAACCCCAGTCCGACACTGCTTGTGACTATCCATCTTCCTCTTGATTACATTCCAAAGGTTTTTAGTGGGGCTCAGGTCTGGAGATTGGGCTGGCCATGACAGGGATTTGATATGGTGGTCCTTCATCCACACCTTGATTGACCAAGCTGTGTGGCATGGCGCATTTTCCTGCTGGAAAAAACAGTCCTCAGAGTTGGGGAACATTGCCTGAGCAGAAGGAATCAACTGTTTTTCCAGGATAACCTTGTATGCGGCTTGATTCATACATCCTTCACCAAGAACAACCTGCCCAATTCCAGCCTTGCTGAAGCATCCCCTGATCATCACTGATCCTCCACCAAATTTCACAGTGTGTGCAAGACACTGTGGCTTGTACGCCTCTCCAGGTCTCCGTCTAACCATTAGATGACCAGGTGTTGGGCAAAGCTGAAAATTAGACTAATCAGAAGATTACCTTACTCTAGTCCTCTATGGTCCAATCCTTATGGTCTTTGGCAAACTTCAGCCTAGTTCTCCTTTACTTCTCATTGATGAAAGGCTTTTTTTAGCTTTACATGACTTGAGTACTGACTCTAGGAGCCTGTTACGAACTGTTCTTGCCGTGCACTTCAGCCCAGCTGCCATTTGTCTTTCCTTTTGTAGGTGACTTGATGTCATCCTGCGGTTGCCGAGTGACATTTGAATAAGATGACGGTCATCCCGGTCAGTAGAGAGTCGTTTTCGCCCTCTGCCGGTCTGTAGCTTCATTGTCTCCAATGTCTGCTGCTTGACCTTGTTGTAATGGACTGACGTCTTAGAAATTTTAAGGATGGAGACAACATGACGCTGTGTCCTTCTGCTAGAAAAGCCAGAATTGAGACCTTCTTTTCCTCACTCAAGAGTTTTCTTTTCAACTCCTTTGGCATGGTTAAAAGTTATTTTTTCATTCCTATTACTTTTGGATATTACTTTTACTTGTTTTGCCATCCAGTTTGTCCTATCGCAAGAGGATTGTGAGCATCACAGCAGTGTTTTTTTATACTTTCCTTTGTTAAATATGATTTGGTTCAGGTGATCACCTAATCAGAAGCACATTAAGTAGAATGAGGTGTCCTCTGGTTGGAATTCAACTGATACTGGAATGGTCTGGCTATCAGACATGTTGAGAAGCTGATTTTTATAAAACTGTGCAGTGCAGTGGTCTCTTAATTTTTGCCAGAGCTGTATATCTATATCTCTCTCTCTCTCTATATATATATATATATATATACAGTACAGACCAAAAATTTGGACATACCTTCTCATTTAAAGATTTTCCTGTATTTTCATAACTATGAAAATTGTACATTCACACTGAAGGCATCAAAACTATGAATTAACACACGTGGAATTATATACCGGTACTTAACAAAAAAGTGTGAAACAGCTGAAATTATGTCTTATATTCTAGGTTCTTCAAAGTAGCCACCTTTTGCTTTGATGACTGCTTTGCACACTCTTGGCATTCTCTTGATGAGCTTCAAGAGGTAGTCACCGGGACTGGTTTTCAATTTCCAGGTGTGCCCTGTCACATTTAATAAGTGGGATTTCTTGCCTTATAAATGGGGTTGGGACCATCAGTTGTGTTGTGCAAAAGTCTGGTGGATACACAGCTGATAGTCCTAGTGAATAGACTGTTAGAATTTGTATTATGGCAAGAAAAAAGCAGCTAAGTAAAGAAAAATGAGTGGCCATCATTACTTTAAGAAACGAAGGTCAGTCAGTCAGAAAAATTGGGAAAACTTTGAAAGTGTCCCCAAGTGCAGTGGCAAAAACCATCAAGCGCTACAAAGAAACTGGCTCACATGAGGACCGCCCCAGGAAAGGAAGTCCAAGAGTCACCTATGCTTCTGAGGATAAGTTTATCCGAGTCACCAGCATCAGAAATCACAGGTTAACAGCAGCTCAGATTAGAGACCAGGTCAATGCCACACAGAGTTCTAGCAGACACATCTCTACAACAACTGTTAAGAGGAGACTTTGTGCAGCAGGCCTTCATGGTAAAATAGCTGCTAGGAAACCATTGCTAAGGACAGGCAACAAGCAGAAGAGACTTGTTTGGGCTAAAGAACACAAGGAATGGACATTAGACCAGTGGAAATCTGTGCTTTGGTCTGATGAGTCCAAATTTGAGATCTTTGGTTCCAACCACCATGTCTTTGTGCGACGCAGAAAAGGAGAACGGATGGACTCTACATGCCTGGTTCCCACCGTGAAGCATGGAGGAGGTGTGATGGTGTGGGGGTGCTTTGCTGGTGACACTGTTGGGGATTTATTCAAAATTGAAGGCATACTGAACCAGCATGGCTACCACAGCATCTTGCAGCGGCATGCTATTCCATACGGTTTGCATTTAGTTGGACCATCATTTATTTTTCAACAGGACAATGACCCCAAATACACCTCCAGGCTATGTAAGGGCTATTTGACCAAGAAGGAGAGTGATGGGGTGCTACGCCAGATGACCTGGCCTCCACAGTCACCAGACCTGAACCAAATCGAGATGGTTTGGGGTGAGCTTGACCGCAGAGTGAAGGCAAAAGGGCCAACAAGTGCTAAGCATCTCTGGGAACTCCTTCCAGATTGTTGGAAAACCATTCCCGGTGACTACCTCTTGAAGCTCATCAAGAGAATGCCAAGAGTGTGCAAAGCAGTCTTCAAAGCAAAAGGTGGCTACTTTGAAGAACCTAGAATATAAGACATAATTTCAGTTGTTTCACACTTTTTTGTTAAGTATATAATTCCACGTGTGTTACTTCATAGTTTTGATGCCTTCAGTGTGAATGTACAATTTTCATAGTCATGAAAGTACAGAAAAATCTTTAAATGAGAAGGTGTGTCCAAACTTTTGGTCTGTACTGTATATACACTGTATATTTAGCCAAGTCCCACTTTAAAATAAAAAGCTGTGTAGAGTCAAATATTGTATTTTACATATGAAGCACCTTATGCAAAAACAAATAGAATATGAGTTTTGTATCTTTAAAATAAAGTTTGTGACACTCCGTGTTCCACTAAAATTAGCTCAGTCAGCAGACTTACATCAAAGCCTCTGTGTAACACCTCAGGAGGATCTGACACCATCTATCTTACTTGTCTAGTATGAATTATTCTTAATGATTAAGCTCCATTTTACTAGAGATTTTTCTCCAGACTGAGCTTACTGCAGAATTGATTTGCTGACTGAAAAGATTTTTATGTGGATGTCAGCTTCTCATCATGTACAAGTTGCAAAAGAGTAACAATCATATTTGTCTGGAAGTGGGTCAGCGAAACTCCAAACATAAAAGCAGGTGTTTTGGGTGAAACTGACCTTTGCCACAAACTGTACAAATGAAACACAGAAGCTTGCAGACCCCATATTGCATTTTTTTTACCTTCTTCGAAATTTAGGAATGTCATCTTAATGCTCTCTATTAAAAGTGGCAACATAGTGCGACTAGTCTAGCCTCCGTATGCTGGTGGACACGCAGCTTTCTTCCCTGCTTGGTTTCATGGGGAGTGGTGCACACTGTGTATATACCTTTATATCAACAATAAATACCTTTATACATTATCAGCTACAGGAAATGCATGAAATTGCTAACATTAAATATTAACACCATTGTTGGATTTTTAGTGTTTTAATGACATGTGGGATAAATTTAACAAGTGCCCATCAGAATGCCCTTGATAAAAAGATGGCATATCAGTAGGGATGAGCGAACGTGCTTGGGTAAGGTGTTATCTGTGTGTATTCGGCGTGCTCGAATAATATGTTTGAGTCCCCGCCACTGCATGTCTCACAGCTGTTAGACAACCGCACACATGCATTGATTCCTAACAAACAGGCCATCCCTGCATGTGTTGCAGCTGTCGATCAGCCTTGAGACATGCAGCCGCGGGGACTCAAACATATTATTTGAACACGCCGAAAACAGTTGGATAGCACACGAGCATGCTCAGATAACATCTTATTGGAGCACCTGAGCTCATCACTACATACAGTATCATCACTTTCTGTTTGATCTACCTACAACTACCAAGATCCTGGGAGTGAAAGGTGGCACCCTGAGAAATTAGAACTGGTACATCCAGTGTAACACCAAATTTCTAATTCCAACAGCGGAGCAGGGAACTGCAGCACAGTATAGTTCCACCAGAGTCTTCCCCGCTGGTATCTTGATGCTATCAAGCCATCAGGTTGCTGGTCTTTCTCTTCCTGATGTCCTCCAGTGATTGCACTCTTTGTATGATAAAGGGAATCGGTCACCCCCAAAATCGCGGGTGAGGTAAGCCCACCAGCATCAGGGGCTTATCTACAGCATTTCTGTAATGCTGTAGATAAGCCTCCGATGTATCCTGAAAGATGAGAAAGAGACGTTAGATTATACTCACCCGGGGGCGGTCCCGCCGCTGGTCCGGGTCCAGCGCCTCCCATCTTCATCAGATGACGTCCTCTTCTGGTCTTCACACTGTGGCGCAGGCGTACTTTGTCTGCCCTGTTGAGGGCAGAGTAAAGTACTGCAGTGCGCCGGTGCTGGGCCTCTCTGACCTTTCCCGGCGCCTGCACACTGCAGTACTTTGCTCTGCCCTCAACAGGGCAGACAAAGTAAGACTGCGCAGGAGCCGCAGTGTGAAGACCAGAAGAGGACATCATCTGATGAAGATGGGAGGCGCCGGACCCGGACCAGCAGCGGGAACGCCCCTGGGTGAGTATAATCTAACGTCTTTTTCCAATCTTTTAGGATACATTGGGGGCTTATCTACAGCATTCCAGAATGCTGTAGATAAGCCCCTGATGCCGGTGGGCTTACCTCACCCGTGACTTTGGGGGTGACAGGTTCCCTTTAAGTCCAAAGTAGGCAAGTTGCAGCTTGGTAATCCTTGCTTTAAATGACATGTCTGGCTTGATTTGTTCCAAAATTATTTTTTTGTTCTTCTTGCCATCCATGGTATTGGTAACATCCTTATCCAGCACCACATTTCGAAAGTGTTTATTTTTCTGTCTTGTTTCTTTATCGTCCAGGTTTCACCTCCCTATGTAACCACAGAAAAGATCAAACTATGTATGAGCTGTGTCTTTGTTGCCAGTGATATGTTCCTCGATTTGAAAACCTTGTCCAGTGATTTCATTGTTGATTTGCCCATAGCTATTCTAATATTGACTTCCAGTGTCATCACTGTATCTTAAGTGATCATTGATCAGAGTAGGTTGAAGTCCTTTTCAACTTGCAGTTCGTCAGCGTCCATCTCAAATGTGTCCCGTTTGTATCTGGCAGTAGTCAATATCTTTGTCTCCTTTTGTTGAGCAGCAGGCTTCATGTTCGATCTTTCCATCTGGACACTCTGTAATACGTCCTTCATGCCATCTACTGTTGTTGATATCAATGTTGTATCGTCTGTGTATTTAAGATTGTTGATGATTCGTCTGAAACTGTGCACTATGGTGAGCTACTGGACTGCAAAAGGCCCATACATTGTTCTTGCACAGGGCCCCTCTATTGGCTATGTCCGCTGCTATTTAAGTTCTTCCCCAATGACAACCCAGGAATTCCTACTTTTGGGAGCGGCTTTGCTGAAGTCCATCTGTCATGGTTAAGACATGGCCTCTCTTTCAATCTGGGAGGGGTATTTATTCTCACTCCAGCCTAGGTTTCGCTGTCAGCTATAGGTTCTGTTTTAGTCTGTGTGCCTGACCCCTGGAGTGTGTGCCCGGCTTGCAAAGTGTTTCTGCAGCACCCCAGAGTCCTGGTCGTTGCAGTACTGTGGCTCCGCCACTATGGGGAGCCATGGTGCGTCCGATGGCACTGAAGGAGTTCATCTGATCAGGTATCACAGACACCAATAGATTTCACAGCTGGGCCTCCGGGGGGAGCTAAGGGTTCTATTCATTAGGCCACTCCCCACCATAGTGGGTAAACTGGGGGGTCAGGCAGGAAGTTAGAGGAGAAAGCTGACTGGATTGGACGAAGCAACACCTAGTGGCAGAGGGTGTTGTGGAGGAAGAGACAGTAGGGTCTCTGTCAGGGGTGGGATCCTGACAGAGGCTTGGCATTGAAAAGAACGTAACGGGTCCGCGCCAGCTCCGGGAAGCGGCGGGACCCAAGAAAGGACTAGAAGCGAGATAGATTGTGCTGAGTGAGAAACGAGATCAAGCAATAGGAGAATACCAGTAGGGGTCGTGCTGTAAGACCGGAGCAACATCCTACTGAGGCGCACTACCGGCGGCCGGAACGCCGAGGGAGTATTTCATTAGACAGCTTCAAGCAATACTCTAAACAGCGGCAGGACAGTCAGTCTCAGGCGGGCTGTCTCACCTAAATCACCTATGAAGTCTTGGGAGGCAATTGCGGGAGAGGGGCGTCTCTAGGGTCCCGGAAGAACTCCAGGCCTACCCGACAAACGGGTGCCGTTCTAACTGTAACATCAGGAAGGGACGGAAGATTAGCAGAAGATCAGTTAATCGAGTTGTGAGGGAACACGAGAAACAGACACAACGGTTGTGGGGTACTTTCCGTAAGCATAGCAGGGAAGGACTACAACACATAGCGCTAAGAAGGAAGGCACCGATTTCCACCTGTGAAGTGAACTCTGGAGGTGCCATTGGACCGGCCGGACTTGCGCAGCCTGGTGAACCGTATTCTGGACTGAGGACCCAGAGATCTTCAGTAAAGAGGTAAAGAGACTGCAACCTGGTGTCCTCGTTATTTACCGCGACCTGCACCCCACAACTGCACCGTTACAACACCACTTATTGCACCGGACGTCCCCCACTGACAGACAGGGCCACGAACCGGGTCTAGCCACCGTGACAACCCCAAAACTGATAACTCAGAGGCCCGGCTCCGGGTACCCCTCGGCCCTGCGGCAGTGTGGGGGCGCTCCAACTTGGCGTCACGAACAGGATCTACTTAAGCCTGAAGAATCAGGTCATGTGTGCCTTGGAACTGTGATTTGTTGTGCTTGGACTGTGCTTTATTGCAAAGACTGTGTGTTGCCATTTGCCGCCAAAAGTTCGCACCAAAACCGCCGCCATTACAGCGCTAAGGAGAGTGCAGGAGAAGACGAAGGGCGTGGAAGGGGGCGTGAACAAGCTGAAGAGCGCGAAAGACAATGGCCGCCCAGTCTAAATATCTCGGCCCCTTGAGGACGTGTCCGTCAGCAGCCGAGATCCGCCTCCTGATCCTCAATGGTGGGCAGAGACAGAGAAAACGAAACCGCCCACGAAGGAGAGAGCGGGAAAAGGACCAGGAAGAAGAATTCAGCGACATGGGGGACGCCATGGCCAGCCGCCTGGAGCCGGAGCGTGGGGTCGGAGCCGAGGACTCCCCCAGCTACCCGGAGAGGCACCGCAGCCAGACCTCCATAGTTGACGCTGACCTCCTGCAGACCGGAGCGGACGAGCTGATCCACCAACTCCCGCAGACGCAGCTGAGCACTGAGGCCGGGTGGAAGAAGGCCATCATCAGGAGCCTCACCGGACATCTGTCGGCAGCCTCATCTGGTCCGGAGCAGGAAAGAAGTCCCAGCGCTCCGAAGCTGGGAAGCAAGGCCCTGCCGGAAAGCGAGATGCTGCAAACGGAGATGACAACGCCGCAGCGCAAGGCCCTGCAGCTAGCGTTCCAGACCCCAGCGGAGACGGGGCAGACCGGCACCGGAGGGACCGCATCTGAAGCAGGTATGAAGGACGACCCTGCCCTGATGACTGACACCACTCCCGCGACTGCTAGTGCCACAGCTGCTGACTTCGTTCCAGTGACTGATCTTGCAGCAGCTGCTACCTCTGCTGCAGCAAATGCCCATACTCAAGCTGCGCAGACCTCCATCGCTGCGCATGATTTAACTGTACATGAAAGACGGATTAACGGCGTTTGTCCAGCACTGGGTGCAACCCTGGACTTCACCCTTCCCGGGCCAAGAGGGGTAAAGTGCCAGGTGCAGCCCTGGAAGCCGTCCAACTAAGCCTCGGAAACCTGAAACTGTAAATAGTTAACTGTTTATTTCCTTGCTGTTTTGCTGCTAAAACCCGTCCTGGGTTAACTCTTAAAGGGATCCCTTTGTTTACCCGGGATCCCTATTGCTTTTTATTTTTGCTTTCACTTTCATTTTTGCTTTTTTGTTCCACAATGTTATAAAAACTGCTGAATCATGAACAATGCATGATACAAACTTCTTGTAAATAGTTTGCACCTTCTTAAAGGTGCTATCTACTGGTTCTATATGAAGAAAGGACACTTTGCGAAGATACCGCACTGGAACCTTTGCTGAGTATGGACTGGTAGCTTGAGAAGACGCGCTACCTCACAGAGACTACTTGGTCCCCTCTTAAAGGGGATGTTCATTTGTCGCGTTTCGATAGTAATATTGCTTAAGACAAGTAGCAATAATGTTGATGAGAGAAAAGTGATGATAATGTTTGTACGAGAAAGTTATATGTGTTTAATTAGTTAAATGTGAAGAAATACTGATGATGTGCTCTGAGAATTAAAAGGTGAAAGATAGAAGAAGGATGCAGTGGGCCCGTAGAGATAGATGTGGTGTCCAGCATGCAAGAAAGGAAGAAAGATAATGAGAAGGCTTAATGTTCGATAGAAAATGTTTAGATAATGTTGATAGATAGTTAGGATAGAAGGTAAACCCTGAGTCCTCATAGGAGTCATGTAGAGATGACTTAGTGCTCTTAAACTGAAAGTAATGTTATGTTCTATACTGTGTATAGTAGTTGAAAAGGCAGTAGGCCCTGGCTGAACGGGGCGGTCCTGTAACAGAAAGGAGAGGCAGTAGGTCTGGTGCCGATAGGACAGGCGGTCCTGCAGATTTATAGAAGGCGAATGGGAAAGTTAAAATACCTTATAATGTGATTATAGGAAGGTCTGTAGTGGATTTAGAGTGTGAATCCTTAAAGGCAATGTTAAATTATTGTTCAACAATTTTGTACTTAGTAGAATACCCGGTTGGGTAACAGGAGTTATTTATAGCCTGTAATTTATAATGTTAACCATGTTTGTAACGTTCAAGTGTCCTCACCTCCCATAAAGGGAAGCTCTGTTCAAGTATACTTATTATTATTTGCACTCAACAAAACTTGTATGTCTTTTTGCTAACCTGTATTGTTGTTTTCTTCCCAGTCCCGGAGTACTGTGTTTAACCAGGGGGGAGTGCAGCGCCCCAGAGTCCTGGTCGTTGCAGTACTGTGGCTCCGCCACTATGGGGAGCCATGGTGCGTCCGATGGCACTGAAGGAGTTCATCTGATCAGGTATCACAGACACCAATAGATTTCACAGCTGGGCCTCCGGGGGGAGCTAAGGGTTCTATTCATTAGGCCACTCCCCACCATAGTGGGTAAACTGGGGGTCAGGCAGGAAGTTAGAGGAGAAAGCTGACTGGATTGGACGAAGCAACACCTAGTGGCAGAGGGTGTTGTGGAGGAAGAGACAGTAGGGTCTCTGTCAGGGGTGGGATCCTGACAGAGGCTTGGCATTGAAAAGAACGTAACGGGTCCGCGCCAGCTCCGGGAAGCGGCGGGACCCAAGAAAGGACTAGAAGCGAGATAGATTGTGCTGAGTGAGAAACGAGATCAAGCAATAGGAGAATACCAGTAGGGGTCGTGCTGTAAGACCGGAGCAACATCCTACTGAGGCGCACTACCGGCGGCCGGAACGCCGAGGGAGTATTTCATTAGACAGCTTCAAGCAATACTCTAAACAGTGGCAGGACAGTCAGTCTCAGGCGGGCTGTCTCACCTAAATCACCTATGAAGTCTTGGGAGGCAATTGCGGGAGAGGGGCGTCTCTAGGGTCCCGGAAGAACTCCAGGCCTACCCGACAAACGGGTGCCGTTCTAACTGTAACATCAGGAAGGGACGGAAGATTAGCAGAAGATCAGTTAATCGAGTTGTGAGGGAACACGAGAAACAGACACAACGGTTGTGGGGTACTTTCTGTAAGCATAGCAGGGAAGGACTACAACACATAGCGCTAAGAAGGAAGGCACCGATTTCCACCTGTGAAGTGAACTCTGGAGGTGCCATTGGACCGGCCGGACTTGCGCAGCCTGGTGAACCGTATTCTGGACTGAGGACCCAGAGATCTTCAGTAAAGAGGTAAAGAGACTGCAACCTGGTGTCCTCGTTATTTACCGCGACCTGCACCCCACAACTGCACCGTTACAACACCACTTATTGCACCGGACGTCCCCCACTGACAGACAGGGCCACGGACCGGGTCTAGCCACCGTGACAACCCCAGAACTGATAACTCAGAGGCCCGGCTCCGGGTACCCCTCGGCCCTGCGGCAGTGTGGGGGCGCTCCATTTCCCTTGCTCTCCGTGCATTACTCTGTTTGTTCCTCTGGATTTCTAACCTCTGGCTTCACTTCTGACTATCCCCTGTCTCTCCCCTTTTGTACTTCGTTAACTCCTGGCTCCGATCTTAGCTTATTTGACAACTTTCTTGTGATTATCCCTTCTCTGCACCTCGGCGTCTGGCTCTGCCCCTGACCACCTCCCACTCTGTCACATGATTCAGGTCCTGTTTGTAACCTGGTTAGTAACCCGGCATTTTGCTCAGCTCCCTTGCTGCTGTGTGCAGCATTTCCCATGTATTATCATGACACCATCCTTTTGTTCTCTGGTTCACAGGACTGTCCCAGAAAAATCAGGACTGTTGTCAAGTATGAATGCTAGACGCTGAGGTGCAAGGCAGATGCAGGTCCTGCAAAAAGGAGATTGTAACCCTTGCTGAAGCATGAGAAATAGGACATTTGTAATAAAAACTCGCCTGCAGACTACCCTGTGCCTGTCAACAATTTAATGATAGATTAACCCCTTCCCGACATCGGACGTACTATACCGTCCGATGTCGGGTCCCCTGCTTTGATGTGCGCTCCGGCGGTACCCGCGCACAGCAGAGTCGCAACATGTCAGCTGTTTTTTACAGCTGACATGTGCGCGCAATAGCGGCGGGTGAAATCGCGATCACCCACCGCTATTAACTAGTTAAATGCCGCTGTCAAACGCAAACAGCGGCATTTAACTACCGCATCCGGCCGGGCAGCTGGAAATGAGCGCATCGCCGACCCCCGTCACATGATCGGGGGTCGGCGATGCTTGTATATTGTAGCCATAGAGGTCCTTGAGACCTCTATGGTTACTGATCGCCGGTGGCTGTGAGCGCCCCCCTGTGGTCGGCGCTCACAGCACACCTGCAATTCTGCTATATAGCAGCGATCTCATGATCGCTGTTATGTAGCAGAGCCGATCGGGCTGTGCCTGCTTCTAGCCTCCCATGGAGGCTATAGAAGCATGGCAAAAGTTAAAAAAAAAAAGTTAAAAAAAATGTGAAAAAAATAAAAAAAATATAAAAGTTTAAATCACCCCCCTTTCGCCCCAATCAAAATAAATCAATAAAAAAAATATCAAATCTACACATATTTGGTATCGCCGCGTTCAGAATCGCCCGATCAATTAAAAAAAAGCATTAACCTGATCGCAAAACAGCGTAACGAGAAAAAAAATCGAAACGCCAGAATTACGTTTTTTTGGTCGCCGCGACATTGCATTAAAATGCAATAACGGGCGATCAAAAGAACGTATCTGCACCGAAATGCTATTATT
Source organism: Ranitomeya variabilis (assembly GCF_051348905.1). Classification (NCBI taxonomy): domain Eukaryota; kingdom Metazoa; phylum Chordata; class Amphibia; order Anura; family Dendrobatidae; genus Ranitomeya; species Ranitomeya variabilis. Next base: position 625,211,611 of record NC_135234.1, on the reverse strand, counting down.
AAAAACGCCAGCTCGGCACGCAAAAAATAAGCCCTCACCGACCCCAGATCACGAAAAATGGAGACGCTACGGGTATCGGAAAATGGCGCAATTTTATTTTTTTTGCAAAGTTTGGATTTTTTTTTCACCACTTAGGTGAAAAATAACCTAGACATGTTTGGTGTCTATGAACTCGTACTGACCTGGAGAATCATAATGGCAGGTCAGTTTTATCATTTAGTGAACCTAGCAAAAAAAACAAACAAAAAACAAGTGTGGGATTGCACTTTTTTTGCAATTTCACCGCACTTGGAATTTTTTTCCCGTTTTCTAGTACTCGCCATGGTAAAACCAATGGTGTCATTCAAAAGTACAACTCGTCCCGCAAAAAATAAGCCCTCACATGGCCAAATTGACGGAAAAATAAAAAAGTTATGGCTCTGGGAAGGAGGGGAGTGAAAAACAAAAACGGAAAAACGAAAAATCCCACGGTCATGAAGGGGTTAAGATATTCTGGCCAACTTAAGCTCTAAACAAACTATTGATATATATTTTTAAACCAGTTTCAAGAGAATTTTCTTTGTGCAGCCTTTATTCTTACTACAGAAAACACATGGCTTTGGATATGTGGCACTGTGAGTTGAAATCAGACATGGTTTGCTGGACTGGCTATGGTGAGACTGAAAGGGTTATTCCCATCTTCAAAAATGGATATTGTCAGATAGGGTTTGCAATCACAAGAAATTTTGCTATTTACTGATTTTTAAAGTGTTCTTGAAATATTAACACTTTTGTTTACAGTTCTTTGCCTTGGAGACCGACCACTGATGCTAGACAGTTGACCATGCATATTCTGTGGAGCTTGTAAGCACTATTTTGAAGCTGGCAAGAATTACTGAAGCACACTGTTACCCCCTAATCCTAGCCAGTGCAGTGCTTACAAGTTAGTCATCAGCGGTGGTCCATGAGCTAAACAATTGAAAAGTGGTAGTATCTCAAAAACGGCTGCAAACTTTAATAAGCAGTGAATTGCAAAAGTACTTGTTTTTTACAAGAACTATCCAATAACATCAGTCTATGAAGATGGGAAAAACCCTTTAACTATGTCTTGGTTTTATAGTTTGCAATATTAATAGTATAGTTGTATAGTGATATACCATGTTACATTTAAGACTACGTAGAAAAAAAGGCTAGATATAAAAACAAACTATTTCACAGAATTTGCTAGGGGGACATTAATCTCAAGACCTTCCAATACTGTGAAACTTGCTGTCTAATCTAGGATGTGATGGAAATGTTTTCATTTAAAAGGTGCAGTAATCTGTCCAGCAGAGGGCAGACCATGACTTTAGCAATGGGGGATGCGCCCGTTTTCTTTTCTAGGGACTGGTCAGCCTATAAAACTACAATATACCAAGCCACTATGCTGTATTGACACAAGAATTTTGTTTATTAGATTTTTATGTCATTAGTAGGTAAATTATTAGGTACTGCATGAAAAAATACCCATATAGTGTCATGCCATATGTATAAGAGACAGAAAATTGCAGTGGTAGTTCTGACATTCTAATGTGACATTTTTTCACTGCAGTTTTCTCAACATTTCAGACTGCAGAGAGCCCTGAGCTGAAGAAGACCCAACCTGGGAGCGATGAGGCCAAACAAACAGAGGATCTACTGTAGTAACTGGGGATTGTGTAGTCTTACCTAATGGAAACTACACATGCTGCCCCAGTAACTACAGTTTTACATGGGACAGCACTATGGGCCTGGCCTGAGACCCCTATAGCTACCACTCATGATATAATTTCTTAAAGTTAAGGCACCATTCTGTTAAAGTGGCTGAACCCTCCGATCCAGGTAAGACCAGTCCACCATCAATGCAGCCTCATGCTTTTTGACCAGTAACTTCAAGCACTTACATCCCAGCATAAAAAAAATGAATCATATTTTCTGTGGATAGATGTCCTTTATTTTTATACACTGTGTGCAGAATTATTAGGCAAGTTGTATTTTAGAGGATTATTTTTATTATTGATCAACAACTATGTTCTCAATCAACCCAAAAGACTCATAAATATCAAAGCTTAATATTTTTGGAAGTTGGAGTGGTTTTTTTTTTAGATTTGGCTGCTTTCTTAGGAGGATAGCTGTTTGTGCAGGTAACTATTACTGTAAAGACAAAAGAAAAAATCCAGCTCACCATAGTTGTAGTCCCTGGAGGCTCGGAGCACGGAAACGCTGTGTCAAGGCGTGAGGAATGCAAAATATAGAAGAAATCCAGCTCAACGAGGTGGTGAAAAGCAAAGTCTAGGTACTTTATTCACTTCATATCAAAAATAGAGGATAAAACAACAGCACAATGTGATAAAAACACTATCTACGCGTTTCTGGTGACATAGCACCCTTAATCATGATAATAATGATGAGCCTGATCTGGGGGAGAAACAGCGCTGTGACCACGCCCATCCGACCTGACCAACTTGAGTGACAGGACAAAATGGCCACTTCACAAAGGTATTTCGGCAGCCTAACGGGGGTGTAAAGGCACCAAAAAGGCACTAATGTAAAGCCCAGCTCTGCCCCTATTTCACACTATTTTTACCTAATCTTTAAAAAACGGGGTGATAGGTTCCCTTTAAGATATTTCTTGGCCAAGTCTTGACGTTTTATCTTATGTTTCTTGTTCGAAGGTGGTCGTTTTTCAGCCTTCCTTACCTTGGCCATGTCCCTGAGTATCGCACACCTTGTGCCTTTTGTTACTCCAGTAACGTTGCAGCTCTGAAATATGGCAAAACTGGTGGCAAATGGCATCTTGGCAGCTTCACGCTTCATTTTCCTCAATTCATGGGCAGTTATTTTGCGCTTTTTTGCCCAACACGCTTCTTGCGACCCTGTTGGCTATTTGCCATGAAACACTTGATTGTTCGGTGATCACGCTTCAAAAGTTTGGAAATTTCAAGACTGCTGCATCCCTCTGCAAGACATCTCACAATTTTGGACTTTTCAGAGCCCATCAAATCTCTCTTCTGACCCATTTTGCCAAAGGAAAGGAAGTTGCCTAATAATTAAGCACACCTTATATAGGGTTTTGATGTCATTAGACAACACCCCTCCTCATTACAGAGATGCACATCACCTGATTTACTTAATTGGTAGTTGGCTCTCAAGCCTGGACAGCTTGGAGTAGGACAACATGTATAAAAAGTATCATGTGATCAAAATACAACTTGCCTAATAATTCTGCACGCAGTGTATTACTTTATAAAAATCTGAACATTGGACTTATTGTTGCATATGTTTAATCATGTGATAAATGGGTACAGTGCACGTGATAAATGGGTACAGTGCACGTGATAAATGGGTACAGTGCACGTGATAAATGGGTACAGTGCACGTGATAAATGGGTACAGTGCACGTGATAAATGGGTACAGTGCACGTGATAAATGGGTACAGTGCACGTGATAAATGGGTACAGTGCACGTGATAAATGGGTACAGTGCACGTGATAAATGGGTACAGTGCACGTGATAAATGGGTACAGTGCACGTGATAAATGGGTACAGTGCACGTGATAAATGGGTACAGTGCACGTGATAAATGGGTACAGTGCACGTGATAAATGGGTACAGTGCACGTGATAAATGGGTACAGTGCACGTGATAAATGGGTACAGTGCACGTGATAAATGGGTACAGTGCACGTGATAAATGGGTACAGTGCACGTGATAAATGGGTACAGTGCACGTGATAAATGGGTACAGTGCACGTGATAAATGGGTACAGTGCACGTGATAAATGGGTACAGTGCACGTGATAAATGGGTACAGTGCACGTGATAAATGGGTACAGTGCACGTGATAAATGGGTACAGTGCACGTGATAAATGGGTACAGTGCACGTGATAAATGGGTACAGTGCACGTGATAAATGGGTACAGTGCACGTGATAAATGGGTACAGTGCACGTGATAAATGGGTACAGTGCACGTGATAAATGGGTACAGTGCACGTGATAAATGGGTACAGTGCACGTGATAAATGGGTACAGTGCACGTGATAAATGGGTACAGTGCACGTGATAAATGGGTACAGTGCACGTGATAAATGGGTACAGTGCACGTGATAAATGGGTACAGTGCACGTGATAAATGGGTACAGTGCACGTGATAAATGGGTACAGTGCACGTGATAAATGGGTACAGTGCACGTGATAAATGGGTACAGTGCACGTGATAAATGGGTACAGTGCACGTGATAAATGGGTACAGTGCACGTGATAAATGGGTACAGTGCACGTGATAAATGGGTACAGTGCACGTGATAAATGGGTACAGTGCACATGATAAATGGGTACAGTGCACGTGATAAATGGGTACAGTGCACGTGATAAATGGGTACAGTGCACGTGATAAATTGGTACAGTGCACGTGATAAATTGGTACAGTTCATGTGATAAATGGGGGCAGTTCATGTGATAAATGGGGGCAGTTCATGTGATAAATGGGGGCAGTTCATGTGATAAATGGGGGCAGTTCATGTGATAAATGGGGGCAGTTCATTTGAAAAATGGGGGCAGTTCATTTGAAAAATGGGGGCAGTTCATTTGAAAAATGGGGGCAGTTCATTTGAAAAATGGGTACAGTTCATGTGATAAATGGGTACAGTTCATGTGAAAAATGGGTACAGTTCATGTGATAAATGGGGGCAGTTCATGTGAAAAATGGGGGCAGTTCATGTGAAAAATGGGGGCAGATCATTTGAAAAATGGGGGCAGTTCATTTGAAAAATGGGTACAGTGCACGTGATAAATTGGTACAGTGCACGTGATAAATGGGTACAGTTCACGTGATAAATGGGTACAGTTCATGTGATAAATGGGTGCAGTTCATGTGATAAATGGGTACAGTTCATGTGATAAATGGGTACAGTTCATGTAAAAAATGGGTACAGTTCATGTGATAAATGGATACAGTTCATGTGATAAATGGATACAGTTCATGTGATAAATGGGTACAGTGCACGTGATAAATGGGTACAGTGCACGTGATAAATGGGTACAGTGCACGTGATAAATGGGTACAGTGCACGTGATAAATGGGTACAGTGCACGTGATAAATGGGTACAGTGCACGTGATAAATGGGTACAGTGCACGTGATAAATGGGTACAGTGCACGTGATAAATGGGTACAGTGCACGTGATAAATGGGTACAGTGCACGTGATAAATGGGTACAGTGCACGTGATAAATGGGTACAGTGCACGTGATAAATTGGTACAGTTCATGTGATAAATGGGTACAGTTCATGTGATAAATGGGTGCAGTTCATGTGATAAATGGGGGCAGTTCATGTGATAAATGGGGGCAGTTCATGTGATAAATGGGGGCAGTTCATGTGATAAATGGGGGCAGTTCATTTGAAAAATGGGGGCAGTTCATTTGAAAAATGGGGGCAGTTCATTTGAAAAATGGGTACAGTTCATGTGATAAATGGGTGCAGTTCATGTGAAAAATGGGTACAGTTCATGTGATAAATGGGGGCAGTTCATGTGAAAAATGGGGGCAGTTCATGTGAAAAATGGGGGCAGTTCATTTGAAAAATGGGGGCAGTTCATTTGAAAAATGGGTACAGTGCACGTGATAAATTGGTACAGTGCACGTGATAAATGGGTACAGTTCATGTGATAAATGGGTACAGTTCATGTGATAAATGGGTACAGTTGATGCCATTCACCTGTACATGTGAAGCTCATGGTTCCTGGCACCTTTGCCAACGTGACATGTCAGAGATGTAGATCAATGCCGGGAGTTTACTGTTGATCCTATCATTCCTTCTAACTAGTGGGGAAAAACAGTTTACCGACATAAAAGTGTCAGATCAATCCTCAGGGAAGCTCCTTCCAGGCAGGATTTATGGTTATCTGTGTTGTAGAAAGGAGAATTAATCAAAGTTCTTCATCTATGCACTTAATTGGTGTACAAACTAAAGAAACACGCATTTTCCTGCCGGTGTTCTGTATCTCAGTAATCCGCCTCTAAAGGTACCTTCACACGAAACGACATTATAACGATATCGCTAGCAATCCGTGACGTTGCAGCGTCCTCGCTAGCGATATCGTTTCGTTTGACACGCAGCAGCGATCAGGATCCTGCTGTGATTGTCGCTGGTCGCTGAATAAAGTCCAGAACTTTATTTGGTCGTCCGATCGCTGTGTATCGTTGTGTTTGAAAGCAAAAGCAACGATACCAGCGATATTTTACACTGGTAACCAGGGTAAACATCGGGTTACTAAGCGCAGGGCCGCGCTTAGTTACCCGATGTTTACCCTGGTTACTAGCGTAAAATGTAAAAAAAACAAACAGCACATACTCACATTGCGTCCCCTGCAGTCTGCTTCCTCCTCTGACTCAGCGCCGCAAAGTGAAAGTGAAAGCAGCACAGCGGTGACGTCACCGCTCTGCTCTCACTGTACGGCGCTCAGTCAGTCAGGAAGTGGACGCAGGGGGACGTGAATGTAAGTATGTGCTGTTTGTTTTTTTTAGATTTTACGCTGGTAACCAGGGTAAACATCGGGTTACTAAGCGCGGCCCTGCGCTTAGTTACCCGATGTTTACCCTGGTTACCAGGGGACCTCGGCATAGTTGATCGCTGGAGAGCGGTCTGTGTGACAGCTCTCCAGCGACCAAACAGCGACGCTGCAGCGATCGACATCGTTGTCGCTATCGCTGCAGCGTCGCTTCGTGTGAAGGTAGAGCCCTTTATATGCTTTTATCTGCCGAGGGACTGCTTTATAGAACATTTAAAGGGGTATAACAATGATAAAAAATATATACTGAAAAATATAATAAAGAAATTATGGTATACTGAAAAATTGTTTAATAATTTAAAAAAGAAATTAAACTGAAAAATTGCATATCTTATCAATTCCTCCATGTTTTAAAGATCTCTGCTTGCAATCATACTATAGGAACCTTGTAAATTCCAATGGTTAAATATCAGTAATGTTCATTTAATAGTCATAAAGGTGCATGGATCGCTTCAAGTCAAAGCAGCTACCGTATATTGTCATCTGTGCACCTATGTGTTAATTACACGACCAAGGACATCTAACTAGCTGGCTCACCTTTTCTGTATGTTCAGAAAAACAAATGCTTAAAAAGGAGTTCTCCACATGAATGCCTATTCTGAAAAGACAGCTGAAGCGACAGGTACACCTAAAAGATTAATAATGTTTGTGCCGTTTGTGTAATGCTGCTGAATATATTTGTAAAAGGAACCTGTCAGAAAAGGACGGTATTTACCAGACATCATCGAGGAAATCTGCGGGTATATACACTTGTACACATGTGCAGCAGTCTACATAAAAGAGCAGATGCAGGGAGAAAACAAGGTTATATTCTCCCTGCAGCCGCTTCCTTGCAGTCATCGGGGCGGTAAAGTCAGCAAGCTGTAATCACTCCCCTGTCAATTGACATCTAGTTTGCACACATGACGCAGAGCAGGCTGTCAGTCCAGAAGTGGTGGCAGTGATGACAGCTGTGTAGTGAGCGCTGACTGTTCATCGCCCCCCATCCCAGCACCGCCTGAATGACATCAAGTGAACGGCTGCAGGTGGAATACAAGTTTGTCTTTTCTCTGTAGCACATGCTTAATATACCTGCAGGTTATCCCAATGGATACAGATTCTCTTTAAATTCAACTCATTGACTTTTGTGGGTTAAAATTGGCACCGATATTGATCAACTGAAGAAGGCTGTGTACTAAAGATATCATGTAGAATAAAAGCACAAATATAAAGGCCAGAAATGTTACTAAAACCATCTAAATGTATTTTAGAGTACAAAACTAGAATTAATAGAGATATGTAATTCCAGCCACAGCCCATAGACTGAGTGGCACTGATTTTGGAAGACCCTTTTCATCTAATCCAGGCCTTTAATCAGCACTAGAAGTGTACCTATCCATTATAGCAGTAAAGCATAAAAGACACTAAAATGTTAATATGTAAACGATCCATGGGAATACTGTTTTTCACCCGTGCATTACTCAAGTGTTACCGAAGCCGAAGAAGCTGGATCTGCAGCGTTCGAGAGATCCCCCGCTGCTCTCCAAGGGAATGAGCAGGGGACTGTCACATGACTCATTATTTGCAGGCGAAAAAAACGATGCGGTGACAATTCTGTGCCACTCCACTGAACAGATTGTTAGAGGCCTGGCGTTTATTCTGTCCATATGCAGCATCTCAGTCTAAAGTGATTTGGTAACTGAATGTTTACATTAATAGAGTGCCCAAGGCAGTCTGCGAGGCTCCGGTAATTGGCACCACACAATGCTGACTGTATACTACACCACTCGCGTGGGAAGCAAGAAAGAGGGGAGTCAGAGAATCAGTAATTATGAAATTGGAAGCAGAGATTTAGGCTCTTGCTTGCATTCACGCGGAGATTTCTTCAGATGCTTATTTCTGCTGCCCGATTTGGATGTTCGAGAGAAATTGCTCCTTGTTTGAACAGATCGCAAAAAAAGTTAGAATTCAATTCTATCTGTGGCTTTCCCCTTCTAATAGCTTGTCATGAATGTACGTGCTGGGAAGCGGTAGGTCGCGGGGTCATCCTTAATTAGCTTAGAGTGTATGAACGGCTCCAGTATATGTCACATTAGGGCGGCAATCATATGCTGATTGTATGGAAAGAGCCCGGTGATGATATTAAGGGCCATTTAGGAAAGAGATAAAATGCTGATACTTTCTGCACTAGTGACAACAGGATCAGGGGAAATTGCCCCCTAGGTCACCCTTGTTTTTACAGGGTAAACATGATTTTGAAGCCAAAACTAAATTCAGCACCGCAAGGTCATGAAATTATTGTAAATGCAAGTAGCTGAAGAAAGAACATTTCTTCCCGTATGGTACTAGTAGTTCAAGATTTTTACATTTATGGGTCAAGATATTTTAAAAAGAGTTTCCACCCCGTGCACATTATACCTTATTTTGAGATTATCTATTGCTTTGATATTTATGATCTTACATCTTGATGGATACTTTTTTACTAATTCAAATAATTCTTAAATGTTATTTATTGTGTTCTGCTGAATTATTGCATATTTTCAGTGTGAATTCTGCACAATAAACCTATGCGCCAATACAGCACATGACACGTGGTTAACATTTATTAGACCTCGCCTACATGAAGTGGAAGTCAGGGAATGCTGCTTATTTTTTTGTGGAAATTTACTCTGCAAAAAATTTCCCTTTGCAATGCATCGGGTGAAATCTGCAGCAAATCTACAGCCCGATCGCACTGCATTAGAGTGAAAAGGTCTGTCTCAAGTTCTTGAAAAAAAATCATCTTTGTATTTAACTTCCTATTAAAAATCGTTTCTGTTATTTAGAATGGATGTATTTTTAATTTTATTAGGCAATCCCTGTATGTGTTGCGGCTGTCAAACAGCAGCGAGACATGCAGCTGCAGGGTCTCGAACATATTATTCCAGCATGCCAATCACACTCAGCACATGAGCACGCTCAGATAACACCTTATCCGAGCACGTTCGCTCATCACTAATCAATATCACTGTAACTGGTCACCCTGCGGTCTCAGAGTGATCAGTTACCTAAGGAGGAGTGCACGCTACTGGTAAGCTCCCCTCTAATGCTGGATTTGGCTAGTTTCATGTATCCTGCAGTTTTCCTATGCAGCTGGGAGAGGGTGTAGTGCAGACCATTTGCATCTCAATGGCATTGGTCCGAATTGTCATTTTTCAAGAAAGCACCACTCCCCAACAAAAAGGAAGCCAGGAGACAGTGAAGACTAGTACATAATGTATTTATGGACAGCCTCAAAGTTATCGAAAAGCCAACGACAACCCTAACCAATAATCTTTTTGCCTATGGTTCCAAACCGTGCTTGACAGATGGAAATGTATCTCTCAGCACAGAACAAAAGTTATATAACTTTACACATTCTCGAAGACTGTAGAACTTGGTTATTAGACAAGAATACCCTGCCAGAATGAACAATGTTTATTGGGAACAAGAATCACCATTTTTAGCCTTTTTGAAAACATTTGCACGTATCTTGTTCCTAACATCTATATTATAGCTATAATAATTTTAATTTTTTATATAAAAAAAGATCATCATTTAAAATTTTAAATTTCAAAATAAAAGATGGCTAAGGTAGAAATTTGGAGGACCTCCAGCAGGGCAAGTGAGGTATCGTGGGAAATACAGTACTGACAGATGGATGTGAATTCATCCTTCTGCATCAATTTTTTTTACTGGGCATGAAATGAATCCATCGTTTAAGGGGAGTCTGTCACTACAATTATGCTGACCAATCTGAGAGCTGCATAAAATAGTGACAGAGACCCTGATACCATCAGAGTATGACTTACAGGTGTATTGCAGTTGTGTCAAAAAATATCACGTTATCAGCTCATATTCATAAGCGTCTGGCTCCCCATTCCACACCCCTATGCCAAGTATAGGGAGAAAGATGTCAATATGTCATGTTGGAAGCTTCAACTCATGAATATCAAGGACTCGGAAACGCACACACGATGGAGAAAGCTCCAGGGTGGTTTCTTGCTTTAGCTGCTAAACGATGACTTTATGATAACTACAAAAAGATATCTAATAACTGACCCAGCAATGCAATTATGGTACCTGTCAGTAAGTTATGATTTTATGATTCTTTAACTATGAACATGAGCAGTTTGAGAACCTAAATAATGACACAATGAACCTTATTACCAAGCAATATATAGGAGACTATGTGAGGGTACCAGGTGGATGACCTCCCGCTAGTGCACCAGTTGTAGAGAAAGCTCACCAGATGAGGTGGGGGTTTCAAATGGTCCAACATCCTCCGAACACAAATTGGTATGTGGGAGCCAATTGTAAAAAAATAGGGAAATAATATGCTCTCACAGAAATTGCACCTTCATTTGGATTTCGATTTTACCACTAAAACCAACTATGATAGAGGCCGGTAGGGAATGGTTAAAGGAGATTCCGAGATCTAGGTGACTATGGCAATGTTTTCATTTAGAATTAAAAGTATTTCCAGATCTGAACAGCATTGGCGGCCAGAAGAAATATATTTTTCTGGTTTAGCTGTAGAAGACATCTAGCTAGAATAATGTTGTGGTATTTCAGAATAAAACATACACAGATGCAATAAAGAGGCCAAACTCTGATTCATGCTGATCATCACTTGGAAAGCATGAATGAACTGTCAAGTTCACTTTAATCATGGGCTGTCATAGTTGGGATTGTCTATAAATTCCACTAGACGAACAACCGTTGGTTAATATAATCTGTTTTAATAAACTTTTTATGTGAATACTTTTCTGCCCAATGATGACAAAAGTATTCTGGGAGTGATACCTTTATTGGGTAACCAGAAAATAATGTGTTTGCAAGCTTTCAGAGCACAGTGGCTCCTTCTTCAGGGCACCTGGTGACCATCAGTGACTGGCACATTCCCTTGTAACAAAAAAAATGCAAAACGTGTACCCACATATTACCAACAAATACAGTCCGCGTACCAAACACAAATCAGGACTATAAGGTCATGGGTTCCTTTTCTTGTACATCCTCCAACGTGGTGTACATGATACAATGTACGAGGTGCCCTGGAAGTATCTATATTGGGGAAACTACGCAAAGACTACAAACTAGGATGAATCTACACAGACACGCAATCAGGAATGAAATGGACACACCTGTGGGAAAACATTTCTCTGGACCTGGACACTGTATGACAGATTTAAAATTCTTAATACTAAAAGGTCATTTTAAGGACGACAGAGAAAGGAAAATTTGGGAATTCAAACTAATGAAGATGTTTAATTCTTTGACACTAGGACTCAATTTAGCACCTGGATTTATTAGTCACTATATGGATACAATTCACACCTCCACCAGACAGACTCCAGATAACTAAGATCAGTAAAGCTGGAGTCACACTAAACGACTTACCAACGATCACGACCAGCGATACGACCTGGCCGTGATCGTTGGTAAGTCGCTGTCTGGTCGCTGGGGAGCTGTCACACAGACAGCTCTCTCCAGCGGCCAACGATCAGGGGAACGACTTCGGCATCGATGAAACTGTCTTCAACGATGCCGAAGTCCCCCTGCAGCACCCGGGTAACCAGGGTAAACATCGGGTTACTAAGTGCAGGGCCGCGCTTAGTAACCCGATATTTACCCTGGTTACCATTGTAAAAGTAAAAAAAAAAAACACTACATACTCACATTCTGATGTCTGTCACGTCCCCCGCCGGCGACCACAGGGTTAAAACTGCTTTCTGCAAGAGCGCTGCTAATATGCATGCGCTGCTGCCGAGAGCTTCCCTGCACTGAATGTGTCAGCGCAGGCAGAATGTGTCAGCGCAGGTAGTAACAGCGGTGACGTCACCGCTGTGCTCTGCTTTACGGCCGGCGCTGGTTACCATTGTAAAAGTAAAAAAAAAAAAAAAAACAACACTACATACTCACATTCCGATGTCTGTCACGTCCCCCGCCGTCAGCTTCCAGCCGTAAAGAAGAGCACAGCGGTGACGTCACCGCTGTGCTCTGCTTTACGGCCGGCGCTGACACAGTCAGTCAGTGCAGGGAAGCTCTCGGCAGCAGCACATGCATTAGCAGAGCTCCTGCCGAAAGCAGTTTTAACCCTGTGGATGCCGGGGGACGTGACAGACATCAGAATGTGAGTATGTACTTTTTTTTTTTACTTTTACAATGGTAACCAGGGTAAATATCGGGTTACTAAGCGCGGCCCTGCGCTTAGTAACCCGATATTTACCCTGGTTACAAGTGAACACATCGCTGGATCGGCGTCACACACGCCGATCCAGAGATGACAGCGGGTGATCAGCGACCAAAAAATGGTCCTGATCATTCCCCAACGACCAACGATCTCCCAGCAGGGGCCTGATCGTTGGTCACTGTCACACATAACGAGATCGTTAGCGGGATCTTTGCTACGTCACCAAAAGCGTGACGTTGCAACGATATCGTTAACGATATCGTTATGTGTGACTCAGCCTTAAGAGAATGCCTAATTTGATTACCTTGGCTTATCTATGGACTCATCACACTTCCCACCCCCTGAACAAATGTCCTACTGTAGTATTCTTTAAATGTTGTGCTTTCTTCTTATTAACCCCTTAACGACTGCCGATACGCCTTTTAACGGCGGCAGTTAAGGGTACTTAAACCACAGCGTCGTTAATTAACGGCGCTGTGGAAAAAGTGAATAGCGCCCCCCAGAGTCGGATTTTCTCTGGGGTCTCGGTTGCCGAGGGTAGCCGAGACCCCAGAGAACATGATTCGGGGTTTTTTTACCGACCCCCGAGTTGCGATCGCCGGTAATTAACCGTTTACCGGCGGTCGCAACAAAAAAAAAAAAAAACACGATTTGCCATTTCATTTCTCTGTCCTCCGATGTGATCGCACATCAGAGGACAGAGAACTAGGGTCCCCGATCGCCCCCAAATACTCACCTATCTCCCCCAGTGCTCCTTGTGGCTCCCGATGGGCGCCGCCATCTTTTTCCGGGGAAAAAATGGCGGGAGCATGCGCAGTGCGCCCGCCGCCCGGCACCCGGAAGATCTTTGGGGTCTCAGCTGCCGGGGGTAGCCGAGATCCCAAAGAACATGATCGGGGTCGGTTTTTACCGACCCCTGTTTTTACCGGCGACCGCAAAAAAAAAAGCGATGTCATTCTCTGTCCTCTGATGTGATCGCACATCAGAGGACAGAGAAATAGGGGGATTCGGGGACCCTGTTATACTTACCGGTGTCCCTGGGTCCTCCTGCTTCTGCTGGCCGCCGGCTTCTTGCTCCGGTAAGAAAATGGCGGGCGCATGCGCAGTGCGCCCGCCATGATCTGCCGGCTGGCAGAGGAAGACTATTCCACTTGTTTTATTTTGGTCACTGTGAGATCCTATCACAGTGATCAAAATAAAAAACATAGTAAATAACCCCCCCCCCTTTATCACCCCCTTAGTAAGAAAAAAATAATAAAATTAAAAAAAGTATGAATTTCTATTTTCCAATTAGGGGTAGGGTTAGGGGTAGGGTTAGGATATGTGCACACGTAGAATGGTTCTCTGCGGATTTTTCCGCAGCGGATTTGATAAATCCGCAGGGCCAAAACGCTGCGTTTTTCCTTCGGATTTATCACGGATGTACCACGTTTTTGTGCGGATTCCCCTGCGGTTTTACACCTGCGGTTTTCTATTATGGAGCAGGTGTAAAACTTCTGCGGAATCCGCAGAAAGAATTGACATGCTGCGGAATGTAAACCGCTGCGTTTCCGCGTGTTTTTTTTCCGCAGCATGGGCACAGCGTTTTATGTTTCCCATAGGTTTACATTGTACTGGAAACTCATGGGAAACTGCTGCGGACCCGCAGCTGCAGAAACGCTGCGGATCCGCAGCAAAATCCGCAACGTGTGCACATAGCCTTAGGGTTAGGGATAGGGCTTGGGTTAGGGTTGGGGCTAAAGTTAGGGTTAGGGATGGGGCTAGGTTTAGGGCTAAAGTTAGGGTTTGGGCTAAAGTTAGGGTTAGGGCTAGGGTTGGGGCTAAAGTTAGGGTTAGAGTTGGGATTAGGGTAGGTATTAGGGTTACAGTTGGGATTAGGGTTAGGTTTGGGATTAGGGTTAAGGCTAGGGTTGGGATTAGGGATAGGGGTGTATTGGGATTAGGGTTAGGTTTTGAGGTTAGGGTTGAGATTAGGATTAGGGGTGTGTTGGGTTTAGGGTTTTGATTAGGGTTATGGTTAGCTTTGGGATTAGGGTTAGGGGTGTTTTGGGGGTTAGGGTTGTGATTAGGATTATGCATCGGGTTGGGATTAGGGTTGGAGTTAGAATTGGGGGGTTCCCACTGTTTAGGTACATCAGGGGGTCTCTAAACGCCACAGCCAATTTTGTGCTCAAAAAGTCAAATGCTGCTCCCTCCCTTCTGAGCTCTGCCGTGCGCCCAAACAGTGGTTTACCCCCACATATGGGGCATCAGCGTACTCGGGATAAATTGAACAACAACTTTTGGGGTCCAATTTCTCCTGTTACTCTTGTGAAAATAAAAACTTGGGGGCTAAAAAATCTTTTTTGTGGAAAAAAAATATTTTTTATTTTCATGACTCTGCATTATAAACTTCTGTGAAGCACTTGGGCATTCAAAGTTCTCACCACACATCTAGATAAGTTCCTTGGGGGGTCTAGTTTCCAAAATGGGGTCACTTGTGGGGGGTTTCCACTGTTTAGGCACATCAGGGGCTCTCCAAACGCGACATGGCGTCCGATCTCAATTCCAGCCAATTCTACATTGAAAAAGTAAAACGGCACTCCTTCTCTTCCAAGCTCTGCGGTGCGCCCAAACAGTGGTTTACCCCCACATATGGGGTAACGGCGTATTCAAGAGAAATTGCACAACAAAATGTATGGTTAAATTTCTGTTTTTACACTTGTGAAAATAAAAAAATATGGTTCTGAATTAAAATGTTTGCAAAAAAAGTTAAAATGTTCATTTTTTCCTTCCACATTGTTTCAGTTCCTGTGAAGCACGTAAAGGGTTAATAAACTTCTTGAATGTGGTTTTGAGCACCTTGAGGGGTGCAGTTTTTAGAATGGTGTCACACTTTGTTATTTTCTATCATATAGACCCCTCAAAATGACTTCAAATGTGACATGGTCGCAAAAAAAAATGGTGTTGTAAAAATGAGAAATTGCTGGTCAACTTTTAACCCTTATAACTCCCTAACAAAAAAAAAAATTGTTTCCAAAATTGTGCTGATGTAAAGTAGACATGTGGAAATGTTATTTATTAACTATTTTGTGTTTAAAAAATTTTCGCCATATTTCCATTTTTTTCATAAATAATCGCAAGTAATATCGAAGAAATGTTACCTCTAATATGAAGTACAATATGTCACGAAAAAACAATCTCAGAATCAGCGGGATCCGTTAAAGCGTTCCAGAGTTATAACCTCATAAAGTGACAGTGGTCAGAATTATAAAAATTGGCTCGGTCATTAAGTACCAAATTGGCTCTGTCACTAAGGGGTTAATCTATTTGTAATCCTGCCTGAAGAAGGAGCCACTGTGCTCTGAAAGCTTGCAAACATATTATTTTCTGGTTAGCCAATAAAGGTATCACTCCCAGAATAATAATAATAATCTTTATTTTTATATAGCACTAACATCATATTCCGCAGATGGGGCTCACAATCTAAATTCCCTATCAGTATGTCTTTGGAATGTAAAAGGTAACCGGAGAACCCGGAGGAAACCTATGTAAACACTGGGAGAACATACAAACTCTTTGCAGATGTTGTCCTTGGTGGGATTTGAACCCAGGACTACAGCGCTGCAAGGCTGCAGTGCTAGCCACTGAGCCACCGTACCACAATACTATTTGTTATTGTACATCACAAACTTTTTACTAACCTGTGGCCTTCAAACAGCGAAGAATATGTCTTTTACTTTTAGTCATATCTTATATACACTGTTACTCTTTAAACTCTAGACTGCATTGGACAACCCATTTTTGCTAGAACATTCTACATTCCATTATCGTTTTCTTCTGTGAATTCTACTCCTGGAATTGGCTTACAAAGTGAATAAGGAAAAATTTCCCTACAGTGTCACCAAAAATAAATTAAACATTGCACGGTATGATTTAAAACTAATTACGGTAGATGTCCAAGAAATTCATGCAAGTACCTAGTCCCCTAGAGAAATAGAAGGTTTGTATTGCCTCTGTGCAAGCTAGATAACAGATAATGGTCCAGAATGAAGAGTACTCCCTACACTATTTCTTAATTTGTAAGTATTATATTAAAATAATAATTTTGTAGGCCAGGCAGCCTGTTTAATGTTGATCACATGGATAAATCCTGCAAGTCAATAAAAAGGTATAGCAACAAAATAATTGGTGGCCAAGATTTGGGGATGTTATGACACCAAGCTGACTGCTTGAAAAAGACCATATGCTGGTCGAAACGTTGCTTTTTATGGCTTAATAAACATCGTTTTTTGATATCTATTCACCTGGTTGGAGCGCTGTTCATCGTTTTCTACCAAGCTGACTGAGACACACACATGAAGGTGATCCAAATAACTGACTTGGTTAAACAGGAGTCTGCTTCATCTCAAGTCTTTCATTGCGGTTATACCCCAAAATAAGGGGGAAAACTCCTCCAGAAAAAAGTTAAGGGATATGACAGGCTCGTAAACAAAACACATTGTGGCTGATTCATCAAGCAGCCTTTGCTAGAATTTCTGGTGTAAAGCTAACTGAAATCTTTGAAAGGTTTGAGGTACCCAAAGTTGCCCACAATTTGTTTTGAGTTACAGTGTTTTTAAAAAGTAAGCAAAGCTTGTGTAGGCTGGGGCATGGCCAAAATAAACCATAAATTACACCTTAAGGCTCTGTGCACACAATGCAGATTTGCTGCGGATCCGCAGCAGATTTTTCCGCGCAGAAACGCTGCAGATCCGCACTGTGATTTACAGTACCATGTAAATCAATGTCTAAAAAAAAAAGTTGCGCAGATGGTGCAGAAAAATCAGTGCGGAATTGCTGCAGATTTAAAAGAAGTGCATGTCACTTCTTTTGTGCGGATCTGCAGCGTTTCTGCACCCCTCCATGCTAGAAATCCGCAGTGGCAAAAACTGCAGAAAATCCGCGGCAAATCCGCGGCTGCAGATTCTGCCAGGAGATGCAGATTTTGTGCAGAAAATTCTGCACCACTTTTCCTACGTGTGCACATGCCCTAAAAATACATGTTTAGACTGTGAGACCTAATGTGGACAGCGATGATAATGCCTGTAGAGCGCTATGTAAGTGAGCAATAAAAATAAATACGTAGAGTAAATGAAGATATAAAATCAACCCCAATCCCGGCTTTACGTACATTTCTGGCAGTCGAAAGACACGCCAAATTACCGTAATTAAGGCGGAGTACACCTCTTAATAAATCTGGTACATCTTACTCCAGTGCTGCTTTTCACTTTATACACCAGTCTTAATAATTCAGGACCACAATCAGCTAGAATTTTACTTCTATCCAGTTCACTATAATGGAATTGTCCTGGCATCTGCCACAAGCAATAAACCAAAGCACGATGTTCCATAACTTAGTTTTATTGTGTCTATTACCTTATTCCAGGGTTAAAAAATTCTAGTAGGAAGAAGACTAATGAAAGTTGCATCATGTGTATAGTGAATTGTCAGATATATTACATGCGGAATATTATGCAGTTATCACGTTATTAAGCTCCATCCATGCAGTCCACAATCCTTATTCAGACCAATATGTGGTGTGTGCCAAGGGTGTAATTATGACCGTCCTGACTGTGGCATGGGAAGCGCATAAACATTGGATGATATTTATTATTCATGAGCTCCCGCTGAATGCTGCTAACATTAGTGCCTACCACATCCTCATCTCTCAGCGAGGACCCAGCCCTCGTCTACTGCCACGCTCATTCCTTACCTAAGAGGAAAGGGCTGACAGCTAAATGTCTCTTGCTCTTTCATCTCCCTCATCCCATCTCTTATTAGATGAGATAATTGCATTAACCATTTACTTGACAAACATCAGTCTACTTATCTCCAGGCATTTCCATGAAGCTATAAAAATCTTAGAGCTGGCAAGCAAAATGCGTTCTGTCAGTGATTTCTACTTTTAAATACATAGTTAATAATAATAATAATAATAATAATAAAATGATTATTGACCCATACACACATTTTTGATCAGTCAAATCTAAAAGTAAAAAAACAGCAATCGCTATAATATATTTAGGATGAGTATTTAAGTGTATTTTGCATACTAGATCTAGACATGTATTTATAACAGAGGCCACTGAATGTCTAATGGAGCTCTGAGCAAAGGCTAAAGTAAAAACTCTTTTATTCTGGCTGATAATTGGCAAAATGGAGCATTTGGAAGATCACTCATTTCCCATCACTGACCTGTGTAAACATTGTAGCATGCGCAAATGCTTGCTAACTCTTCGTATACTTTAAATGGGCCTAAATACATCTCTGATGGCAGCACATTTAGCTGTCCAAAAACTGTATGTGCTGATATTATACATCTTATATAATAATCCTTATATATTATTTCTAAACACTCTTTTTCAGTGATTACTTTGTATCTCCGTTCACACTGCACCCACACACACAAGTGATACACCATTTGAAAGGTAAACTTGCCCCCTTCAGCAAGAAAGTAACCAAACAAACCACACATCCACGATGTGATCACAAAATACAGTTTAAACATTCATTTTCATAAATCTGCAGTAAGGAAAAATGATCTGCAGGTGGCACCACACTACCACATAGTTGCTTACAGACATCACAAACAAATCCAAACAGATTGCACACTTCACTGCAGGTGAGTCACATATGCAAACACATATGGAAACAGGCACTGCTTATTCTATTGGAAACATGCACGGCCTATTGTGCATTTCAAGCTGCATTTGGAGAGTAGACCTGACATTGTTTGGGTTTGGAATTACTTTGCAGGATGACTAGGAAGAGGCGTATAAAAAGCAGGCCTCGAGGCAGGCCAACACGAACGAGAGGTCCAAGACCTCTTCAGACACCATCTCAGCGAACATCAAACAGGCTACAACCTCATGAACCAAGGCAACAAAGACTTGAAAACCATAGACAGGCTCAACAGAACACTACTGCAAGAGCACTGTATTGATTTAGTTCCACCTGATGACTTCCTGCGTCTACACCAAGACATCTGTGCAAGGAGGTGCCAACATTCACTTCCAAAGACATACTGTTGTGATCGCTTATTACTTCCAGACAATGAAGTTAAAACCCACAGTGTTGGGAGTATGGATAAAGTATGTCCACATTGTCCCCTCATAAGTTGGTCTTGAAAAAAAATACGATTATCATGTTGCTAAGAAATCTTTACGCTAAACAAGGACTCCTCAATGGAGCGAGATTAGTCATCACTAATTTAGGCAATTACACAATCACTGCAAAAGTCATTAATTCCGCTCAAACAGTTATCATACCTCGAATTAACCTCACACCTTCCGATCCAACTATGCCTTTCCACCTGAGCAGAAAGCAATTCCCAGTCAAAGTGGCATTTGCAATGACCATTAATAAAGCACAGGGACAAACGCTTCAAACAGCTGGCCTGTTCCTACCAAAACCAGTATTCTCACACAGCCAGTTGTACGTGGCATTTTCAAGAGTGCGAAGCTTCAAAAACATACATGTTTGCGTAAGCGATACTTACAATCAAAAAGTCACTCAGACTGACATTATCACCCCCAATGTTATGTTTAAGGAGGTTTTATAATGGCAATATTTTATTTTGCTAAAACATTTTTTGGCCTCTACTTATCAAACCAATTTTTTGTATTAACAATCTACATATATAAATACCGGTCTGTGTTCATCATGTCATTAAATACATTTAGTACATTTGACCAGCTTGCTTTTTCGGAAATTGCCTGCGCCTCCGAAGACCAATGTGCGAAAATTTTGCACGGGCACCAACATATTCCACAGCACCTTACATTTTAGAGGAGGATTGTACACACAATAAAAGACATTACAGAATGACAATCACATAAACAACAGATACCAAGAGGAGTGAGGGCGCTGCTCACAAGCTTACAATTTATGAGATATAGGAATCAATCAATTGTATTGATTATTGTTTGTTCCCTTAAATGGCAATTGCCATTTTATAATAGTTTTTTGTTATATTTTAGGCACTGCGCTGGGTTTTTGATCCCGAGTCGCCCACAAATCGGCAAAACACCACTCTGAAGTCTTCAGGTTCTATATGAGTGGCGCACACAGAACTCTATAACAGTGAGTATACATATACATAGACTTACTAATGAGCCCATAGACCTCATGCAAAAGCTGCAGACTTCAGAGTTGTATTTTGATCTATTGGTGGGGGTCTCAGAACTTAGAGAGGGATAGCCCAGTTGGAACAGGGTTAACAAAGACTGTAAAAGTCAATGGTACTAATGAAAAACAGCTGTCACATGACTGTTTATAAAAAAAGCATGCTAGAGAGGCAGAGTCTCTAAAAAGCAAAGATGCTCAGAGGTTCACTAACCTGTTAACAACTGCAGCTAAAAATTGTGGAATCACTTCAGAAGAATGTTCCTCAACTTACAATTGCAAAGACTTTAAATATCGCACTATCTATACTACATAAGAAGAGATTCTGGAGAGATCCATGTGCACAATGTCGATGGTCAATTTTGGATGCTCGTGATCTATGGGCCCTCAAGCAGCACTGCATTTAAGACAGGTATTATTTGGTCATGAAAATCACTGCATGGGCTCAGGAATACTTTAAGAAATCATTTTCTGTGAACAGTTAGCTGTACAGTCCACGAATGCAAGTTAAACCTTTATCATACAAAGAAGAAGCCGTATATCAACACAGTCCAGAAACACTGAAGTCTTATCTGCACAAAAGCTCATTCAAAATGGACTAGGGCAAAATTGAAAATTGTTCTGTGATCAGATGAATATCCAGACTCAAGAGGAGAGGGACCATCCAGCTTGTTAGCAGTGCACAGTTTAAAAACTTGCGCTCTGATAGTATGGGATTGCATTAGTGCCTATGGCATGGGCAGTAGTGATGAGCGAGCATGCTACGATAAAGTGTTATCCGAGCATGCTTGAGCACTAATAGAGCACTTTCGGCGTGCTGGAATACTATGTTTGATTCACGATGGTTGCATGTCTCACAGCTGTTAGACAACCGCAACACATGCAGGGATTCCTAACAAACAGGCAATCACTGCATGTGTTGCGGCTGTCAAACAGCCAAGAGACATGCAGCCATGGTGACTCATAAATCTTGAAAGCACAAGCAATACTGAGCATTACACAGAGGTTTTAGAACCCCATGTGCCCCTATCCAGACAATGTCTATTTCAGGGAAGGGCTTTCATATTTCAGCAAGAGAAGGCTAAACTACAAAAAGAGCCTGAAGACCCACCTCTTCCGACAAGCCTACAACCTGCAGTAACCACCGATCGACCAAACCGCTGCATGACCAGCTCTATCCTCACCTACTGTATCCTCACCCATCCCTTGTAGATTGTGAGCCCTCGCGGGCAGGGTCCTCTCTCCTCCTGTACCAGTTATGACTTGTATTGTTTAAGATTATTGTACTTGTTTTTATTATGTATACTCCTCCTTACATGTAAAGCGCCATGGAATAAATGGCGCTATAACAATAAATAATAATAATAATAACATCGCATCCATCACAACAGCGTGGCTCCACACATGAAGAGTTCAGTTGATGAACTGGCTGCCTACAGTCCAGATCTTTCACCAATAGAAACATTTGGCACATTATGAAACAAATATCTGGCAAAGACGCAGGACTGATGAGCAGCTAGAAACCAACATCAGACAAGAATGGGACAATGTTCCTCTCTCAAAACTCCAGAATTTGGTCTCCTGACTTCCTAGATGATTACCGACTGTTGTAAAAAGAAGAGGAGAACAGAATGGTAGTGTTGCCATCAATGTCTAAATAAATTAATGATTTTAAAATAAATGAAAAACTATCTAAGTTTCACCTTCTGATCTATGTTCTGTTTTGGATAAAATATGGCTGGAAGAGATTTCCAAATCATTGCATTCTTATTTCCTTTACATTTTACACACCGCCCCAAATTATGGGGTAATTAGGGTTGTATATCTTTGTTCTGACTTTAGCAAAATACTGTTGCACATATGAACTTCTATTACTATACTAAAAAATATTAGGGTGCTTTTATGCATCTCTTTTAATCATAATAATTAACTCAAACAACCCAGTACTTTGTCTATACCCATCTCAATACTGCCCAGAAATACAACAATACCCCCTGCTTTTAGCGACTTTCTGCCCCTTCTATAAGCGGCAGATACAGATAACTGTCCAACATCCCATAAAAATCAAGAGTCAGCCATGGAGAAATCCTATACTATCATTCTTTTTACTACTTGCTCAGCATAGACTGAAAATACAGGAGTGACAACTTTCTAATCTATGATTTATACTGATTCTGATATATCACTATTTATTTTGCTTATTGTCAGAGATGTGATGCAGAAATTCTGAGTAGTTAGCAGTTTGGCATTTTATACACAAGCATAAAAGTGTGTAAAAGCTTCCTTTTGGGGGCATCACATCCCTGGACCAGACCTCAATCCGGGAACTATAAATGGTTCACACTCCTCATCTATGAACTGCTCAATATTTACTGCCACGACAGTATTCTCCCCTTCCCATACTGATAGTTCTGTTCCACGTTATTTGTCTTATTTACTGCATTATTCCTGTATCCTATTATGTGTAAATATGTGACTTCTGATTTTGTGTATTCTATGAGTGATAGAGACCTGAGTAGTCTGGAAAGTTTGCTGTTTGTTACTGTCTTTTTAGTTAGAAATTAAAAAGGTGTCAACCACTGAGGACTTTTTTTAAAATTAATATTTTAATATTTTTATATCTACTGGCTAACACGGTAAAAATATATATTTTTCCTGTATAAAAACTTACTAACACTTAGAATTTGATTTGTTTTGTTCAATTCTGACTTATCATACAGACATATAAGACGTTTTGACTGGTTGGGGTTTGGTTGGTGAGACACTCACTAATTGAGGCATTTATGCCTTTTGTCAGAGGCCCAAAAAAAGAAAGTACCATATACACTCACCAGCCACTTTATTAGGTACACCATGCTAGTAACGGGTTGGACCCCCTTTTGCCTTCAGAACTGCCTCAATTCTTCGTGGCATAGATTCAACAAGGTGCTGGAAGCATTGCTCAGAGATTTTGGTCCATATTGACATGATGGCATCACACAGTTGCCGCAGATTTGTCGGCTGCACATCCCAAAGATGCTCCATACAAGGCAGGATGGATCCATGCTTTCATGTTGTTTACGCCAAATTCTGACCCTACCATCCGAATATCGCAGCAGAAATCGAGACTCATCAGACCAAGCAACGTTTTTCCAATCTTCTACTGTCCAATTTCGATGAGCTTGTACAAATTGTAGCCTCAGTTTCCTGTTCTTAGCTGAAAGGAGTGGTACCCGGTGTGGTCTTCTGCTGCTGTAGCCCATCTGCCTCAAAGTTCGACGCACTGTGCGTTCAGAGATGCTCTTAGGCCTACCTTGGTTGTAACGGGTGGCGATTTGAGTCACTGTTGCCTTTCTATCAGCTCGAACCAGTCTGCCCATTCTCCTCTGACCTCTGGCATCAACAAGGCATTTCCGCCCACAGAACTGCCGCTCACTGGATTTTTTTTCTTTTTCGGACCATTCTCTGTAAACCCTAGAGATGGTTGTGCGTGAAAATCCCAGTAGATCAGCAGTTTCTGAAATACTCAGACCAGCCCTTCTGGCACCAACAACCATGCCACGTTCAAAGGCACTCAAATCACCTTTCTTCCCCATACTGATGCTCGGTTTGAACTGCAGGAGATTGTCTTGACCATGTCTACATGCCTAAATGCACTGAGTTGCCGCCATGTGATTGGCTGATTAGAAATTAAGTGTTAACAAGAAGTTGGACAGGTGTACCTAATAAAGTGGCCAGTGAGTGTATATGATGAGCAAGGAAAAGTGAGAAATGCAGATTAGACGATAATCACTTCTGCTTCTCCATTCTAGTAAACTATGGGTATCTTACAGATATGTCAGAGGTTTATGTGGTTGGGGTTCTGTGGGCTCTATGACATGGAAGAGTGTTTTGAAAAAATAGTGTGATTATCAAATCTTCTATCAGCGCTGTGGAGTCGGTAAGCCAAACCCCAACTACGCCTCTGACTCCAAATCCACCAATTTCCCTGACTTCTGACTCCAACTCTGACTCACTACTGCACATGTACATAAAGTGCAGCACAGATTCATCTCAACTAAAAGCCGAGATCCTTAGATCAGCAACAGAACAGGCGATTATAGGACATTTCATAATTTTCACAAATTAGGAAAACATTTACAGCACATCCTGCAGTGTACTACTGGACCCAATGTATTATATATTTTAGGAGTCAGAGTAGGTTAATTTTAGATTGACTCTGACTCCACCAAAATGGACTCTTGACACCACAGCCCTGTCTTCAATGTATTGATTCTGCAGAGATCTTCTCCTGCACAATACAGCAGTAACTAAACAAATTTCCAACACTTTTGTAACAATGGTGACCATGACAAAATTACACAGGAGTGTGGATCATATGGGCAGTACTGTCAGCTACAGCTCAGCCACCCAAACTTAAAAGGGAACTCCTGGAAATCAGAATGACTGGAGTTTCCCTTAAAGTGTTGGTCTATATTCAATGAATCTTGACTTTTATTGTAGGCAACTTAAAAAAGAAATTTAGCTAATATACATCTAAATTCAGAATATCTTCTAGACTTTAGGAGTTACACATTTTTATTTTTTTTGTTTCTGTCTATGCCTGAGCTTTCAGGGTTTCCTGCCAAAGCAATTGCTTTCTCAATAAAGGGTTTTTACAGGGTTAGGATTCTGATGTTCCCTCATCAATATTAGATTAGTGGGAGTCTAAAGGTACCTTCACACATAACGATTTTGTTAACGATATCGTTGCAACGTCACACTTTTTTGTGACATAGCAACAATCCCGCTAACGATCTCGTTATGTGTGACAGCGACCAACGATCAGGCCCCTGCTGGGAGATCGTTGGTCGTAGGGAATGATCAGGACCTTTATTTGGTCGCTGATCACCCGCTGTCATCGCTGGATCGGCGTGTGTGACGCCGATCCAGCGATGTGTTCACTTGTAACCAGGGTAAATATAGGGTTACTAAGCGCAGGGTCGCGCTTAGTAACCCGATATTTACCCTGGTTACCATTGTAAAAGTAAAAAAAAAAAAAAAACAACACTACATACTCACATTCCGATGTCTGTCACGTCCCCCGCCGTCAGCTTCCAGCCGTAAAGAAGAGCACAGCGGTGACGTCACCGCTGTGCTCTGCTTTACGGCCGGCGCTGACACAGTCAGTGCGGGAAGCTGACGGCGGGGAACGTGACTGACATCGGAATGTATGTCGTGTTTTTTTTTTCACTTTTACAATGGTAACCATGGTAAATATCGGGTTACTAAGCGCGGCCCTGCACTTAGTAACCCGATGTTTACCCTGGTTACCTGGGTGCTGCAGGGGGACTTCGGCATTGTTGAAGACAGTTTCAACGATGCCGAAGTCGTTCCCCTGATCGTTGGTCGCTGGAGAGAGCTGTCTGTGTGACAGCTCCCCAGCGACCACACAACGACTTACCAACGATCACGGCCAGGTCGTATCGCTGGTCGTGATCGTTGGTAAGTCGTTTAGTGTAACGGTACCTTAACTCCTGGTATTCCATTAATGAGCTGAGTGATCAGGGCATCCCAGCATTATCATTTGGATAACGAGGATCAAACAAACCAGTATGAGCCCAATCATAGACTATGAATTAATCTATCTGAAGCATGAGATAAGAGTCTGGGGGTTTTGGAGACCTTTCCTTAAACAAGATGATACCAAAGCCACATCCCTGAAAAGTGTCCATCGCATATGTCACCTGTGTGTATCAGCTATTCCAAATGGCCACTCTTCCACACTGACCGACTGTTACGCACCAGCATAGTGCATGCAATGAAAGTCCGCTCCGGCACCTGTCTGCAATGCAGATGAGCACATGGAGCTGCACATTGTGCCAGTCACGTCGTAGTTTTCAAAAACCTGGCCTAACTGTAAGACTCTAGAAATAATTAATGCATTGTTTATTGTATGAGACAAGAATTATGAAGATACATTACATCATTGTCAGCACTTCTTGGAGTTTTCCCTTCTCTGTCTGAAAGGAAAGACCAAATGGGAAGATATCTTAAGTAAGGAAAATCAGCTTTCTCAATTCTGTGCCTTGGAGAGTTTCCATAGCAATAGCTGACATGATTTCAGTCAATGTGTTTCCCTTCTTCCACCCTTTCTGTCTGTTTCCTGGCTTTGGATGCTAGCAGCCGTGATAATGTCAGCCAACCAATTAAACAAAAAACATGCTCCATTACATAAGCTCTGCTATATCACACTTAGATAATGATTTTATTTAGGAATAAAATGTATCTATTCTACTCAACCTGTAGGGCAGATGGCCACACCATTGGTTTAGCATGTTAATAGCGGTCATCATAGTCATATTGACCATTAAGTTGGGCTTAGTACATGATAAATTAAGGTGTAAGTTTATCTGCAATGATCCTTTTTTTTCTCAGCAGTTCTGCTTACATTGCCCATAAGGGCTCATGCAGACAACCGTATTTTTGGTCTCCATATTATCCGACAAACCATCGAATTGCACTCAGACCAATGTTATTCCATGGGGCCGTGCACATGTCAGATTGAACTGGGTCCATTAGTCAATGGGTCCATTAAAAAATTCGGACATTCCTCAGAAGACATTCAAGTGCGATCTGATTTTCAAGGACTGACAGGATACTTCTACTCATCCAAGAAAATCAGATCACACTGTCGTTATACTCTGATCATGCTCTAATTGAGTGTGATTAGCATAAATTGACCCGATTCTCTCAGATGAGAGAAATTTCGGTGGTGTGACCCTAGCCTAAGACAGACCTAAGTGTAAATGTAAGAACACTGGATCCTAACGGTGGCCATGTGGAGAAGAGCACTTGCCTCATGTTTAGGGCAGAATGCGGCAATTGGTGCAGTAATGTATTAAAAGTGTGTCCCCTTCACAACCTATGACATATGTACATCATAGGTCATGTCCCAGCACTCCATGTGGGCTCTGGCGATGAGCCCGCACATGTTTCACATGACAGATGATTTTATCAGCTGACTTATGCCCCTAACAGCCACGGGTGAAATCGCCAACCACCCGCGGCTGTTAACATGTTAAAGGGTGCTGTCACTCTCAGACAGCGGCATTAACATTAGTTGCATCACTAATGCCGCCCATCGGTACCCCTGTCACATGATTATGGGTTGGCATGACAGTCCATGGTCTGCAGGAGACCCTTGTGGTTGTCATGGCCTCTCTGCTATGAGCGCCGCCGAATGGCCGACACTCATAGCAGATGATCAATTCTGCTACACACAGCAGGGCTGAAGCATAGGCGATCGGAGTATTGCAGCTTCAACTCTCTTAAGGAGACTATTGACACAAGGAAAAAGTAGAAGAAAAAGGGTTTTAAAAATATTTTTAAAACATTAAAATATATAAAAGTTCAACTCACCCCCCCTTTTGCCTCATTCAAAATAAAGCAAAAAAAACAAAACAAACGTATTTGGCATTGATGCATTCAGAAATGTCTGATCAAAATACAAAAACAACTAATCTGATATGTAAACAGTGTAATGGAAAAAAAAATCAAAACCCCAGAATTACTTTTTTTGGTTGCCTCAATATTTCAATAAAATTCAATAATTGCTGATCATAACACTGTATCTACCCAAAATGGTATCAATAAAAACATCAGTTTGGCGCACAAAAATAATCCCTCACCCAGTCCCAGACCATCAAAAATGGAGACGCTACGGGTCTCAGAAAATCGCAGAATTTTTTCTTTTTTTCTTGAAAACTTTGGATTTTTTTTTCACCACTTAAAAAAGAACCTAGACATATTTGGTATCTGCGAACTCGTAATGACCTGGAGAATCATAATGGCAGGTCAGTTTTAGCATTTAGTGAACATGGTAAAAAAAAAAAAAAATCAAACAATTGTGGAGTTGCACTTTTTTTTGCAATTTACCGCACTTTGAATTTGTTTCCCATTTTCCAGGACACGATATGGAAAAACCAATGGTGTCTTTCAAAAGTCCAACTTGTCCCGCAAAAACAAGCCCTCACATGGCCTTATTGACAGAAAAATAAAAATTTATAGCTCTGGGAAGAAAGGGAGCAAAAAACAAAAATGCAAAAATGAAAAAATCCCAAGGTCATGAAGAGGTTATTATACAGTCACTCGTCACTGACAGTGTTGGCCCCCTTTTATTTACGGTACTTTTTTTTTTTTATTTCTAGGTTTAGTGTTTGAATTTCACTGAGTATCCTGCACTACTTGTATGTACTTTGGGATACAAAAAATCTGAAATATTTTCTAAGACTGATGTCAAGAATCCAGTCCTGAACTTTTCCCTCTAGTCACATTGACCACACATAAGGAACATGTTATTATGTGCGACAAGGACAGAATTTCTGAAACACAGAATAAAGTTAAAGCATGGGAGGCAATAAGAAGAGTACTTATGGGATTACATTATATTATGACTGACAAATATAACGGAGTGCCTCTTTTATGACGAATCAGTGACAATTACTGTTTAGAGATACTGCGGCGGTCATTGTATTGGGCGCACTGTCGCTGATAGTTTTGTGGCATTGATAAGGTCATGGTACCTTTTAGTGGGTTTAATTACATTTTGGGATGTTTGCCTTTGTCTCCAAAAGAGCTTGTTTCACCCCTATCTCCATGTGCCCTAAAAGATCTATTTTTTTCTAAAAACACTTTCTGTTGGCATTTATCTTGTAGCTTTGCGGTACAACCATGAACCCAGATTTACCGAATGACTCTATATGGTTTCAGTAACACAGCCAAGGTGTGTCCAAAGGGGAAGCTGGGAAAATGCATAGAACCCCGGGTGCAGCAGAGGCCTACACATATCCAAGCGCTGTTCTACGTGCACACAAATGCTTGCTTTAATTTAGATGACATGAGAACATAGAAGAGTTCACAACTTTCAGCACAATTTTGGCACAAGCAGTAAGAAAAACGGGATCAATGTGACCCCTGAATGCTGCCAATGTTTGGGAAACGTGGACTGTAATCTGGGGTCACTGGCGTTGTTGCCACATATACAGTTACTTAAGGGGGAGTTTTACAGGATCACAGTATTGATGGCTTGGCCACCAATATCATACATGATGGGAGTCTGGCTCTTGGCACCCGTACAATTAGGGGATTGAAGATGCCAAGGCCCTCAAGAGAGTGCTACAGCCACCTTATTGTTACATTGCTCCATTTTCCTCTTTTCTATACACTTTACAGCGACCATTAATACAAAGTTTACAGTATGCACAATAAGAAGGCACTAGTTTTTGCACTTTGGCACTTTGAAATGGCTCAAGAACCAGACTCCCACCAATCTGATATTGATGGACTAATCTAAGGATACGCCATCAATAGTGTGATGCCAGAAAAACCCTTAAAGGAAAGGTGCCGCATTTTATTTTTTGTATTAAAAATGATTGTTTATATAAACAATTATTTTTAATACAAATTTACATTTTTTAACTTTAACATTTTTTTTATTATTAATTTTTTTTTCAGCCACTGGGCGCCGCCATTTTGCTTTGCTGGAGTGTAAGTGTAGCTGCACGGCACTTTCACTCTGCATTTACGGCAGCCCAGGGCATAGAGATCTGCAGTCGCCTCCCGACCCTATACCTAGCATTATAAGCTGCTTTCTGCTGTGTCTGGCCACGCCCCCTGAGCCGTCCACAGCACGGCAGAGGCAGGAGACCAGCGCCATCTTCCTGGAGCTCACACTGCAGCTGTGAGCTCCAGCTCCCAGGATAATCGCAGGAGCCCTGCAGCTATAGGAGGAGGAGGAGACCATGGACGGGAGGGAGAAGGACTCAGCAGGCAGCCGTGAGTATCAGTGGGGAGGGGGAGAGGGAATCTAATCCTCTCCTTTGTGGTGCTGACTGAGCAGTTATCTCCTCCCATGTATGTTACTGAGCTGTGTATCTACTCCTCTCCTGTGTGATACTGTCTGCTTAGCCATGCATCTAATCATCTCCTGTGTGATACTAACTGAGCTGTGCACCTAATCCTCTACTGTGTGCTGAGCCATGCATCTAATCCTCTCCTGTGTGATACTATGTTGAGCCGTGTATCTAATCCTATCCTGTATGATACTGTTTGCTGAGCCGTGTATCTAATCCTGTCCTGTGTGATACTGACTGCTGAGCTGTGTATCTAATCCTCTCCTGTGTGATACTGTGCTGAGCCGTGTATCTAATCCTATACTGTGTGATACTGTATGCTGACCTGTGTATCTAATCCTATACTGTGCTGACCTGTGTATCTAATCCTCCTGTGGAATACTGACTGCTGAGCCGTGTATCTAATCTGCTCCTGTGTGATACTGTCTGCTGAGATGTGTATCTAATAATCCTCTCCTCTGTGATACTGACTGCTGAGCTGTGTATCTAATCCTCTCCTGTGTGATACTCTCTGCTGAGCCGTGTATCTTATCCTATCCTGTGTGATACTATTACAGAGCCGTGTATCTAATCCTATCCTGTATGATACTGGCTGCTGAGCTGTATATCTAATCCTATCCTGTGTGATACTGTCTGGTGAACAGTGTATCTAATCCTCTCCTATGCATTCCTTTCCCCCCTGCATGTCTTTCCCCATTGCACACACAACTCTATGCGTGCGATATCAGGAGCTGCAGGGGTCATGCTGTATTATGGCATTATGTGAGATCTATATGACGGTATTATGTGATCTGTATGGTGGTATTATGCTTGATCAGAATTGTGAGAATTATATGGTGGTATTGTGTGTGATCTATATGGCGGTATTATGTGAGATCTATATGGCG
Source organism: Ranitomeya variabilis (assembly GCF_051348905.1). NCBI lineage: Eukaryota > Metazoa > Chordata > Amphibia > Anura > Dendrobatidae > Ranitomeya > Ranitomeya variabilis. The sequence continues at coordinate 625,179,947 of NC_135234.1, read as the reverse complement.
GCATTGTGAGAAGTATATGGCGGTATGCGAGAACACTGGCGGTATGTGTGATCTATATGGTGGTATTATGTGAACTGTATGACAGTATTGTGTGATCTATTTGATAGTATTGTGTGTGATCTATATGGCGGTATTATGTGTGATCTATATGGCGGTATTATGTGAGAACACTATGGCAGTATTATCTTCAGAAAGCGGACCCATTCTATGGTGGTTCTGGCTGAGCACCTGCACGCGGGTCTGGGGTAATAGAGGGGGCAGCATGACCTCCAGTTAGGTGCAGTCAGGGCTGGTGAGGCAGCTTTAGGGTATGTTCACACGTTCCTGATTTCAATCCTTTTTTTTCAGGTCAAAAAACGCAGCTCTTGGCAGAAAACGCAGGTGCGTTTTTGGTGCGTTTTTGATGCGGTTTTTGATGCGGTTTTTAGTGTGGTTTTTTATGCAGTTTTCTCTGCAGATTGTCTGTGTTTGACACAAATAAAGCTTTAACTGCAGTGGGGGAAAAAAAAAAAGAAATGATGTCATTTCCTTGTCCAACCCTTTTCTTCTTCCATCCTCCATTTTGGGACTAAACACCAAAATGAGTGGACGTGTTTTGAATGACAGCGCTCCGCAGAGTGCTGAGCGTAGGCCAGATCACAGCCCGCGGATCCAGCTCTATCCAGCTATTTAAGTCTACGTTCACATTTGCGGTCTGCGCCGCAGCGTCGGGCGCCGCAGCGTCGCCGCATGCGTCATGCGCCCCTATATTTAACATGGGGGCGCATGGACATGCGTCGCACTTGCGTTTTGCGCCGCATGCGTCACTGCAGCGCACGCATCCGGGCGCAGAGGACGCAGCAAGTTGCATTTTTGCTGCGTCCAAAATCAATCAAAAAAAGGACACATGCGGCGCAAAACGCAGCGTTGTGCATGCGTTTTGCTGCGTTTTTGTTTGCGTTGTGTGTTGCGGCGCCGACGCTGCGGCGCTCAACGCAAATGTGAACATAGCCTAAGTGCCACGTATTTAAGTGCCACGTATCATGTATTTCAGTGCCACGTATTTAAGTGCCACGTATTTAAGTGCCACGTATTTAAGTGCCACGTATTTCAGTGCCACGTATTTCAGTGCCACGTATTTCAGTGCCACGTATTTCAGTGCCACGTATTTCAGTGCCACGTGCCACGTATTTCAGTGCCACGTATTTCAGTGCCACGTGCCACGTATTTCAGTGCCACGTATCACGTATTTCAGTGCCACGTATTTCAGTGCCACGTATTTCAGTGCCACGTATTTCAGTGCCACGTATTTCAGTGCCACGTATTTCAGTGCCACGTATTTCAGTGCCACGTATTTCAGTGCCACGTGCCACGTATTTCAGTGCCACGTATTTCAGTGCCACGTGCCACGTATTTCAGTGCCACGTATCACGTATTTCAGTGCCACGTATTTCAGTGCCACGTATTTCAGTGCCACGTATTTCAGTGCCACGTGCCACGTATTTAAGTGCCACGTGCCACGTATTTCAGTGCCACGTATTTCAGTGCCACGTGCCACGTATTTCAGTGCCACGTGCCACGTATTTCAGTGCCACGTGCCACGTATTTCAGTGCCACGTGCCACGTATTTCAGTGCCACGTATTTAAGTGCCACGTGCCACGTATTTCAGTGCCACGTATTTCAGTGCCACGTATTTCAGTGCCACGTGCCACGTATTTCAGTGCCACGTGCCACGTATTTCAGTGCCACGTATCACGTATTTCAGTGCCACGTATTTAAGTGCCACGTGCCACGTATTTCAGTGCCACGTATTTCAGTGCCACGTGCCACGTATTTCAGTGCCACGTATCACGTATTTCAGTGCCACGTATTTAAGTGCCACGTGCCACGTATTTCAGTGCCAGGTATTTCAGTGCCACGTGCCACGTATTTCAGTGCCACGTATCACGTATTTCAGTGCCACGTATTTAAGTGCCACGTGCCACGTATTTCAGTGCCACGTATTTCAGTGCCACGTATTTCAGTGCCACGTATTTCAGTGCCACGTATTTCAGTGCCACGTGCCACGTATTTCAGTGCCACGTGCCACGTATTTCAGTGCCACGTGCCACGTATTTCAGTGCCACGTATCACGTATTTCAGTGCCACGTATTTCAGTGCCACGTATTTCAGTGCCACGTATTTCAGTGCCACGTGCCACGTATTTCAGTGCCACGTATCACGTATTTCAGTGCCACGTATTTAAGTGCCACGTGCCACGTATTTCAGTGCCACGTATTTCAGTGCCACGTGCCACGTATTTCAGTGCCACGTATTTCAGTGCCACGTATTTCAGTGCCACGTATTTCAGTGCCACGTATTTCAGTGCCACGTATTTCAGTGCCACGTGCCACGTATTTCAGTTCCACGTGCCACGTATTTCAGTGCCACGCATCACGTATTTCAGTGACACGTGCCACGTATTTCAGTGCCACGTATTTCAGTGCCACGTGCCACGTATTTCAGTGCCACGTATCACGTATTTCAGTGCCACGTATTTCAGTGCCACGTATTTCAGTGCCACGTATTTCAGTGCCACGTATTTCAGTGCCACGTGCCACGTATTTCAGTGCCACGTATTTCAGTGCCACGTGCCACGTATTTCAGTGCCACGTATCACGTATTTCAGTGCCACGTATCACGTATTTCAGTGCCACGTATTTCAGTGCCACGTATTTCAGTGCCACGTATTTCAGTGCCACGTGCCACGTATTTAAGTGCCACGTGCCACGTATTTCAGTGCCACGTATTTCAGTGCCACGTGCCACGTATTTCAGTGCCACGTGCCACGTATTTCAGTGCCACGTGCCACGTATTTCAGTGCCACGTGCCACGTATTTCAGTGCCACGTATTTAAGTGCCACGTGCCACGTATTTCAGTGCCACGTATTTCAGTGCCACGTATTTCAGTGCCACGTGCCACGTATTTCAGTGCCACGTGCCACGTATTTCAGTGCCACGTATTTCAGTGCCACGTGCCACGTATTTCAGTGCCACGTATCACGTATTTCAGTGCCACGTATTTAAGTGCCACGTGCCACGTATTTCAGTGCCAGGTATTTCAGTGCCACGTGCCACGTATTTCAGTGCCACGTATCACGTATTTCAGTGCCACGTATTTAAGTGCCACGTGCCACGTATTTCAGTGCCACGTATTTCAGTGCCACGTATTTCAGTGCCACGTATTTCAGTGCCACGTGCCACGTATTTCAGTGCCACGTGCCACGTATTTCAGTGCCACGTGCCACGTATTTCAGTGCCACGTGCCACGTATTTCAGTGCCACGTATCACGTATTTCAGTGCCACGTATTTAAGTGCCACGTATTTCAGTGCCACGTATTTCAGTGCCACGTGCCACGTATTTCAGTGCCACGTATCACGTATTTCAGTGCCACGTATTTAAGTGCCACGTGCCACGTATTTCAGTGCCACGTATTTCAGTGCCACGTGCCACGTATTTCAGTGCCACGTATTTCAGTGCCACGTATTTCAGTGCCACGTATTTCAGTGCCACGTATTTCAGTGCCACGTATTTCAGTGCCACGTGCCACGTATTTCAGTTCCACGTGCCACGTATTTCAGTGCCACGTATCACGTATTTCAGTGACACGTGCCACGTATTTCAGTGACACGTGCCACGTATTTCAGTATCACGTATTTCAGTGCCACGTATCACGTATTTCAGTGACACATGCCACGTATTTAAGTGCCACGTATCACATATTTAAGTGACACGTATTACGTATTTAAGTGACACGTATCACGTATAAGTGCCACGTGTCACGTATTTAATTGCCACATATTTAAGTGCCACGTATCCCACGAAGATTTTCCATGGAGAACAGACACATCCAGAGATATGTCTGCTCTCCACGGCTGCAGCAACACACTGACAGGAGCCATAGTTCCTGTCGGTGTGTCACTGCGCATGCGCGAGCGAGTTAACCGGCGGTCATTGACCCCGGCACTCTCGCTTAACGGCAGTGCTGCGTGGGAAAGTTCAACGCAGCTGTACTGCCGTTAACCGAGACCCCGGAGCCATTGAACTCCGGAACAGTACGCGATACACTGCTAGGAGCTTCGCTCCTGGCAGTGTATCGCCGGAGAGCAGGGGATCGGCGTGGGACACTCGTTTTATGGATTCTGCGGACAGGGAGTATGAATTTGATTTTTTATTTTGTGATTTTTTTCCTGGAGGATCGAGGGCTTCGCCTACAAGTGTGCTGTTGGTGAGTAGGGTTGAGCGAAACGGGTCGTTCATTTTCAAAAGTCGACGACTTTTGGCAAAGTCGGCGTCTCATGAAACCCGACCCGATCCCTGTGGGGGTCGGCCATGCGGTACGCGATCTTGGCGCCAAAGTCGCGTTTCGTATGACGCGATTAGCGCCATTTTTTCAGCCAATGAATGAGCGTGGGCAGAGTGATGACATAGGTGTTAGGGGAGTGAACGCCTATCGTCATGTTATCGCTTGTGCGCAGTAGCGATTTGGAATGTGCAATACGAAATTTTCTGTTCTGGGACAGAGAGAGAGAGAGACAGACAGACTGACTTTTCACTGTGGTCGGCCGATTTCACTCGACTCGACTTTTAAGACAGTCGGGTTTCACAAAACCCGACTCGACCCTAAAAAACTAAAGGTCGCTCAACCCTATTGGTGAGTATATACTCTATGTTATGTGTTGTATGTACTGTACTGTGTGTCATGTATGTGTATTGTGTGTGTTTTGTGTAACTTTACAACTGTGCTAAGTCGCCGGACACAGGGACAACTCTCCCATCCTAATACCGGATGGGAGTAGTAGTCCCATACGGCGACTTAGCACAATGGAGGCGCATGGGGGGACACACACACACACACACACACACACACACACACACACACACATACATACCAAATCAATCAAACAGCCGACACGATCCCCATGCGACGGTATGCCTCCATGTCTTTCCGCCCAAGCACTTCCGCCCACGCACTTCCGGCCGCTTCCCCGCACTTCCGGCTGCAGCGGTTCTGCACCACAAACCACAATAAAACCTGCAGATATATTTTTGATCTGCGGGTTTTACTGCGGGTTTGACCTCACAATGGAGGTCTATGGGTGCAGAACCGCTGCTGTTTCGGGCAAAGAAGTGACATGGTCCTTCTTTTTTCCCGCAGCTATTCAGCGCGTTTTTTTTTTTTTAAATTCAGGATCATGTGCACAGCGGTTCCTGTTTTCCATAGGGTACAATGTACTGTACCCTGCATGGAAAAAAGCTGCAGAACCGCAGCGGCAAAATCGCTGCGGTTCTGCAGTAAAAAACGCACTGTGTGAACATGGCCTTAGAGAGGGGTCTCATTTTTATCGTTACTATATGGCTACATTTCCCCCCAGCGTCACCCAGACTGCGCCTGTCGTGTCACTTTCACACATCGCCAAGACAGGATCTGAGGAGCCCGACGTACCGACGCATGCTGTGAAAGAAATGCCCGACGTGGGCAGCGGAAGCAGTCTTACAACGCTTCCGCTGCCCCATTGCATTGTCCGGGTAGGAGGGGGCGGAGTTTCGGCCGTGCATGCGCGGTCGAAAATGGTGGGACTCGACAAACAAAAAAAGTTACATGTAACTTTTTTTGTGGCGGCGGTCGCACGACGGTTGCGACGTGTGGCAATACATCGCAATGCGTCGGTAATGTTAGTCTATGGGGAAAAAACGCATCCTGCAGACAACTTTGCAGGATGCGTTTTTTCTCCTAAACGACGCATTGCGACGTATTGCAAACAACGCTAGTGTGAAAGTAGCCTAAGGCTGCGGTCACACATTCAGTATTTGGTCAGTATTTTACCTCAGTATTTGTAAGCCAAAACCAGGAGTGGGTGATAAATGCAGAAGTGGTGCATATGTTTCTGTTATGCTTTTCCTCTCATTGTCCCACTCCTGGTTTTGGCTTACACATACTGAGGTAAAATACTGACCAAATACTGCTAGTGTGACGGCAGCCTTACTCTGCAGTCACCAACAAAATGGCTGCTCACTGGATTCCTGAATATCATCCGCTCTTATCCCTTAGCAGACACCCAGAAGGGAAGGAGAGGAGTGACATCACACACGTCAGCAGACTCCGCCCATAATTACTGCAGTGCTGTAATGTGAGCTAGTTGTACACTAGGTTTTTCTGAAATTTCAGCAGCTGCTCCCCCTAGTGTTTAAAAGTGGAAATTCCAAAACTTTTAAAATTATTTTTCATATTTTACTAAATTATAAACAAATGATAATATTTTTTAAGAAAATGTAAACATTAATTCTTTACATTTTTACAATTGCTGTAAAAAAAAAATTTTTGATGGCACCTTCCCTTTAAAGCTGGCCAAACTGACTATACACATAAAGTAAAGTCATTGGAGTTGGCTGAAAATTGTATCTATAAGGAGCCTCTGGATTCTGGAACAGTAAAACAAATACGTAACAAGTATTCCCTGACAGCAAGCGGCTTGGATGGTAAACATATCATTCATTCCCTGAACTGAACTATCCTGCATGTCTATTGCTCCATTCCCTGACAGCAAGCGGCTTGGATGGTATCTGATTCATTCTATCTTCGGCATTGAATCCTGCATATATATATCTATGTTAGCCATCTTATTATGCATTTGTTTGTGTTTATAGATATTTAACTCACTTTTGCTTGTCCCTATGTACAGAGATCACATAACTTTTTCAAAGGGGTTTATGATCCATGCAGACCTGGACATTTGTTTATCTGATCACTACATTTATTGTGTCCTGCTGTCTCAACTGAGTTAGATTGATTGCAAGAGGGGGAGAAACACAATTTTCCCCCCCCCCAAAAAAAAAATCAGATCTAAGAGCTAGCCTTCTATAAATGTGGACATAACTTGGGGATGCATTCATGCAGGGGTGCATTCGTGCACTATTATTCGTGTACTTTTTTCAAAGTATATTTTTTTTCTAAGTATGACGCAGTTATAACATGGCAGTTAGACAGGGCAGGAGACAGGTAAGACAATCTAAATCTACTCCCTATTCACTTGAAACAGAACAAATACACACCATATGTATCTGTATAATCTATATACTGGCTGCTGCATTCACTCACCGCCCTTGCATAAACTCTTTAAACTCCATCCATATCGGCTCCTCTGTCCTTGCCTCTCCTATGTATAGCACTCATGCTCTGTTCACTTTGCTTAACAGCGCAGATCCATTCAGTCCCACCATCCAACACAAAAGACGCTCTCACAAATCACTTAACCATCTGCTCACTCTTTCTATCCTCCTTCTCCTAGTCGCTGGAGACATCTCTCCAAACCCCGGCCCCCCATGTTATAGCCAGTCAAACCTCCCAACTGCTACACCCAGAAACCCCTCTAACCTTATTAATATTCCATGCATGCCTTCTGTCTCTTTCAATTGTGCTCTTTGGAATTCTCGCTCTGTGTGTATTAAACTCTCCTTCACCCATGATTACTTCCTTTCTAAGGCTCTTAATCTCCTGGCTCTTACTGAAACCTGGATCCAGCAGTCAGACACAACCGCTGCTGCTGCTCTCTCCTATGGTGGACTACACTTTTCTCATACCCCAAGATCAGACAACAGAGCAGGTGGAGGCGTTGGGCTGCTCCTTTCACCCAAATGTACCTTCCAAGTTATCCCCCAAGTACCCTCACTTGTATTCCCTTCCTTTGAAGTCCATGCTGTCAGACTCTACGTCCCCTTCTCCATGCGAGTAGCGGTGGTGTATCGTCCTCCTGGCCCCTCTCATCAGTTCCTGGATCACTTTGCCACCTGGCTTCCACACTTTCTCTCCTGTGACACCCCCACCCTTATCATGGGTGATTTCAACATCCCCATTGCTTCTCCCCTTTCCCCGTCTGCTTCTCACCTTTTATCTCTAACCTCCTCTTTCGGCCTCTCACAGCATACTAACTCTCCAACGCATGAAGATGGAAACACCCTCGACTTGGTCTTCTCCCGACTTTGCTCAGTGGATGATTTCACAAACACCCCTCTCCCGCTCTCTGACCACAACCTTCTTTCATTCTCTATCAAGAACTGCCATCCCGCTCAGGTCACCCCAACTTTCCACACTTATAGAAACATACAGGCCATTAACACCCAGAAACTTATGAAGAACTTGCAGTCCTCATTGGCCCCAATCTCCTCCATCTCATGTCCTGATTATGCTCTGAACCATTACAATGAAACCCTGCAAAGTGCCCTGGATGAAGCTGCTCCTCCTATACATAGAGCAACTCGACACAGACGGCGACAACCGTGGCACACGCTGCAAACACGTTTCCTGCAGCGGTGCTCCAGGTGCGCCGAACGTCTGTGGAGAAAATCTAATCTACCCGAAGATTTCATCCATTATAAGTTCATGCTAAAAACATACAACTCTGCCCTTCACCTCTCCAAACAAACCTATTTCAACACCCTCATCACCTCACTGTCCAATAACCCTAAACGTCTCTTCGACACTTTCCAGTCCCTACTCAACCCAAGAGAGCAGGCCCCAACCACAGATCTCCGCGCTGATGATCTGGCCAATTACTTCAAAGAAAAAATTGAGCACATTCGACAGGAAATCATCTCCCAATCTCTTCATACCAGGCACTGTCCTCCCTCCCCCACTGCATCTAGTTCACTCTCTGACTTTGAACCAGTTACTGAAGAAGAAGTAAGCAGGCTCCTTGCATCTTCTCGCCCGACCACTTGCACCAGTGACCCCATTCCGTCACATCTCCTCCAGTCCCTTTCCCCGGCTGTCACCTCTCACATAACAAAAATATTCAACCTTTCCCTCACTTCCGATATTTTTCCCTCCTCATTTAAGCATGCCATCATACATCCATTACTTAAAAAACCCTCCTTCGACCAAAACTGTGCCGCTAATTATAGACCTGTCTCTAATCTTCCCTTCATCTCTAAACTTCTGGAACGCCTGGTCCACTCCCGTCTTACCCGCTATCTCTCAGATAACTCTCTTCTCGACCCTCTTCAATCTGGCTTCCCCTCTTTACACTCTACTGAAACTGCCCTCACTAAAGTCTCTAACAGCTAAATCTAATGGTCACTACTCCATGCTAATTCTCTTGCATCTTTCCGCAGCATTCGACACTGTGGATCATCAGCTCCTCCTCACTATGCTCCGCTCCATTGGCATCACGGACACCGTTCTCTCTTGGTTCTCCTCCTATCTTTCTGACCGATCCTTCACTGTATGTTTTGCTGGTTCCTCCTCCTCTCACCTTCCCCTTACTGTTGGGGTTCCTCAAGGATCAGTCCTAGGCCCCCTCCTCTTCTCTTTGTATACTGCCCCTATTGGACAAACAATCAGTAGATTTGGTTTCCAGTACCATCTCTATGCTGACGACACCCAATTATACACCTCTTCTCCTGCTTTCACTCCGACCTTCTTAGAAAACACCAGTGATTGTCTTACCGCTGTCTCTAACATCATGTCCTCCCTCTATCTGAAACTGAACCTGTCAAAAACTGAACTCCTCGTGTTCTCTCCCTCTACTAACCTACCTTTGCCTGACATTGCCATCTCCGTGTGCGGTTCCACCATTACTCCAAAGCAACATGCCCGTTGCCTTGGGGTCATCCTTGATTCCGAGCTTTCATTCACCCCCCACATCCGATCACTGGCTCGCTCTTCTTATCTGCATCTCAAAAACATTTCTAGAATTCGCCCTTTTCTTACTTTCGACTCTGCAAAAACTCTTACTGTTTCTCTTATTCATTCCCGTCTGGACTATTGTAACTCTCTACTAATCGGCCTCCCTCTTACCAAACTCTCCCCGCTCCAATCTGTCCTGAATGCTGCTGCCAGGATCATATTCCTCACCAACCGTTACACCGATGCCTCTACCTTGTGCCAGTCATTACACTGGCTACCCATCCACTCCAGAATCCAGTACAAAACTACTACCCTCATCCACAAAGCACTCCATGGCTCAGCACCACCCTACATCTCCTCTCTGGTCTCAGTCTACCACCCTACCCGTGCCCTCCGCTCCGCTAATGACCTCAGGTTAGCATCCTCAATAATCAGAACCTCCCACTCCCGTCTCCAAGACTTTACACGTGCTGCGCCGATTCTTTGGAATGCACTACCTAGGTTAATACGATTAATCTCCAATCCCCACAGTTTTAAGCGTGCCCTAAAAACGCATTTGTTCAGACTGGCCTACCGCCTCAACGCATTAACCTAACTATCCCTGTGTGGCCTATTAAAAATAGAAAAAAAAAAACCAAAACACATAATCAGGTTCCTTGCATCGTCTTCTCATACACTTTATGCAGTTAATAGCCTCTGTGTCTGTACGGCTACATACTTAGGCTGTTAACTGGTTCATGCAGCTTTACATGAACACCCGAGCCTTACACTATGGCTGGTCCAAATAACTAAAGCAATTGTCACCATCCACCTCTCGTGTCTCCCCTTTTCCTCATAGGTTGTAAGCTTGCGAGCAGGGCCCTCATTCCTACTGGTATCTGTTTTGAACTGTGATTTCTGTTATGCTGTAATGTCTATTGTCTGTACAAGTCCCCTCTATAAGTTGTAAAGCGCTGCGGAATATGTTGGCGCTATATAAATAAAAATTATTATTATTATTATTAAGTAGGGCAATGTAAGTTGTCGGATCCACAAGAGGCACTTCTGAACTCTGCTTTAGCCTTCACGCATGTGGCTCCCATCTTATTATGCTGCAAAATTAATATAATGTTTTAGGCGAATGTTGCAGCTAAGCTGGAGGTGTACATTTTAATGGTGACAGGTATACAGAAGTAGGTAAGATAGCTGAATAAAAGCTCTCAGGATGCAAAAACACATTCATTTAGCCAATGGGGATATGATAATGAAAATTTAATGAAGGCAGAGTGCTACATAGGAAAAACAATCTATAGGTAAACAGAATAAAACGAGCTGAAAACTCAGTTTAAATTTGGATAATTTAAGGAGTATTCCACTGTTCTTTAAAAGTTATACAGAAGAAAACCATGATTATAAAAGCAAAAAAAGAAGCCATACTTACCATTGGAATCTGACCCTCTTTCCCCCTTTTCCCCTTTTCAATCCAATGTTCTCTGCTTGACCAGAAACGATGACATCCCTATCATCAGTCTCCTGACCCTGCAGACTGTCAATGGCCTCGGTTTTCAGATTACTGTGGCGCCCCAGGGTCCTGGTCGTCACTGTAGCATTGCTTTCCTCACGGGGAGAGTGATGTTACGCTTGAAGGCAAGAAGGGATAACTGTAACCAGGTACCACAAGCATGCAGCACATCACACTCCAGGCCACCAGGGGGGGCTTTTGATCCTATTTACTGGGTGACTCCCCATATATATGGTAGTCTGTAGGGAAAGTTAGTCAGTTCTTGCCAGGAAACAGACTGGATCAGTCTGAGGCAGAAGAGGGTTTACGAAGCTATGTAGCCGCAGTGCAGCAGTTCCCGGAAAGAGACATTCAGAAGGCCGAATACATTGCAGTGAACGTGCAGGAGAGCAAAGCACAGGAGAGGATACTAGGGGGAGACCAGCCCCGAGCAGGCTGCCTCCTTCTGAGGCGCAGAAACCGGTAGCCGGAACACCGAGGATCGTAAGGCCCTCCACGACTTACATCAGAGACTGGCAGGACAGCTGTACTCAACGTTACCTGTCCGCCTTAGTACCCAGGAGGCACGGTGACACCCTTGGAGGCTGAGGCGTGCTAGAGTCCCTATAAACCGCCTCAAGTCACCAGTCATACAGGTCGTGTCCTATCCTGTATGGAGGACAGAGAGAACAACAGAACACCTGTGAGGACCTTACTTGAAGCCCTAGGCAGTAAGGGACTACACCACGGCGCTAGAGGAAGGCTTTGATTTCCACCTGGGTAAAGGGACTCCTAAGTTGCCTCCAAGCCGGCCTGATCCTGCCTGCCCTGTGATCTGGTGCCCTGGACTGTGGCTGCCTGAAGTCTTCAGTAAACAAGGTAAAGAGACTGCAAACCCGTGTCCTCATTCTTTACTGCGCCATTCAGCATCTTCCATCTACATACCGGGAGCCCTGGGGATATACTTCACCTGTGGGAAGTTATACCATCTAGCTGCCATAACATCACCCCAGAGGACCCCTTAAAGCAGCGACGGTCCCTACTGACCGTATACCACAGGTGGCGTCATGAACATAAATTTTATTCCCTTTAAAGACTTTTCCCTTTTAACGTTGATGCCCAGGGCCACGGACCGGGTCGCCACTGTTACATCCCCCTCTGCGACCGGACCCGGTACCGAGTACCCCACTGCGGGAGCATCATTATATCAGTAACATAATGACATAACCACTTCTGGTCCAGCAGAGGCTGTATGAGCGGCAGAGCTAGAGTTGGAGGCCGATTTCAGTATAGTGTATGGCTTTATTTTTATTTTATAGGTATAGCTTTTAGAGAAAAACCCCACTCATAGAATAAGAAACCTTTACTACTTAATACAGGATATACCTACATGAATATATAATAAAACAAGGGATACAGTGTTTCCAGGTTACAATATTTTCAATAAACTATAAGCAAGAAATAAAGCCCCCCCTCCCCATCCACACTGCAGATCAGTGGAAGTGTCACTGGTTGTCAGAGCCCGTCAATCAGCATTTCACTGGTAAAGCAACAGTATAAGTGATAGTTCAGAATAGTGCACAAACGGTCTGTATGCTTTCCGTGTGTGCCATGGTCAGCACTTGAACCAATTATTGCCAGTGTCCATGGCTGTTTTTCCACGCAGACTGATGGCCTGCTTGGTGAAAAAAAATTGCACCATTCACTACTTTGGTCCATTTTACAGACCAGAAAAATGCAATGAAAAGCAATTCCAGCACCCTCCTCATTGTGGCAGAGCACTCAGAAGTGCACATGGACCCAGTCACTTACTCAATTTTTGGTCGCTACTGGACTAATTTTCAATATAACTGTCGGGCCCAGCCTGAAGAATATGTACCAATTGGCTGGGTATTGGCGCCTCTCAATAGTACACGTAAAATACTACATTTTCTGTACTGCTATCTGTTCCAGGATGACAGTAATTCTGGTACTAAGCGTACTGCACACTACCAAACGCTGAATTAGCTCCCGTCATAGAAAGTGATACACAGCTTCTGGCAGCTCTTTTTTGTCTATGATTGCTTTCTTCATCTGCAATGACTAGCTCTTTTTAAAAAAACAAACATTTAAATTATATTTTCAGATTACAGACGAGGTGTGTAGGTAATTTGAATCCAAGGGGTAACGTTTCTCCTTGCGGAGAGTGACATGATAAGCATGCCGAGATGAGGAGACTTAAGCCGCAATGCTCCTCTGGGCAATATGCAAACTGTCTCTTCAGAGAGGAAGAGGACTAGAACTCTAGTGTCACCTATAGGAAGTAGCAATCCTAACAGTCAATGTCGACCCTTTAATGAGCCTTGTCACTTGACTTAGGATTTATCCTAAGGCAGCCCTGGAAGAAGCAAGCAGCAGAACGGCGCCCATCTGGTGTGAGGGGAACACAGACACAGAACCATACTCCCATAGGTAACATTTAGTGATGAGCGAATATACTCGTTACTCGAGATTTCCCGAGCACGCTCGGGTGTCCTCCGAGTATTTTTTAGTGCTCGGAGATTTAGTTTTTTTCGCTGCAGCTGAATGATTTACAGCTATTAGCCAGCGTGATTGCATGTGGGGATTCCCTAGCAACCAGGCAACCCCCACATGTACTTATGCTGGCTAACAGATGTAAATCATTCAGCTGAGGCGATGAAAACTAAATCTCTGAGCACTAAAAAATACTCGGAGGACACCCGAGCGTGCTCAGGAAATCGCGAGTAATGAGTATATTCGCTCATCACTAGTAACATTACATTTCCATCGGCTCTTAATTTCTCTATATGCCTCTGGGACATTGGTGTATAGTGGGGGATCTTTTGGGGAAGCCTTTTCGGTGGTGTCACACTAGTGCAGAGCGTTGGTACTGACTGCATCTGTCACCATGGCTTCTGCATTCCCTGGGACTCATCTGTTTACAGTACCCTCTGCGGGAATCCTGTATATAACATTTTTTAGGTAGCCCTATTTGTCAGCTCCCTAGCATTCTCTAGCACTGTTCAGTATTTCACAGTGCAGACCACCTTCCTCTGCAGGCTAGGTTTTCGGTTGCTTTCACTAACAGTGTTAACATCGGTGGGTTCTGTTCTGTGGCTACTCCTGCATCTTGTCCCACCACTTCTTACCAGATACCTATTTTTGCTGTGTGTTTTTCCCTCCTTTTTGGAAACTTTTTTTAGTCCTGTCTTTTTTTATTCATTATTTTATTTCTTTTTAATTTAGACTGAATAAAAATTACTGTGATTTTATCTCGAGTTGGAATCGCTTCCTATCTAAATGGCAACTAACTGTATTAGATTATTATGATTTTGAAGTGTCTAACGCTGATTATTGGACATATAGGAATGAATGTAGGTATTAACCATACAGGGTGCCAAAACTTTTGCATTGGCCCATCTTCCTTTTTGTAATTTTTAAAAAGTAATAAGATGAAAATATATATGCTCGCTTTGCCTAAAATACAAAGGAAATGTGTCATCTTTAACTTTAGGCCTTTTAGAGATCATTTCATCTTCAACTTGCTTAAAGGTGGTATCCAGTCCAAATCGATAAATCTGCATTCACTCTGTGTGACTGCAGGCTTACGAAACCCCGCAGCACACAGATTTGCTGGTATCTGAGTCGAGGGTATGTATTATACAGACTCCAGTACTCGCTTCTATACATTTGTATGGAGTAAAGCCGAACCGTCTAGATAGCCAGGCCCACTTCACAGCCGTGTCACTTAATGGAGCACAGCATCACTCAATACAAGTGTATGGCAGTGAGGATGCGCCCACTAGACGACTTCTGCCTGGCAGTATGTATGACTCACACATGCAATTCAGTCCCGAGTCAGAAACCGGCGAATCCACACAGTGCGTGAGCTGGGGGCATCCATAAAGCTGCAGTCACACAAAGGGACCAGACAACCCCTCTAACTGTTCCCAATAACAGTAATTTTGAAGAACTGGGCACTCACGTTGAGAAGTGAAGTATGTCTTATTCAATTTCATGCAATCCAAATAAAGTCAAGTTTCGGTCATAAACTCTAACCTTAAGACAAATGGATTGCAGAGGAGGAATACGGTCAATAGAGAGGGAAATAGTGCTGCAGAAACAGCGGTCACCACTTAGCTAGGCTGCCTTGACAACAGGACGTTTTCAATTATGGTTAATTAATAATCTATTGTAACAAAGCAGGAAGAGTTGACTTGGGCACTACCAATGGTTTTACTTAAGCAATCAGTTAATAAAGAATCGGCAATGTGGGCATCAAGTGTTTGTGTTATACACATATCCGAGAGGACATTTCGCACTGAATATAAAAATATGGAAGAGTAAGAATATAGGGGGAAAAGGGAGAGTAAGGATCAGGGAGTAATGTGCTAATCATGGCATCTCACGCAAAGAATTCTCACATTTGTATCATATCAACTAACTCAGTGTTCTGGCGGCACAGGGAAGCATAGCGCAGGAATGGGGCTCCCTGCGTGCTTCCGAGACCCTCGGAGCAACGCGATGTGATCGCGTTGCTCCAAGGGTCTCCTACCTCTTATCCCTGAGCAGGCACCGGGAAGCCTCCCTGCAGTGCTTGTATGATCGCTGTTCTGACACAGTGCACTGCAAAGTGTCAGATCAGCGATCTGTCACTATAATGTGATGTCCCCCCCTGGGGCAATGTAAAAAAGTTAAAAAAAATAATAAAAAAAAATAAAAAAAATAAAATTCCTAAATAAAGAAAAAAAATATTGTTCCAATAAATACATTTCTTTATCTAAATAAAAAAAACTAAACAATAAAAGTACACATATTTAGTATCGCCGCGTCCGTAACAACGCGACCTATAAAACTGTCCCACTAGTTAACCCCTTCAGTGAACACCGTAAAAAGAAAAAAAGAGGCAAAAAACTACGCTTTATTATCATACCGCCAAACAAAAAGTGGAATAACACGCAATCAAAATGATGGATATAATTATACATGGTACCGCTGAAAATGTCATTTAGTCCCGCAAAAACGAGCCACCATACAGTGTTATCAACGAAAAAATAAAAAAGTTATAGCCCTCAGAATAAAGCGATGCAAAAATAATTATTTTTTATATAAAATAGTTTTTATCGTATAAAAGCGCCAAAACATAAAAAAATGATATAAATGAGGTATGGCTGTAATCGTACTGACCTGAAGAATAAAAGTGCTTTATCCATTTTACCAAATGTTGAACGGTATAAGAAAAGAAATTCATGAATAGCTGGTTTTTGTTTATTCTACCTCACAAAAATCGGAATAAAAGCGATCAAAAAATGTCACGTGCCCGAAAATGGTATCAATAAAAACGTCAACTCGTCCCGCAAGAAACAAGACCTCACATGACTCTGTGGACCAAAATATGGAAAAATTATAGCTCTCAAAATGTGGAGACGCAAAAACTATTTTTTTGCAATAAAAAGCGTCTTTTATTGTGTGACAGCTGCCAATCACAAAAATCCACTAAAAAACCCGCTATAAAAGTAAATGAAAACCCCCCTTCATCACCCCCTTATTTAGGGAAAAATAATAAAATTAAAAAAATGTATTTAGTTCCATTTTCCCATTAGGGTTAGCGTTAGGGTTGGGGCTAACGTTAGGGTTGGGGCTAACGTTAGGGTTGGGGCTAACGTTAGGGTTGGGGCTAACGTTAGGGTTTGGATCACATTTACGGTTGGGATTAGGGTTGGGATTAGGGTTATGGTTGGAATTAGGGTTAGGGGTGTTTGGGTTAGGGTTTCAGTTAGAATTGGGGGGTTTCCACTTTTTAGGCACATCAGGAGCTCTCCAAACGCGACATGGCGTCCGATCTCAATTCCAGCCAATTCTGCGTTGAAAAACTAAAACAGTGCTCCTTCCCTTCTGAGCTCTCCCGTGCGCCCAAACAAAGGTTTACCCCAACATATGGGGTATCAGCATACTCAGGACTAATTGGACAACTTTTGGGGTCCAATTTCTCCTGCTACCCTTGGGAAAATACAAAACCAGGGGCTAAAAAATAATTTTTGTGGAAAAAAAAAAGATTTTTTATTTTCACGGCTCTGTGTTATAAACTGTAGTGAAACACTTGGGGGTTCAAAGTTCTCACAACACATCTAGATATGTTCCTTAGGGGGTCTACATTCCAAAATGGTGTCACTTGTGGGGGGTTTCAATGTTTAGGCACATCAGGGGCTCTCCAAACGCAACATGGCATCCGATCTCAATTCCAGTCAATTTTGCATTGAAAAGTCAAACGGTGCTACTTCCCTTCCAAGCTCTGCCATGCGTCCAAACAGTGGTTTACCCCCATATATGGGGTATCGGCGTACTCGGGACAAATTGTACAACAACTTTTGGGGCCCAATTTCTCCTGTTACACTTAGTAAAATAAAACAAACTGGAGCTGAAATAATTTTTTTGTGGAAAAAAAGTTAAATATTCATTTTTTTTTTAAACATACCAAAAATTCCTGTGAAACACCTGAAGGGTTAATAAACTTCTTCAATGTGGTTTTGAGCACCTTGAGGGGTGCAGTTTTTAGAATGGTGTCCCACTTGGTTATTTTCTATGATATAGACCCCTCAAAGTGACTTCAAATGTGATGTGGTCCCTAAAAAAAATGGTGTTGTAAAAATTAGAAATTGCTGGTCAACTTTTAACCGTTATAAGTCCCTAACAAAAAAAATTTTGGTTCCAAAATTGTGCTGATGTAAAGTAAACATGTGGGAAATGTTACTTATTTAGTATTTTGTGTCACATATCTGTGATTTAAGAGCATAAAAATTCAAAGTTGGAAAATTGCAAAATTTTCAAAATTTTTGCCAAATTTCCATTTTTTCATAAATAAACGCAAGTAATATCAAAGAGATTTTACCACTATCATGAAGTACAATATATCACGAGAAAATGTCAGAATCTTCAGGATGCATTGAAGCGTTCCAGAGTTATAACCTCAAAGGGACAGTGGTCAGAATTGTAAAAATTGGCCCGGTCATTAACGTGCATTAACAACCCTTGGGAGTAAAGGGGTTAAGAAATGAAGGTCAGTCAGTCCGAAAAATTGGGAAAACTTTGAAAGTGTCCCCCCAAGTGCAGTGGCAAAAACCATCAAGAACCATCAAGCGCTACAAAGAAACTGGCTCACATGAGGACCACCCCAGGAAAGAAAGATAAGTTTATCCGAGTCACCAGCCTCAGAAATCGCAGGTTAACAGCAGCTCAGATTAGAGACCAGGTCAACGCCACACAGAGTTCTAGCAGCAGACACATCTCTACAACAACTATTAAGAGGAGACTTTGTGCAGCAGGCCTTCATGGTTCTATAGCTGCTAGGAAACCACTGCTAAGGACAGGCAACAAGCAGAAGAGACTTGTTTGGGCTAAAGAACACAAGGAATGGACATTAGACCAGGGGAAATCTGTGCTTTGGTCTGATGAGTCCAAATTTGAGATCTTTGGTTCCAAACACCGTGTCTTTGTGCGACGCAGAAAAGGTGAACGGATGGACTCTACATGCCTGGTTCCCACCGTGAAGCATGGAGGAGGAGATGTGATGGTGTGGGGGTGCTTTGCTGGTGACACTGTTGGGGATTTATTCAAAATTGAAGGCATACTGAACCAGCATGGCTACCACAGCATCTTGCAGCGGCATGCTATTCCATCCGGTTTGCGTTTAGTTGGACCATCATTTATTTTTCAACAGGACAATGACCCCAAACACACCTCCAGGCTGTGTAAGGGCTCTTTGACCAAGAAGGAGAGTGATGGGGTGCTACGCCAGATGACCTGGCCTCCACAGTCACCAGACCTGAACCCATTCGAGATGGTTTGGGGTGAGCTGGACCGCAAAGTGTAGGCAAAAGGGCCAACAAGTGCTAAGCATCTCTGGGAACTCCTTCAAGATTGCTGGAAGACCATTCCCGGTGACTACCTCTTGAAGCTCATCAAGAGAATGCCAAGAGTGTGCAAAGCAATCATCAAAGCAAAAGGTGGCTACTTTGAAGAACCTAGAATATAAGACATAATTTCAGTTGTTTCACACTTTTTTGTTAAGTATATAATTCCACGTGTGTTAATTCATAGTTTTGATGCCTTCAGTGTGAATGTACAATTTTCATAGTCATGAAAATACAGAAAAATCTTTAAATGAGAAGGTGTGTCCAAACTTTTGGTCTGTACTGTATTTCTCAAAGAAGGGGTATCTTGTGCCTAACACAGAGTGGCAGATGAAAGGCCACAAACGTCTGTAGTTGAGCCAAACCACGGGACTTCCTCAGTAGGATCTTGTAGGAGCAGAGAACCAAAATAGTGTGAGTATATTTATAATAATAGTAAATGGCCTCAGATTGGAGTCAAGCAAAAAAAATGGTCTCAGTTCAAGGGGCACAAAGTACGTTTACCAACTACTGTAGATTGGTTGTGAAGACCCTTGCCAGGGAAAGTTAGAGCTTTTGCTTGGCTTGAGATGCAGACAATGTAAGTGAAGGTATCCAGCTGTTTGGATATAAAACTTCACCAATTCAGTAGTACAGTTTAAAAGGTTACAGGTCCATTAAAAATACTGCATCAATGCTGAAACCGACACATTTCAGACAGAGAACTGTTCTTAGTCATGATAGCTCACCGGTTCAAGTGGGAATGCCATTTTATCAAGGTGGGGGGGTGAATGGACTTAGTCATTGAGAGATCTCCAATTCGCTCACTAGGTGATCACACACTACAAAGTGATTGCGAGAGGTATGAGCAAGTCTCTCCAAAGTCACTATTCATAGTAGTAAGTATAAAGCTAAGGGGTGGGGGACTTAAGTTTCCCAGGTGACCTACTACCTCTGATCGGCCCAATGAATCCAGTTAATCAAAAAAGGAAATGAAACTGAGGCATAGTGACAAAGCCAAGACAAAAAGTTTGAAAAAAAATGGAGGTAAGAACTTTGGTATTATTGACTAATTTCAACAGGTAAAGACCCTTCCCTATCTATGTATTAGTTTTGACAGATATGTGGGTTGGAATAGCTAACGAGAAGAACTAGTCAGCCTGTATCCTCATACAAGTCACCAACACAGGGTAAGGAGAGGAAAACATATTTTCCTATGTGGAACCATATCCAGAAGGTTAGGTGCCGTGACTCAAGACTGGTAACTTATATCTTGAGGATTATGGCAAGTTTTATAATTCAAGTACAATGGCTTGCTAAAATATTCACCCCTCTTAGATTTTTACCTATTTTGTTATATTACAAGCTGTACTAGCTGTAATAGTTTTGTAATCCGATTTGTGAAGAGAGAAAAATATAGGCATAAATTAAATTTATGGGATCAAATAACTAAAAACTAAACTAAAAATTGCCATGAAAAGGCACTGGAAACAAATGGGTTAAACTGCGCTGACTACAAAGGATGAAGAGACAGGAACGGACAGCCTATGGTTTAACCTTTGTTTCCGTGCCTTTTGATTTGTTCTCCATGGGTCTTCCACAGCCTAAATCTCTTTCAGTGGTTGTGTGCACACAACCCAATCTGGTGATCAAGCCAGTGCACACTCCTTTCTAAAAAACTTTTACCCAGATAAGAGCCTATTGTGCTCCTTCTCCCTTCCGGGTTTTCTCCTAGCTTAAAAACTCTCATATGCATATGTATTCACCCCTTTTGCTATGAAGCCCCCTAAAAATTTCTTGTGCAAGCAATTACCTTCATAAGTCACTTATGCTTAGTGACAGGAAGTCTACCTGTGTGCAATCTAAATGTCACATGGTCTGTCAGTATGTACGTACCTTTACTGAAAGGCCACAGACACTGCAACACCATTGAGCAAAAGGCATCACCAAACAACACCATGAAGACCAAGGAGATCTCCAAACAAGTCAGGGACAAAGTTGCTTAGAAGTACAAGTCAGGGTTGGGCTATAAAAAATATCCCAATCTGTGATGATCCCCAATCAAATTGAAAAATCATTGTACTACAACAAACATGCCAAGAGAGGGCCGCCCACCAAAACTCTCAGTCCAGACAAGGAGGGCATTAAGAGATGCAACACAAAGACCAAAGGTAACCCTGAATGAACTGCACAGTTCCCAAGCAGAGACTGGAGTATCTGTCCATATGACCACAATAAGTTGTACACTCCATAGAGATGGCCTTTATGGAAGAGTGGACAGGAAAAAAGACTTTACTTATGCACAAGAATTATAACGCTCATTTTGAATTCCCGAATGTATGGAGGAAGGTTCTGTGATCTCAAGATTTAAGTTCTTGACCACCAAGGTAAACGCTATGTCTAGCGCCAAACACAGCTCATCTTCCCATGAACACCATCTCCACAGTGAAACATAGTGGTGGCAGCAGCATCATGCTTAGGGGATGTTTTTCAGCAGCAGGGAAAGGGAAAATGGTGTTAGAATCTATTTCATTTTGACCATCCGCCATCTTGCTGTGGATGTCAGGCTGCTGGTCTTTTTCCTCTGGTGCTGGGTTTGTCCTAGGTCAGGTGAGTGCATCACCCTTTATTACCAAGCACCTGCCTCCCAGTCCTTGCTGGACGACAGTGTTAATCCGCTAGTATTCTGGCTTCGTGCCTTGTTAGCTTTCTGTGTTTGATCTTGTGCAGTTCTGGGATCTCTAGTTATGCCAGTTTTGTTTTGGGTTGTCAATTCGTTTCTGCAGCTTCCTCTATTTTCCTACTAGGAGGTTACCTGTTTTTGTTCCCCATCCCCAGATCTTTCAGGGACACCCTTCCCCCTTACCTGTAGGTCTTCGTTCGAGTTTAGCCTAGGAAACGTCACTGGGTCTATTCACAAGGAATAGGTCGCCCACTCCATTGTAGGGTTTTAGCCTAGTCCTAGTACAGGGTCAGCTGTTTCCCCTTCTACCCTAGTCCTGAGTTGCAGATCCGTAACAAATGGTTTGATCTGAGGGGAAGATGGATGGAGTGAAATACAGGGATATTCTTGAGCAAAATCTGTTTTAGTCTGTCACTGATTTGAGACTGGGATGGAGGTTCACCTTCCAACAAGACAATGACCCAAAGCATACTAGAAAAGCAATACTCGAGTGGTTTAAGATGAAATATGTGTGTTTTGTAGTGGCCTAGTCAAAGCCATGACCTTAATCCAATTGGGAATCCGTGGTCAGAATTGAAGATTGCTGTTCATCAGAGGAAACCATCTAAGGCCGGTTTCACACGTCAGTGATTCCGGTACGTGAGGTGACAGTTTCCTCACGTACCGGAGACACTGACACACGTAGACCCATAAAAACCAATGCATCTGTTCAGATGTCATTGATTTTTTGCGGACCGTGTCTCCGTGTGCCAAACACGGAGACATGTCAGTGTTCGTGGGAGCGCACGTATTACACGGACCCAATAGAGTCAATGGGTCCGCGTAAAACACGGACCTCACACGGACATTCTCTGTCTGGGGTCCGTGTGCGTGCAGGAGACAGCGCTACAGTAAGCGCTGTCCCCCCCACATGGTGCTGAAGCCGGTATTCATATCTTCCCTGCAGCAGCGTTTGCTGTAGAGAAAATATGAAGAATAGTGTTCAAAATAAAGATCTATGTGTCCGCCGCCCCCCCCCACCCCCTGTGCGTCCCCCCCCCCCCCGCTGGTCAGAAAATACTTACCCGCTCCCTCGCTGCTTCCTGGTCTGGCCGCGCCTCCTACTGTATGCGGTCACGTGGGGCCGATCATTTACAATCATGAATAGTCGGCTCCGCCCCTATGGGAGGTGGAGCCACATATTCATGACTGTAAATGATCGGCCCCACGTGACCGCATGCAGGAGAAGCCGCGGCCAGACCAGGAAGCAGCGAGGGAGGCGGGTAAGTATTTTCTGACCAGCGGGGGGGTGCATAGGGGGTGAGAGGGCGGCGGACACATGGATCTTTATTTTAAACACTATTCTTCATATTTTCTCTGCAGCAAACGCTGCTGCAGGGAAGATATGAATCGCAGCTTCAGCACCATGCAGAGTGGGTACCACACGCTCCGTGTGGTACCCACTCGCCATACGGGCGGCACACGTGTGCCGCACGTATGGCCTCCGTGAGTTCCCAGGCACACGGACACGGATAACTCCGGTACCGATTTATTCCGGTACCGGAATTATCTGGACGTGTGGGACAGCCCTAACTTGAAGGAGATGGAGCAATTTTGCCTTGCGGAATGGGCAAAAATCTCTTAGGCAAGATGTGGAAAGCTCATGGAGAATTATCCAAAGCGACTTGCAGCTGTAATTGCCGCAAAAGGAGACTCTACAGAGTACTGACTTTAGCGGGGGTGAATAGTTAAGGCTACTTTCACATTAGCGTTGTGCACTGCACGTCGCTATGCGTCGTTCTGTAGAAAAAACGCATCCTGCAAAATTGCTTGCAGGGTGCGTTTTTTTCTCCATAGACTTGAATTAGCGACGCAGTGCGACGCATTGCCACACATCGCAACCGTCGTGCGACGGTTGCGTCGTGTTGCGTCAGACCGTCGGCACAAAAAAACGTTGCATGTAACTTTTTTTGTGTGTCGATAGCGTCTTTTCCGACCGCGCATGCGTGGCCGGAACTCCGCCCCCGCCTCCCCGCGCCTCACAATGGGGCAGCGGATGCGATGTAAAACAGCATCCGCTGCCCCTGTTGTGCGTCGCTTCCACACTATGCGTCGGTGCGCTGCAACGTCGCATAGCGACGTGCAGTGCACGACGCTAGTGTGAAAGTAGCCTAAGCATAAAATACGTTATCAGTTATTTTGTCCTGTTTGTTTGCTTCACAAGATAAAGGAAATCATTTGTTCAGGGTGGTTAGCACTGCAGCCTTGCAGCGCTGGAGTCCTGGCTAAAACTCCCACCAAGGACAGCATCTACAAGGAGTTTGTATGTGCTCCCCGTGATTGTGCGAGTTTCCTCTGGGCACTCCGGTTTCCCACAACATTCCAAAGACATACTGATAGGGAATGTAGATTGTGAGCCCCATTGGGGACAGCGATGATAATGTGCGCAAAACTGCAAAGCACTGCGAAATATGTTGGCGCTATATAGAAAAAAGAAAAAAAAAAAAAGAAAGCCTCACTTAGACATGTATGGACTGTGATGGGCTAGGCTAGCCATGAGTTTCCTGTCCCAAACTTGATGCCTCACATAAGAATACATGAGCCTATCAAGTTCTGGTCAGGAGATGCTTGGACAGTCAATGCATCATAGACATGAACCATGCCACATGAACATCTGAATGAGGCTTATGGGTCAAATGAGGCTTATGGGTCAGTTGTCTTTTATTGTGAAACATTGAGGCTAGGATAGATGGGTTTCAAATGTGTTAGAACACATTCACACTTCTGTGTCAATGTCTGTGTGCTGCCCAATTTTTTATTAGACAGCATGCAGTGCCACTGAGCAAGTCCTGTTCTGATCCTCTATATCTGAAGAGGACATGCTTTGAATTTCACAGAATCCATGATTTACTGTAGGGATTAGGTTGGGAATGGGATTAGATAAAAGAAGGAGGAAATGTTGAAAAACAAAGAGAGAGAAATGTTTTAAATAAACTAGATTGTATGCAAAAGAATATGTGTCTTTGCATAAGAGATGTTCATAAATTTCCATAAACGAGAGCTCGGCTAATTAGCACGCTCTGTCCTCATCTATCAATATAATATAGCCGTCACCAGTTTTGCAAATGCTTGCTTGAAACCAACGTTTCATTTGTCTCAGGAAGGTGCTCAGAATAGAATAGATTGTGTATCACTGTAGATATTGTTCTACTAAGAAACCTTCTAATCATTAGTTAAGTTGTCTTAAGGTACCGTCACACTAAGCGACGCTGCAGCGATAGCGACAGCAATGCCGATCGCTGCAGCGTCGCTGTTTGATCGCTGGGGAGCTGTCACACAGACCGCTCTCCAGCGACCAGCGATGCCGAGGTCCCCGGGTAACCAGGGTAAACATCGGGTTGCTAAGCGCAGGGCCGCGCTTAGTAACCCGATGTTTACCCTGGTTACCAGCGTAAAAGTTAAAAAAACAAACAGTACATGCTCACCTGCGCGTCCCCCAGCCTCTGCATCCTGACGCTGACTGAGCTCCGGCCCTAACAGCAGAGCGGTGACGTCACCGCTGTTGCTTTCACTTTCAGTTTAGGGCCGGCGCTTTAGTGTCAGGAAGCAGAGGCTGGGGGACGCGCAGGTGAGTATGTGCTGTTTGTTTTTTTAACTTTTACGCTGGTAACCAGGGTAAACATCGGGTTACTAAGCGCGGCCCTGCGCTTAGTAACCCGATGTTTACCCTGGTTACCAGTGTAAAATATCGCTGGTATCGTCGCTTTTGCTGTCAAACACGGCGATACACGGCGACCTAGCGACCAAATAATGTGCAGACCTTCTAGCAGCGACCAGCAATTTCACAGCGGGATCCAGATCGCTGCTGCGTGTCAAATACAGCGATATCGCCATCCAGGTCGCTGCAACGTCACGGATTGCTGGCGATATCGCCTAGTGTGACGGTACCTTTATAAGTAGGGTAGCGCAAGACAAGCACAAAGGAAATCCAGTTACAAGGATTCTAGAATATAAAATGAGAGCAGGTATGTCACCGCCGCCTTCTGTAGATACCAATTACGGGTCTCATCCGGAAAACTGTCAACATAAAATATGACAGTTTTATATATAGCACGGGAAGTATATGACATAAGGGAGAAACAAGCAATAAAAGTAAGGTGAGAATGGAAATGAGCACAAACTACCAGGAATGTACTTTGCAATGTTCTACAGTCATGTCCAAAAGTTTTGAGACCAACACAAATTTTAGTTTTTTCTACAAAGTTTTCTGCTTTGCTGTTTTTAGATCTTTAGTCAGATGTTTATATGGTTACTGAAGTAGAAGTATAAACACTTTATAGGTTTTCAAACTTTTGACAAAAACATCAAGTTTATGCAGAGACTAAATATTTACAGTGTTTCTCCTACAAGACTTCTGTAATTCGCCCCGGCAGCGGGATATCAGCATCTGGGTCAAATCCTGACTGATTATCGCCCATTGTTACCTAATAAGTGCTTGGCGTTTATCAAAATTTCTGTTTTGTTTGTTTTTCCACCCGTATTCTCAGGATTGATCACAGGGTATGTGAACTTTTGATCAGGGTCATTTGGATGTTTTGGGTTGTCATTATTATTTTAAAAGAGATAGACGTATCCCGGACATGGGCTATAAGTGTTTACATCCTTGGGTCAAGCAACTCATGACCAATAGACAACGCCAGAAGCGTCTTATCTGGCCAAGGAGTTAAAGAACTGGACTGTTGCTCAGTGGTCCAAAGTGTTCTTTTCAGATGAAAACAAATTTTGCATTTCATTTGGAATTCGAGGTCCCAGAGTTTGGAGGAAGAGTGGACAGGCCACAATCCAAGCTGCTTGAGGTCTAGTGTGAAGTTTCCACAATCAGTGATGGTTTGGGGAGCCATGTCATCTGCTGGTGTAGGTCCACTGTGTTTTATCAAGACTAAAGTCAGCTCAGCTGTCTATCAGGAAATTTTAGAACAGTTCATGCTTCCCTTTGCCGACAAGCTTTTTGGGGATGCAAATGTCATTCTCCAGCGTTTTTGCTGCAGATTTATCGCGTATTTACCGCAGTTTTTCTGCAGTTTTACAACTGTGGTTTTCCATAGGGGCAGCTTTAAAACCGCTACGGAATCCGCAGAAAGAAGTGACATGCTGCGGAATGTAAACCACTGCGTTTCCGCGCGTTTTTTCCCGCAGCATGTGCACAGCGTTTTGGTTTCCCATAGGTTTACATTGAACTGTAAACTCATGGGAAACGCTGCGGATCCGCAGCAAAATCCGCATCGTGTGCACATACCCTAAAAGTGAGTAAAATAAATAAATAATGATACCTATGTGATAAAAATGACATTCTGATATTATATGGATGACAGCATGGATGAAAAACGGACAATTTTGCATAGGTTCATCTGCGCATGGCCCGTGAATTCTGCCATCATTGGAGTATCCCTTTGACTTCAGCTGTTATTCCCTGTAAGGTAAAACTGTAAAGCAGATAGCAAAAGAAGAGGCTTCACTACACATGGTGGACTATGTCAGAACAATTCCCATGTAACAATATTTTGTTCTGTATTTGAGTTAATCGCATAGAACTGAATGCTGCCAGGGATCAGCAGTAGTACAAGCAGCCAAACTGATTTGTCAGAGGATTCACTGAAGTATAGAGCCTCCTTCTCCAGGTCTGCTGTACAATGGACATGGGAGATGAGTAATGACCATTAGAAAATTAACTGCTGCTTCAGCGAGACTTTTGTTCCCATGACAAGTGGTAAAGGCACCGAAAATATACTGAGCCATGACATCTACAAAAGGAAAATCTCCGGGATACGGACTGCCCTGACGCAAGCGTTGTCTATCCTCATTCTGCACACAGCAAGGAGAATCAACACAATCCTGTGCTGACAATATCTCAAGTGTTTAAAGGACTGTGCAGAATCTGTGTGACACCGTGCAGGACACCACAGAGGACACTACAAGCTTTCAAAGGCACAAACATTTAAAAGAAGTGACATGTCCATTCTTCAGGTGTTCTCTGCTAGGAAAACTCTGATACAGGTGATTCTCACAAAATTAGAATATCATCAAAAAGTTAATTTATTTCAGCTCTTCAATACAAAAAGTGAAACTCATATTATATAGAGTCGTTACACACAGAGTGATCTATTTCAAGTCTTTATTTATGTTAATGTTGATGATTATGGCTTACAGCCAATGAAAACCCAAAAGTCATTATCTTGGATTTTTATTGGCTGTAAGCCATAATCATCAACATTAACAGAAATAAACACTTGAAATAGATCAATCTGTGTGTAATGACTCTATATAAAATATGAGTTTCACGTTTTGTATTGAAGAACTGAATAAATTAACTTTTTGATGATATTCTAATTTTGTGAGAAGCACTTGTATGCATACAATAGAAGTCATTGGAAAAGCTAAAAAAGCCCGGAAGACACATTGGCATCTTGCTTAGTGTTTTGTAAGCGTTGTTGACTTAGCACCCTCCTCCATCACCCAATTCATTTTACATCCATATCTAATGTCCTCCTCCCCCTCCTTCTGTTCATAAATCCATTATAATTCCCCCTTCTCCATCCATCCTAATCCCTTATTGTCCTCTCCCCCTCCTCCATTATTGCTCTCGCCATCACCTCCATCATTGCCTTCACCACCCCATCATTGTCCTCTCCACCACCTTAATCATTGCCCTCCTCAGCCATCACCTCCATCATTGTCCTCTCCACCACCCCAATCATTGCCCTCTCCCACCACCTCTATCATTGTTCTCCCCCTCCAACCCATCATTGTTCTCTCCATCACCTCCATCATTGCCTTCTCCCCCACCACCTCCATCATTGCCTTCTCCCCCACCATTCCCATGAATACCCATTACACCAGCTCAATCATTGCCCTTTCAACCACACCATCATTGCTTTCTCCTCCACCACCCCGTAATTGCCTTTTACACCACACACACACACACACACACCACCCACCTCTCTGTATGTTATACACACACACATCTCCACCACCTACACACATACATACACACACAGCATCACTCACCCCCCGCACGTTCCCTGTCAGCCACAGGATCTTTGTTGCCGGCAGCTTTCTGTCTGACACAGTCGAGTGCTGATTGCTGTAGTTATCCAGCCGCATTGTTTTGTCAGACAGGAAGCGCGGCCAGGAAGCACAGGACGAATCTCTGCAACTTCGCTCTGCTGCCATTTTCTCCTGTAGGCAGTGGAGCTGCAGGGATCACTCACAGCCCGCCGCACATGAGGGCAAACTGGCCAGGGGCCCCTCAGAGCCAGATAAACAGGCCCTGATTGCCCTCAGTGTTAGTCACCCTGCAGGGGCTCCCTTCCACCTCCGGGCCTTAGTGCAGCCGCATCGGCTGCACATGCAGTGTGTCCGCTGCTGGCCTCACTCATACATTTGTATGGAGTGAGGCTGCACTCTCTAGACAGGCCGAGTGGACTAGTCAGGTCTATCTTTATCATCCCTGACTGACTTTTCAAACTATGTTTTCTCTAAAACGCTATGACATTTCAGAGTGAAACATAGCTGGCTGCAAACAGGCTCTGATTCATGGTTCCCATGGTTCAGGCTACACGAAACTTAGTGACATGTTGGCTTTAAATTGTATTTTAAGGGTAATCTGTCAGCAAGTTTTTGCTATATAATCGAAGGACAGAATGAAGTAGCGGCTGAGACACGGATTTCAGGGATTTGCCACTTATTAGGCTTTGTGCTGTTTTCTTACAATGAGTGTTTTATCACCTGGAAAAGTCAGGAGACCAATGATATTTCTGTGCAGTTTATTGTCAACATGCTTCAAAGTTAACAAACTTCTTTATCAGGACAAACCACAGAATCGTGATGTGATTTTGAGGATTGTCCTGATGAAGAAGTTTGCTAACTTTGAAACACTTTGACAACAGACCGCACAGAAATATTCTTGGTCTCTTGGTTTCATCTTCTGCTATCTTCAGCAGCGAAGTGAACCCCATCTCTCCATTGTTTCTACTGCAGTCAAGGAGGCACCACTAATTATATGTGCAGAATTCGTTAATGATTTTGGCGCATCCTATTCCTACATGCCCCTCATTAAGCCTGGCATAAGGAACACCAGCCTTGGGGCCAAAGTTCTTTTTCACCATTGATAAACACCCATGTTAGATAAGTCTTAAAAAGGAAGTATCACCAAGTCAAAAGTATCCAGTTTTTGCTCTTAAGGCCCAGTCTCACATAGCGATTTACCAACGATCACGACCAGCGATACGACCTGGCCGTGATCGTTGGTAAGTCGCTGTGTGGTCGCTGGGGAGCTGTCACACAGACAGCTCTCTCCAGCGACCAACGATCAGGGGAACGACTTCAGCATCGTTGAAACTGTCGTCAACGATGCCGAAGTCCCCCTGCAGCACCCGGGTAACCAGGGTAAACATCGGGTTACTAAGCGCAGGGCCGCGCTTAGTAACCCGATGTTTACCCTGGTTACCAAAAAAAACAAACAGTACATACTCGCCTTTCGGTGTCCCTTGCCGTCTGCTTCCTGCTCTGACTGAGCCGCCGTACAGTGAGAGCAGAGCGCAGCGGTGACGTCACTGCTGTGCTGCGCTCTCACTGTACGGCCGGATCTCAGTCAGAGCAGGAAGCAGACGGCAAGGGACCTGACGGACATCAGATGGTGAGTATGTAGTGTTTGGGTTTTTTTACATTTACGCTGGTAACCACGGTAAACATCGGGTTACTAAGCGCGCCCCTGCGCTTAGTAACCCGATGTTTACCCTGGTTACCAGTGAAGACATCGCTGGATCGGTGTCACACACACCGATTCAGCGATGTCAGCGGGACCTCAACGACCAAAAAAAGGTCCAGGCCATTCCGACACGACCAGCGATCTCGCAGCAGGGGCCTGATCGCTGGTACGTGTCACACATAGCGAGATCGCTACTGAGGTCGCTGTTGCGTCACAAAACTAGTGACTCAGCAGCGATCTCGCTAGCGATCTCGCTATGTGAGACGGGGCCTTTATTTCATTCTCATTGTTCCCAAGTTTTTTTTTATACGGTTTCAGACCACTCTATTTAGAGCCAATTCTTATTGTCTTTACATAGGGGGCCGTGGCTCATTGTATTCTCTAGGGCACGGGTCCCCAACCTGTAGCTCAGGAGCAACATGTGGCTCGCGGTCCCATGAATTTTGGCTCGCGGCTGTCTGCCAGCTTGGTACATTAGCTTCAAGTCTAGTAAACAGATATGAAGAGCACATCTCAAAATGGTGAATTTTGTGAGAAGCCCTGCACAGAGGAGCAGATCTGGATGCACATATACTGGTCTTAGGAGTTTAGAGATAATTTAAGCATGGTACGCTGGAGACAGGATGATACTACCTGTCAGAGGAGTTGCTTGAAGATGGATCTGACAGTGTGTTGGGAGTGCGTGATGGAAGAATGCTGAATGGGGGTGTTGTGGAGACCTCTGGATCTAGGTATACTGCTTCGGGGTGATTTCTGTGGAAAAACTTTGGTTATCATTATATCTGTAATGGTGGCTTTGGTTGACACTACTGTGAGGGGGGGCAGGAGCTGGATGTGGCTCGCAACCCTCTCTCAGAGCTAAATGTGGCTCTCTAGGTCAGAAAGTTTGGGGACTACTGGGGGTATGTGTTTAGATTGTCCTCCAGAATAGCGCCCCCTTAGTAAAGACCACAGGAACTAGAACTAAGTCAAAAGCCAAATATCTCTGGAACAGTATGGTGGATTTAAAAAATAAACAAATGTAACACCCAGGGGAGCCACAGAAACAAAGTGAGGGCATCCTTTATTTTCACAGGCGATAAGTAGCTACTGGATGTATCTATTCCATTGTCCTAATAAATAGCAGAGAAAACTTCTTTCCATCCGGTCGTTATCAGGTCAAAGCTGTAGACAGGCATTTTCTGTGTGTGGAGACAGAACCAGAAAGTAGAGACCATGGGGGTCCGGGAGATCATCGGAACGAGAGCATTGAGGGAGACCAGATTGAGGTCTCGTACAGATACAACCCCTGGACAAGCGCTTTTGTGTTAGGTCTGGTGAAGGAAAAGGCTGGTATTTCGGAGTTTCAATCAAACCATGCACATTGCCATAACAAGTGTGCTCTATATCAATAAATAACAGCAGAAAATGCAGCATTATATATAATGTATATGAAGTTCTGTAACCTCCTGCAATGTACTGTACAAGAAACAAGAAAAAATGGCATCCCCAGTACAAGCAGCATAAAAACAAGCAATATTCTCTTCATTATGGTAAACATAGATCTGCTATGTGACAGCCTGTAGGATGGGCAAGACACCCTGGGGATATGCAGTTCATTCCCCTATGGCACTGAGTCAGAATGCGGAAACAAGCCAAAAAAATTAACCCTGACCATTGCCAGAAGGTGCCCAACATCATCCTGTTAATAAACAATGAAATCTGCAGGGTAAGTATGTATGTACCATCCTGCACCTCACCAAGTATCACTGCATTAACAGAACACTGATCAGAACAGAGTGAATGCAACATTTTATATATTTCAGAAAACAATGCGCTGTGTGCCATGATAACGGACCGCAGATATGGCGTCATAGCCAACGCTGCATGCATATCCTGGGGAAATACATCATTCTACACAGGGCATTTACACAGAAAAGGAAGCTCTATAGCAAGACTTCATGACCATGTCTTTGGCCCAGCCTGGCATTTCTACAGGACAGAAGCGCAAAGAAGAGGAGATTACTTGCTGTTTGTCAGGGGTCTGACCATTAGGACCCCCATGAATCTCAAGTTTAGGGCTCTTACATGCTCCATTATAATGAAGTGATGGTCGCACAGTATTAGTGTGTGTATTCTCTGGCTATCCTACTCCATTCCAATACATTTCGGATCCCTGTTTGGATCAGGGAGAGTCCAGTGGTTAAACATCAAGCCTTCAGTAAAATACTGCCTATCTATCCTGTGTATGGGTAATAATGGGAGTAACCATTTAATTCAGTATTTCCCATTTTAACACTGCAGAATCTGATGAGACCTTTGTGTGATCACAATACACATACCACAATTGGGGGCATAGGCCAAATTTCCCCTACCTCTTCATGAGCCCTCATGTTGATTGAGGGCATGATTTAGGGAATGTATGCCATAACACTGCGACACAAATATATTAAAACGGACGGCACTGCCATATACATTAAAGTAATTAGGGTCCGCCGGGTAATGTTGGTGTCCATCATGTCAGGGATCTAGAACTTCAGTTATTTTTTGTTATTCTGTTCCTATGATGGAAAAGAACAATGAATGTCTAAATTGGAACAAATACCCTGATTCCAGCTGTGTGTCACTTACTGGGATTATGGCAGTAGTTTGAAAAAAAAAAAAAAGTCACCATATCTGCTACAGCTCTGCTAGTCTTCTCAATGAAGAGATGTCTAATCCACCCCCACCACTGATTGCAAATTGTAGATAGAAAGCTGTAAAATGCAGAAGGGTCTTAATTAATGCTGGTGAGCGGGGTAGCCAGAGTTCATGAATGTCAAGGACTATGTAGCAAAAGCTGTAATTTGAGAGGACTAGCATGGCTGCAGCTAAAAAAAAAATCAAACAGAATTTTTTAAACTGTACAGCACAAAGCACTGCAAGCTACACATTGGAATCAGGGTCCCTGCGGCTACTGTAAGCTGTGGTCATATAGGTAGCAACGACCATGAGATTCCTCCCATGTAATGGCACGGGGGAAACATAAGAAGCTCTATAATGTGAAAATCGCAGCTCTACATATACCAGCTTGTAAAATCTTCAGACTGACATGATTGGAACAGGGATATAAAAGGGAACTGTCCGAACTTACTGTACAGGATATGCGTGGTGTTCTGCTGTCCATACCATAGGTCGATTGTATGCGGGGGTCACCTGTGATTCCTCTCACATGTACAATCCCATTTATATAGCTCCCAATTAAGTAGATGA
Organism: Ranitomeya variabilis; assembly: GCF_051348905.1. Lineage (NCBI taxonomy): Eukaryota > Metazoa > Chordata > Amphibia > Anura > Dendrobatidae > Ranitomeya > Ranitomeya variabilis. The sequence goes on along the minus strand of NC_135234.1, from coordinate 625,146,272 downwards.
AGGTTTTAATAGCTTTGCAAAATCAACCTGCTGTTACCATTGCTGAACACATGGCCATTCTGTATGGCAGTATCACAGGCTATAGGGGACTCCAAAATCAGATCCTGTATGCCAGTAATGTATTTCATATGGAAGAAATGGGTATGGGTGCAGGAATGCCATTTGTTCCATACCAATATGTAAATAACACAAGACTGACTGGCACTTCCAGGCTAATGTGAACAGTTAAATACAATACATGTGGTGGTTTTAATTACAGCAGGATCCTACCTACCCATAAATACCGGCTTTGGAGAGAGGTATTCACATTTACCCAGGAATTCAAATTCAGCCTAAGAGGTATTCACACTAGACACGAAGGGTCCCAGCAGCGTGAGACCACCGTGTCGTTGGTTGCTGGGCATGCATAAATTGGCCAAATTATCTGCTAAGCGTCTCAATTTTTTCTTATTATCCATAGCAGTATTGCTCTTCAGATTTCATATATTCCATGCCTGCATGCTTTAGTACGACGGAGTGCTACTTCTTTTTTTGTGTATAATATACATACCAATATATAGGCATGTGAAGACACAGGTAAGAATAATGGACATATACAAGTTGGAAGGAGCTAAGGAGAAGCATTAATAGTGCAGAACTTAGAAAATGGAGCGTCACCTGCATATAAGGAGGCCATGTACAGACTATGCTCAATCTATGTACACAAATAGAGAAATTCAAGATGTCTATTGTACAACACTTCTCCATATTTAATAATACACTTAGATTTCTTCAAACAAGAGCCCATTCTTAGGTTGCAACATACGATTCATTCCATTGGCACTGAAGATGGTGAACACATATACACCCAGCACCGCTGACACAGACTACAACACAATGATAGATGGATTCTTATTACTGTGTAATGAAAATGTGACTCACTTGTACAACTGCTCACTGCACCAATGACACAAACTAAACCAACTGTATAACTGGATCCAGTACCTGATGTCACAACACTGGACCGTCCGCTCCATTACACATTTACTAGAACTGACAGTTACTTACTACACCGTAAAACACACTGGGATCTGCTGTGATGGCCAGCTCTATTCTTTCCTGGAAATCAGAACATTTTGTACAGGATTTCTGATCTGGAGATGAACATTGTGACCATTGGCATATAATAATCCCTACTCTGATCGGACATGTCTGTCTGACACCAGAGAAGCACTATGTGTGATCACAGCCACAGACGCCAAGAAAAAAGACAATATCTTACCGATTTACTTCTCTTTATATCACAGTGTAAGTAATACTGTAGAGTTTCATTTAAAAATGAACTTGTAGTATATTATGGTATGGTGATATTATATACAGCATGGAGCGTTCCTGTGCAAGTGCATCCATACAGGATAATATTACAGTATATGCGTTATGTATATTACATTATGTATATATGGCACATGTAGATGACATACAAATGATATCTGCAGTAAGGTACATGTAGTACTGTCTAATTATTCAGGTGTGTGTAATATAATGGGATTGTTATATGGTATATATCTACTATGGTAAAAATATATATATATATTCCAAGTATATATGACTGTTACATATGTATAATAAGATGTATTTAGGTCTCTTTTGTAATTTGCAGTATATGTGCACGATGGTACATAGTAAATACATAAATTATACCGTATACTATACATATATATATATATATACATTACCTTTTGTAAATCATATTTGTGTGTATTTCTTATATAAATGATTGCATAGTGTATATACACTGGGGTGTGGCTTTATTATAATACATGCCATGTGCAGGAGTATATAATGGTAAGTTGTACATACGTAATATGCTTATTGTTTATGAAGATTGCTCTCGTTAGCGTGATATATGGCACATGGTCCATGCATAATATATACTTATCTTATACAATACTGTATGTGTTACCTGTGTATATATATATATATATATATATATATATATATATATATATATATATATATATATATATATATATATGAGCCTGACTATACTGTATGCTGTAAAGACACTACTTGAACTGTATGCCATCTGTGTATCCTACACACACACATATATATAGATATATATACACACATATATAGATATATAGATATATGAGCCTGACTATACTGTGTGCTGTGTGGACATTGCTTGCACAGTATGGCAGCTCTGCAGTGTGCCCTCCACAGTGTGAGCCCAGGAGGAGGTGGCGGCTGGATCTGTTGAATGTGCCCATTAGCGGGGCCGGTGTGCCGGGACATTACAGCCACTCACCACCTCAGAGTCCTCGAATCCATGGATGTACATGTCGTCGTACATAGGGGCTCCAGGCTGAGCGCCCGCCGGGCACCTACTCTACGGGCTGAGCCGGGGATGTGGTGGTCGGCGCTGGTGGCAGGAAGCAGCTGTGGCCGCTGACAGCGCTGACTGGCAGGTCCCACCCTGGCTGTAGGAATAAGGAAGCCAGGCAGCTTCTCACAGTCAGGAGAGGGAACAATAACCCCCACCCACCACACTAGGAGGCAGCGGCTCTGATTGGCAGCGGCTCATCCCCGGAGCATTGGGGCTACAGCTGGGAGCGGGCGGAGGCTGGCGGTGGGGGGAAGCACCTGCCCACCATACTGCTGGAGCCAGGGGGCACAGTGCGAGCCGGGGACCGGAGGTACACTGCAGCCAGGTTATATGTATACATGCAGCATCGCATCTCATATTACTACTGTATATACACACTGCATTGCATCACTGTATACATATATATAGATATATATATATTAAGATATATACTGTATTTATATACGCAGGTTTATCTGTATACACACTGCAGGACATCTCATATATAGACGCTGCATCGCAGCACTGTGTGTATTTATATACAGGTCCTTCTCAAAAAATTAGCATATAGTGTTAAATTTCATTATTTACCATAATGTAATGATTACAATTAAACTTTCATATATTATAGATTCATTATCCACCAACTGAAATTTGTCAGGTCTTTTATTGTTTTAATACTGATGATTTTGGCATACAACTCCTGATAACCCAAAAAACCTGTCTCAATAAATTAGCATATCAAGAAAAGGTTCTCTAAACGACCTATTACCCTAATCTTCTGAATCAACTAATTAACTCTAAACACATGCAAAAGATACCTGAGGCTTTTAAAAACTCCCTGCCTGGTTCATTACTCAAAACCCCCATCATGGGTAAGACTAGCGACCTGACAGATGTCAAGAAGGCCATCATTGACACCCTCAAGCAAGAGGGTAAGACCCAGAAAGAAATTTCTCAACAAATAGGCTGTTCCCAGAGTGCTGTATCAAGGCACCTCAATGGTAAGTCTGTTGGAAGGAAACAATGTGGCAGAAAACGCTGTACAACGAGAAGAGGTGACCGGACCCTGAGGAAGATTGTGGAGAAGGACCGATTCCAGACCTTGGGGAACCTGAGGAAGCAGTGGACTGAGTCTGGTGTGGAAACATCCAGAGCCACCGTGCACAGGCGTGTGCAGGAAATGGGCTACAGGTGCCGCATTCCCCAGGTAAAGCCACTTTTGAACCATAAACAGCGGCAGAAGCGCCTGACCTGGGCTACAGAGAAGCAGCACTGGACTGTTGCTAAGTGGTCCCAAGTACTTTTTTCTGATGAAAGCAAATTTTGCATGTCATTCGGAAATCAAGGTGCCAGAGTCTGGAGGAAGACTGGGGAGAAGGAAATGCCAAAATGCCTGAAGTCCAGTGTCAAGTACCCACAGTCAGTGATGGTGTGGGGTGCCATGTCAGCTGCTGGTGTTGGTCCACTGTGTTTCATCAAGGGCAGGGTCAATGCAGCTAGCTATCAGGAGATTTTGGAGCACTTCATGCTTCCATCGGCTGAAATGCTTTATGGAGATGAAGATTTCATTTTTCAGCACGACCTGGCACCTGCTCACAGTGCCAAAACCACTGGTAAATGGTTTACTGACCATGGTAGTACTGTGCTCAATTGGCCTGCCAACTCTCCTGACCTGAACCCCATAGAGAATCTGTGGGATATTGTGAAGAGAAAGTTGAGAGACGCAAGACCCAACACTCTGGATGAGCTTAAGGCCGCTATTGAAGCATCCTGGGCCTCCATAACATCTCAGCAGTGTCACAGGCTGATTGCCTCCATGCCACGCCGCATTGAAGCAGTCATTTCTGCCAAAGGATTCCCGACCAAGTATTGAGTGCATAACTGAACATTATTATTTGATGGTTTTTTTGTTTGTTATTAAAAAACACTTTTATTTGATTGGCCGGGTGAAATATGCTAATTTATTGAGACAGGTTTTTTGGGTTATCAGGAGTTGTATGCCAAAATCATCAGTATTAAAACAATAAAAGACCTGACAAATTTCAGTTGGTGGATAATGAATCTATAATATATGAAAGTTTAATTGTAATCATTACATTATGGTAAATAATGAAATTTAACACTATATGCTAATTTTTTGAGAAGGACCTGTACAATATATACACTCAAGTTTATATGTATACACTGCATTACGTCACTATGTATATATGTGCACACCATCTGCATCACATTACTATGTAATATATATATTACATATACATACAGGTATCCACACTGCATGGTATCACTAGATGTATACACACTGCATCACGCAATATTTTTTTTTTCACTACTGCCTAAACCAGGGGTCCCCAACCTGTAGCTCGGGAGCCACATGTGGCTCGCGGTCCCATGACCTGTGGCTCGCGGTCCCATGACTTGTGGCTCGCGGTCCCATGACTTGTGGCTCGCGGCTGTCTGTCAGCTTGGTGCATTAGCTCCAGTTCTAGCAAACAGGTACGAAGAGCACATCTGAAAATGGAGAATTTTGTGATCAGCCCTGCACAGAAGAGCAGATCTTGATGCACATGGTCTTAGGGGTTTTGAGATGATTTAAGTATGGTACGCTGGAGACAAGATGACACCACCTGTCAGAGGATGTTTGAAGCTGGATGTGACAGTGTCTTGGGAGTGCTTTATAGGAGGATACTGTATGGGGGGCAGGGCCGGACTGGGACTAAAATTCAGCCCTGGCATTTGAAGTCACACAGGCCCACTTGTCGCCTGGTGACTGTATAATATCTTTGTACACTTGTAGGTTACAAGAAGTGAGGGGAGTGTAACACGACTATATAACATATAATTACAGCTGTATCCAGCATTACAGCTCAGCCCCCATAGAATGTAATACAGCACAGCCCCCATAGAATGTAATACAGCACAGCCCCCATAGAATGTAATACAGCCAGCCCCCATAGAATGTAATGCAGCCAGCCCCCATAGAATGTAATACAGCACAGCCCCCATAGAATGTAATGCAGCACAGCCCCCATAGAATGTAATGCAGCACAGCCCCCATAGAATGTAATGCAGCACAGCCCCCATAGAATGTAATGCAGCCAGTCCCCATAGAATGTAATGCAGCACAGCCCCCATAGAATGTAATACAGCCAGCCCCATAGAATGTAATACAGCACAGCCCCCATAGAATGTAATACAGCACAGCCCCCATAGAATGTAATGCAGCCAGTCCCCATAGAATGTAATGCAGCACAGCCCCCATAGAATGTAATACAGCCAGCCCCATAGAATGTAATACAGCACAGCCCCCATAGAATGTAATACAGCACAGCCCCATAGAATGTAATGCAGCACAGCCCCCATACAATGTAATGCAGCCCAGCCCCATAGAATGTAATACAGCACAGCCCCATAGAATGTAATACAGCCCAGCCCCATAGATTCATGTAATGCAGCCTAGCCCCACAGATTCATGTAATGCAGCCCAGCCCCATAGATTCATGTAATGCAGCCCAGCCCCATAGATTCATGTAATGCAGCCCAGCCCCATAGATTCATGTAATGCAGCCCAGCCCCATAGATTCATGTAATGCAGCACTGCCCCATAGATTCATGTAATGCAGCACTGCCCCATAGAATGGAATGCAGCCAGCGCCCCCCTCCCTACAATCCAGTTATCACTCATTGATATGTAATAATAAAAAAACAAACACTCTACTCACCTTTCCTCCTGTCCCGCGCTGCTCTGGCTCTGGTCTCAGCAGTCGCAGTCTGCCCGCCCGATCACACAGCAGGTGCGCGATGATATGACGTCATCGCGCACCCGCAGTGTCAGCGGCAGGCAGAGCGGGGAATGATGAGAGAGGAAGCGTCAGCAGACGCTCTCTCCTCCATCATTGCATTCAACTGTACCGGTGTCTATGACGCCGGTATAGTTAAATGCGGGGCCGGGAGTGTGCCGACAACGGGGGGAGTGTGCCGACAGCGGCACACTCGAGCGGCCCACTACTGCCACCGGCCCTTCTGGCATTTGCCAGAACTGCCCGGTGGCCAGTCCGGCCCTGATGGGGGGTATTGTAGGAACCCCTGGATCTTTGTATACTGCTTTGGGGTGATTGATTTTTGTGGAAAAGCTTTGGTTACCACTATGCCTGTAATGGGGGCTTTGGTTGCCACTATTGTGAGGGGGATGGGATCTGAACGTGGCTCGCGACCATCTCTCAGAGCTAAATGTGGCTCTCAAGGTCAGAAACGTTGGGGATCTCTGGCCTAAACCTTTTCCACAGTACCATACATACACACAGGCAGGTACGGACTGGGGCAGAAATTCAGCCCTGGCATTTGAAATCACACAGGCCCATGTTGTCCCCGTCCCCAAGCACCAGATGGGATGTATTACTAATATTACCCTGGATAGAGAAAAGCAAGATTTACTACAACACCAATATTTCTAATGATACCCGTGGCCTGCTGGGGTAAGTGGCGATGTCAGCAACTTTGTGCTCCGTCACAACTCCTAACAGTACGGGTGTCTTGAGAGCACCAATTCTGTTAACAACATTGCAGACAAGGCAGCCCAATACCTGACAGGCCCTTCTGGCATTTGCCAGATGGCCACTCCAGTCCTGCACACAGGGGCCTGTTCATTGGTGTTGTACTTCATAGCGCAGTGACGTAAATGCGAGTCAGGGACTGCCAAGCCGCGTCCTGTAAATACTTCACCCACCTTGGCGGAGCTCTTTGGGACTGGAACAAAAGCGATCAAAAGTCGCAACATTTTTGCACTTCTTCACATTGCGCAAAAGTTGTGTGACTTTTCAAAGTACTTTACACCAGAAAACTGACACATACTTTTGATGAATCAGCCCTACAGCGTGTAACAATGTTACAAAGCAGCACTATATGATACACAGTGTGTGTATTTACAGTACTGTGCAAAATTTTAGGCAGGCACACTGCGTCACATGTTATATATATATATATATATATATATATATATATATATATATATATATATATATATATATATACACACCACCACCAAATGCACTATGCATTTTTATTAATTAATTTTTCTAATAGCATGGTGGGGGCAGTGTCATTAAAAGGACGCTGTTTGCGCAGAATGACTGTTCAAACTAAATCCCGCCACTCTGTCCCTCACGGCAGGGCCAATCATTTAAATACACCTTCCCACCTGCTTGGTTTCCCTCCATCACCACCACTCTTCTTTGATTTACAGCTGTGGATTCATAGAGCCAGAGAAGGGTGGAGATGCCCTATTTAAATGTTTGGCCTCAACATGAAACACCAAGAACCCGTACTTTTTTTGAAAAGTAATTCTCTGTCAGCACAGAATGACTGTTCAAACCAAGTACAGGCACTTGGTGCTTCATGGCGGGGCCAAACATTTATGTACACCTTCCCACCTGCTTGGTTTCCACCTATCTCTATTGTGGGAAAATAAGCAGGTGTGAAGGTGTATGTTAAGATGGTGTTGGGACTTTGGGCTCTAACTAGGTCCCTAGAACTAGGGGCTCACTAGTCTATCCCTATCCCCCGGATTACTCCTGAACGTGGAGATGCCGGGTTCACATACCTTACTATTCTGCTATATCAACCCTGATCTGTCCCCTCCCCCACCTAGGGTGATGGGAAGCAGAAGTGTATAGGAACACACTAACCAGACAAACGAGGTAAGACAGACAGGGATAAATGAAAATGACAATCATACAAAATACACACACCAAACACATGGGAGTAAAAGGAAGGAGAAAACAAAGGAGAGGATGAGGATGTGCACACAAACAAAACTCCAAGCAACAGTCTCCTTAACACATCTCCAAACACCATTTCTAACAATGAACTACACCTCCAACTCTTGAACCAGGCAGTAAGAACTAACACTGGCAAATCCTAAGTGCCAGAGGCCAGCATATATAGCAGAGGGGAGTGGCCAACGCTGAACAGCTGAAACAATCCAAGTAGGATAGCTCCAGGAGCTTCAACTGAACAGATTAACCCTTTCACTGCTAGCAAGAAATAAACCTGCACTGTTTAATACGATGGTGAAGTACTTCTAACCAGTGTAGGAGTGTGTAAAACCAGACACTGCGGTCTTCTGGCCCTGCTCTGTCGCGGTATTCCTGTGATAGTGTATTTAAATGATTGGCCCCGCCGTGATGCACTGAACGGCAGGACTTAGTTTGAACAGTCATTCTGTGCTGATAAACTCCATATAAGTGAGGCTGCATCAGAGCTGTTGGTGTGATTTAGCTACAGTTCATTGATGGTATCTTGAATTCACAGATGTTCTGCTCTATGCTGAAAGGGAAGATGTTACATCACTCAAACCTTGAATAATTACACATATAGACACACCTGGTAAATAAACACATGCAAAACAAACCAGAATGTGTGTTGAACCTTACATTTCTTTCACACTGATGACAGATTTATACACTCTCGGCATTCTCTAAAACCTCTTCATCAGATATCACCTGGAATGACTTCCAATGGACAGGTATGCTTTGTCAAGCGCTATTTTTTGTGGAATGACTTCGTTTAGAAACTATTTGCAACCGTCAGTTGTGTTTTGTAGATGTTTATACACAGTTCCATTCAGTGTGGAGTCGCATTCCACAACTGTTCTAAGCCAGAATATAGCAAAAATCAGTCAACTAAAAAGAAATTACAGTCCATCATTACAATAAGACATGAAGATCATTCAATCTGGAAAAGTGCTAGAAACTTGAAGATATCCTCAAGTAGAATTGTGAAAACCATCAAACACCATGATGAAACTGGCTTTCATGAGGATTGCTCCAGGAAAAGAGACCAAAAATCACCTCTGCTTGCAGAGGATAAGTTCATCAGAGTTATTACCCTCAAACTGCAAATCGACAATATTTCAGTAACAACCCTCATAAATTATGCACAAACATCAAGTAGCAGACACATCTCAACATCAATAACCCAGAGAAGACTGCTAGATTTAGGCCTTTATGGACAATTTGCTGCAAAGAAACCACTACTGAGAACTGCAAACAAGAAGAATAGACTTATTTGAACCAAGCAACACGAGGACTGGACCGTAGATGAAGGGAAATCACTACTGTAGTCTCATGTGTTAATATATTTTTGGTAATAACTGTCATATCATTTGTGAGATACAGAAAAGGTGAGCAAATGGTCTGTACTTTGATTTATGTAAGGTTGTACAAATATTCTGGTTGAGATATATACACAATCCCCAGAGAATCAATCCTAGGAAAAATGAGGCCTAGTTGCTAACTTTAAAAAACAGAATTCTTAATAAAATATATATTAAAAATCAGACTTGCAGTTCAAGCCAGGAAAAAATAAGTAGCTAGTTACACTAGACAGATTTACAGGTATGATTAAGTATATATCACAGAGATGGTACAACATAAGGACAATAAATCTAGCCAAGATTAAGGTAGCCAGATCAAAGCAATATTATAATGAGTAACTTAAGTATTTCATTACATATAGCGAAATCCATGATTAGACAAATTGTAAAGTGCAAGTGCTTATAGATATTAAAGTGGATTTCAAATAGACATGAATTGGTTTTGATCTGGGTAGGGAGATCTCAGTTAGTTGTAATAGAAATACTGCTAGAAGAACTAATAGGGAAGGAGTCTGTAGATCAATTAGACCTATCGTATGTGATTTTCAGATGCATCCAAGTCTAGCAAGGCTCCATACTATTAACTAGCAGTAAATGTCAATAGCAAATCATATTTCTCAAATAAGGTGCAGAGACTCAGTAGATAGCATAGAAGGTGAACTTTCAAAGTGACCAGTGCTTTTATCAGTGAATGTAGCAGGCTACCACCCTGAAATGTTGTTTCGCCTCAGCTTTTTCTAAGGGGCACCCCTTCTATCAGTATTTTTATTAAAACTAACTGAGATCTCCCTACCCAGCCAATTCATGTCTATTTGAAATCCACTCTAATATCTATAAGCACTTGCACTTTGCAATTTGTCTAATCATGGATTTCTCTATACGTAATGAAACACTTCATAAAGATCTGAATCAAGTATGATCCCAAGACAGCGGGCGTACTTCTGGGGAATAATGGTAGAACCACACATGGAAATGGCAATATTGGGCATAGGCAAGTTAGTGTAGGGAGAAAACAACAGGAGTTCAAGTTTTGACACATAGAAGGAGGACATAATGTTAGAGATAGCAGAAAGACAATCACTGGTATTTTGTAGTAATGTAGGGGTGATGTCATGAGATGATGTGTATAGTCGGGTGTCATCAGCATAGAGATGGCACTGAAAACCAAATCTACTGATTGTTTTGTCCAATAGGGGTGTATATAAAAAGAAGAGAAGGGGGCGGAGGACTGATCCTTGAGGAACCTCAACAGTGGAAGAGTATAGGAAGAGGAGTCAGCAAAAAAATACAGTGAAGGAGCGGACAGAGAGGTAGGAGGAGAACCAGGAGAGTAGTATAGGTGAAATCCAAAATAAAAAAAAATAAATGAGGCACCCCCTGCTGTTGGTTTATCTCTTTCTCCATTATACCCATGGATAAGAGGGGGTCCTAACATTTGTTTATTCTATTCGCTATTTTTGGAGAGAAAGGCACCATTCCCTCTCTCAGTAATGTGCCAATATTACAGGGATGGTGAAGCGCTAGGAGCAATGTTCTGTGGTATCCTCTATACTTGTGTATTACAGTATGTCCACCAAAGAGATTGCAAGCATGGTAATTATTACTGTAATGAGTATGCACAAAATGTCCATGACCACTTCATCATACATTTTAACTATCTGGCCTACTTGTGAGAAGATAAGAAATGGATATAGATTGTGCAGAGCCTTCAAGTATTGCAGGAGTGGGTGGGTGTACTCTGTAGTATTTTATGCTGCTTATAATGTTCAATCAGCAATAACAAAACCCTGCAATGAGTCACATATTTAATAAAGCAATAAAGACTGGAAGAAGCCGTCATCAGCACCACGTGGAGGGAATAGCTGGGCACACACACTGGTTTAGCAATCCAGCCATAGCAATAATCCTTACGTGTGGATGGAAAAAATAATCAGATCCGAGCGTCATATGACCTGATAAATCACTTGACGTTTTAAACAATTGTTCTTCCTCTTGAGGGGAAAAATAATAAAGGGGGAATGAAACATGTAATTTAGAGCAGTGTTCCCCAACTCCAGTCCTCAAGGCCCACCAACAGATCATGTTTTCAGGTTTTCCTTTGTTTTGCACAGGTAATGCAATTATCACCTGGGCAATACTAAGGAAATCCTGAAAACATGACCTGTTGGTGGGCCTTGAGGACTGGAGTTGGGGACCCCTGATTTAGAGCACAAGACCTGCTCTAATCTCATGGGCAGCACAGTGGCTCAGTGGTTAGCGGTGGTTCAGGGTCCTGGGATCAAATCCCACTAAGGACAACATCTACAAGGAGTTTGTATGTTCTCCCAGTGTTTGTGTGGGTTTCCTCCAGGTTCTCCAGGTTCGTCCCACACTCCAAAGACATACTGATAGGGAAATTAGATTGTTAGCCCCAGTGGGGACAGTAACGATGTCTGTAAATACCTCCAGCATCCTTTATCACCTGTATCAAGCGAGCTCCATTCTGACCACCAGTCCAGTATATGTTCTTCTCATTCTTGCCAGCTTTGACACTCCTGCGCTCATAGATCTTCCCTCTCAATTAGGGCACATTCAGATATCAGTTTTCTTAAGACCAAGCGCACTGAAGTACAGAGACTTGTCCAGTTTTGATCTGAGTGTTTATGGATCCATGAAAAAAATCAGACAGCACTCAGATGACATTTGTGTACTGCTACTTTTAACAGACTGTTTGATAGAGAAGCTTGATACACTTCTATCAGTTTTTTCATCCAAGAAAAACTGAAGAAACTCTGACCAAACTGATAACACTCCGATCTAAAATATTGATGAAACTCAGACTATTTTTTGTGTGCAAAAAAAATGACTGATGTCTGAACGAACCCTCACTCTATGTCTTCCCCTTCATGCATAGAGTGCGACCGAGAATGTGATTTTGGCCTTATAGTGATATAGTAGTTTAGTCCATACAATGATTAGCTGAAGTTATAAAACTCACCCGCCTCACACTAAAGAATGAAATCCTTTATTTTAAATAAAACTCAGCACCCTGTTTTACACATTTATTGAAAAATAAAAAACAAAGCTTTACTCCTCTTTATGCATAAAATCCATTGAAGCCCATGTCCCCTGTAAAAAAAACAAAAATAATAAACAACCATATCTGTCACCTGTCTGACATGAAGATAATCCTCCAAAGCCCATGTCCACTGTGAAAAGCAAAAAATAAACAACCAAATCCATATTGTCCCACATTGTAATCCATGTTATCTGTGGGTCATCACTCCGTGCTGCTGCTGATAAAAAAAATTGACATGTCTGCGGGTTTTTCACAGACACACACAGTCCATGTGAAAAGCCTGACGTGCGCGCCGCCAATGAATACAATGGGTGTGCGTGTGTCTTTAACAAACGGACTGCATACGGACATGAAAAACTGACTTGTGAACGGGGCCTTACCTGTGTAGACATATCCTTAGGCATTATATCTTTGTGAATGGCATTTAAGCTTTGTATGTCATTATTAGACCGGGGTCACACTGGTGTATATTCTCTCGTGAGAGAATCAGGCTGATGATGCTAATGTCACTCAGATCAAACCCTGTGACAGTTTGATCGAAATGTCATCTTAGTGTGATCCCATTTTCTCACATGACAGAATCGCAGAACAGGTGTGTGGAAGATGGAGAAATTAATTTCTCAATTTTCACCATAGCCTCAGTATGCGTGGGCCGTGGTGATACCAGGCCAGTCAGTTCTTAAAGGGGATGTGTCACAGCAGCAGTGACCCAGTCCGTGGCCCTGAGCATCCAATCAAAAGGAGATAAGTAATTGGGAATAAAGTTTATAAAAGTTAGTTCGCAACGCCACCTGTGGTATTCGGCAAATAGGAGATGTTAGCCGACGCTGCTTGAGGAGACCGCTGGGGTTGATCGTGATGCAGCAGAGTTGTTACAGCTCTCCACAGGTAGAGCTAAACCCCTTGCAGTTGTAGTGTGATACAATGGTGATGATGGTGGTTGTAGTGCAGGGCAAATGGTGTAGCAAATAAATTGGAGGACACAGCAGTGTGCAGTCTTCACAGGTTTTACTCACAGTTCTGATGTTACAATCCCCAGCCGGGGTGCTGTGCTCTCAGGGTTCTTGGCCCAGACAGCTCTCAGGTAAATTGGGGTACACAATGTCCGAACCCCCTTCAGATGTTCCCTTCCTGGCCGTCTCTCTGCGCTGGCTACCACCTCTCCTGCCCTGCGCCTTCACACACAGTGTCCAAAGCCAGCAGCCTCGAATCTTGTCGGGTGACATTCTCTGAGTCCCCTGGATCCTATCTGGCTGCCTTTTCAGCAAATGTGTTGGATGTGACTGCAGCACAAGCAGATGCTGCAACCTCCGGTTACCTAGCTGAGTCCTTGGTTTCTCGACTAGACTAGGGCCTGTCCCTTAACTGCGACCTGGTCCCTCCACCTGACTGTGGTCGGCGTGGATATGGGCCCCACGGGTGGATTCCTCACTACCTGTGCCCCTAGGACCCCTTCTTCCTCCCTCCGGAGTCACGCTATCTTCTTCTGTTACTCTCTTCCTTCTCTGTAGTCTGGGGACTAACTCCTGGCTCTTTCAGTCCCCACAGCAGACTGTCCCTTTGGTCTCACAGACCACTGCACATCACTCTGACTCCTCCCTTCTCTGCTTTCTCCACCCACACCCTCTACCTAGTTCCTCCCTGGCTTTGAGGCTGTGTGCACACGATGCAGAATTGGTGCAGAATTTTCTGCACAAAATCTGCATCTTCTGGCAGAATCCGCAGCTGAATTTTTGATGCATTTTTTGCGCGTTTTTGATGCGTTTTTTGTGCAGATTTTCTGCAGTTTTTACCACCTCGGATTTCTATTAATGGAGGGGTGCAGAAACGCTGCAGAAACGCACAAAAGAAGTGACATGCACTTCTTTGAAATCTGCAGCGTTTCTGCGCAGATTTTTCTGCACCATGTGCACAGCTTTTTTTTTCACATTGATTTACATTGTACTGTAAATCACAGTGCAGATCTGCAGCAGAAAAAAACGCTGCAGATCTGCACTAAATCTGCATCGTGTGCACGCCCCCAAGAGGAAGCTGGTGCGAAACACGTGTCGGGGTTAGGCAGAGACTGGTGTGCCTTACGTGGCTGGCAGCAGGAAGCATAGCATCGCATTATACTGCCAGGTAATATGTATTTTTGTAGTTTTTGCTTATCTTCTCCATTCTCATATGCTATGCACTGATTAGCAGCGGATCTTGTCTTTACAAGACTTATTTTATATTGGCTAAGTGACGCCTTGAATTCATTGGTGTTCGTTGTTGTTATGATGTACTGTATACTAAAGGAATCTAGCTGCTGCCTTACAGGTGCACATGTAGATTGTATTGCATTGTGTGACTTAAAGGCCGGCTTGTTGGCATTTGTTTTTCAGAAACCTACTGCTGAAATCTATGCACAGTGCTCTGACTTAATACTGTGCTGCTGAGCACATTTACTGTGTTAGTTCATTTTTTGTTACAAAATTGAGTAACTGCAGCTGTCCTGTATTGAACTATTGAGCCAGATCAAATTTAACTATAGAAATTTCATTATTACCGTCTGCTCCTGCTAGCCTTTGAACTTTTCTGCATTTTTCTGCCTTTTTCTGCCACAACATTTTAACTAATAATTTTTCATAAAAAATGTTTTCAAGTTGATGAGGCATTGTTTTACTTTGTGTTTTATTGTGTGTAGTTTTTGTATATTAATAAAGTTATAACGTTTTAAAAGCCTAACATTTCTTGATTCAATATGCACCTTAATAGTTGCTCTATGGATCTTTATGTTCAAATCGTGTGCACATAGCCTGAGAGGTCTAGTGTTGGATGTAAGTGTGTGGGTCCTGGATAGTGCCCCCCTCTTTACCCGAGAGCGGAGTACTACACCTCAGAATGAGGTGCAGGACCTCTGTGGCGACTGGACCTCAGGGGCGCCACACGTACATTGGACTGCACATGATGTCCGAATGCAATCTGATGTTTCACATGCACCCATAAACTTGAATAGGTGAGTGCGATCCGATTCTGAGATGCACTCGTAGCATGCTACGATTGTTTTCTCATTCCCAATCGATGGCAATATTATGCGATACTGAGTACGGCAACATCATGTGAGTGCTGTTTGTGACTAGTATTTACACCATGTAACTTACTATTAATACTGATTTGCATGTATATAATAAAATGGTGTTCCCAGAAACTTTGAAAATAAAGCACATTATCCAAGGTATGACATAAGCTCTGCTCTTCATCAGCTATGGAATAATGCTACCACCTAGTGGCTGTTAGTGATATTCACTGTAGGAGAGATTCAGTCTGTCTGAACCAGGAACAACATGAATCAGACACTCGCTGTGGAATTGCAGGTCAGTGCTCCTCGGCCTTATTCACACATCCATGTTTAAACTCATGTGGAAAAATGGTACTGGTGTCATCCGTGTGTCTGTTTTTAACATCAGTGATTTTTACGGATGGATAAAGAAATAAATTACAAACCTTGTCCTATACTTTGCAATGCTAAACACGTATGGCACATTGATGACGGACTGATACCATCTGCTGGTATGTGCTGTATGTGTTTTTCACAGACAAAAGGGCTTGTATTCGCTCTTGTCATCTGTGCTGCCTGAAAAAAAATGGACGTCTGTCCATTTTTTTCACACGCTCTGTGAAAAAACACGGATATGGGAATGGCAGCATAGATTTTAATGGGTACGTGCTGTATTCATGAAAAAAACGAATGCAACATGTATGTGCAACACGGACGTCTGAATGAGGCCTTAGTGTGTATAGGATGAGACCTATCAGTCTAGAGGAGTGCGGCAGAGAGAAGCTGACAGGGACCCGCCAGTGTCTCATTATATTCAAATGTTTCTCCAAATCTTTGGGTAAATTGTTATATAGCAAAGTGCAATGGAATTTATTCTGATCATGCTAATGTAAACATATGTTAAAAAGGTTAACAAATCAGCTACTAACTCGATGTAAAAGACCAAAGCCTATGTATAGGTACGTCATAGGCAGCCTCCCCCTCTTTGAAGCGGGTTTCGGCTCTGAGCCCGCATCTTTTCTGGCATGACTGCTGATCTGATCAAGTCAGAGTCAGAATAGAATAGATAGATCTAAAAATGTCAGTGACATATATAATTATTGCAGTGCTTGTGTAGCTTATTGTACATATTTCTAATTAATAAATTATTCTTTTTCTGAAAAAAACGTAGTGGGATCCCCCAACGTTTTATTAACCAGCAGAGGGAAAGTGGACAGTTGGGGGCAGATGTTTATAGCTTGGGAAGAGGATAATACCCATGGAGCTTCCCAGGCTAATAATATCACCTCAAAGCTAGCTGTATACTTAGCCTTTACTTGTTATCAAAATGGGAGGCCCCGAAAAAAAATGACATAGGGTCCCCCTAAAATTAATAACCAGGAAAGGCTAGGCAGACAGCTGTGGACTGATATTAATAGGCTAGGAAGGGGCCATGGATATTGTCCCCCTATCAGATGTTTTTACATCAGCTCTCTGCCACCCCAGAAAAGGCGAGTCCATAAGATGCACCAAATCTGGCACTTAGCCCTCAATCTTCCCACTTGTCCGGTGTGGGGTGATAGGGTTGGGCTTGATGTCACCTTTGTATTGTCAGGTGACGTGAAGCCCAGGGGTTAGTAATGGAAAGGCATCTATAAGACATCCACATTACTAACCCCATAGTCATACAGAAAATAAAAAACACCCTGAATAAAGTCCTTTATTTGAAATAATTACACAGACTCCATTATTGAATTAAAATTAACCAAGCACCTATACTCACCTTAACACCCAATCCATTGAAGCCCATGTCTCCTGTAAAAAAATTACAATAATAAAGCAACATAATCCTCACCTGTTTCCCTCACCTGTTTCCGACGTGAAGATAGTAATCCTTCTGTCAATTGCCGACTCTAGCTCTGCTACATCTTCTTGGCATCCTGAACGCTGGCATGATAGAAGTATTCAGCCCTGTCAGGAAGCAGAGACACTGAGCGGCGCCTGCTTGCGCACATCAGTGCCTTGTGGTGATGGCAAAAAGGTGAGCGGGGTTCCTATCATATTATCATATGAACTCTTTTCAGCTCAATGACGTCACCCCAAGCATGAGAAAGTTCTCCTGCATGCGGTGCCGTCAGAAAGGCTACTGAACTCCTTTCACCTCAATAATGTCAGTTCAAGCCCCATGAGAACTTTCCCATGGCACTCACTCTGACGTCATTGAGGTGATCAGAGTTCATTGGATATGAAAACCTCTCACCTTGAGTCACTGAGCTGTGCAAGCACGCACAGCTTACTACTGTCTCTGCTTCTTGACAAGCTGAACGCTTGCATCATGCCAGTGTTCAGCATGCCAAGTAGATGTAGCAGAGCTAGAGTCGTCTATGGGCAAAATGGATTATTATCCCGTCGGAGAGGTGAGGAATATGGCTGTTCATTTTTTAAACTATTTTACAGGGGACATGGGCATAGGAGGATTATCTTTATATTGGGGACAGGTGAGGATTATGTTGCTTTATCAGGGACATGGGCTTGGATTGGCTTGGTATAAAGGTGAATGTAAGTTTTTTTAAAATTTTTAATTCAATAAATGAGTCTGTGTCATTATTTCAAATAAAGGACTTTAGTCAGGATGTTTTTTTTTATTTAGTTTATGACTATGGGATTAGTAATGGGGGCATCTTATAGACGTCTCTCCATTACTAACCCCTGGGCTTGATGTCAACAAAGCTAACATCAACCCCACCAACTATCACTCCACTTGCCACCGCCACAGGGCAAGTAGGAAGAGAGAGGCTAATGGATTTGCCATTTCTGGTGTGACTGAGAGCTGATGTTTTTAATCTGGGAGGGGGCCAATATCCATGGTCCCTTCCTAGCCTATTAATATCAGTCCGCAGCTGTCTGCCTAGCCTCGCTGGTTAGCAATTATAGGGGGACCCTTCATCTTTTATTTTTCTGGGTCCCCCATTTTAATAACCAGCCAAGACTTAGTAGACAGCTGTGAGCTGATATTTATAGCTTGGGAAGCTCCACTGGTATTACCTCCTTCTCTGGCTATAAACATCTGCCCCCAGCTGTCTGCTTTCCTTCTGCTGATTAATACAATTTCGGGTGATCCCAAGCCACTTTAAAAAAAATAAATAAATAATGATAATTTATTTACTAATAAAATACATGTACAGTAAGCTACACACAAGTAAATGTACAGTAAGCCACACGCAAAACACTGGTTATATATGTCACATATGTCTATCTATCGATCTGTGTCTATCTATCTAATCTCTATATATACAGTGTATTGAAGAATATTTCCTTGGAAACTATGCATAATAGAGAATTACTCTATGTAAAAGATTATGTTAAAATCAAATTGCATATGGATTGCATTCGCATGCGATGCGGATGTCAATCAGATGCTAGGTGACAAAAATCAGATTGTACTAGCATGAAAATCACATGCCACTTGCGTGACACACTTCTGACTTTTCTGGAACAATATCGGACCGTTATTTTTTTTTTTACGGTGATGGATATGAGCCCTTACTAATAATCCAGTCATTGACAAAATTTTTTGGTCTCTCTATGTGACGTGTCATTCCTCACATCGTGAGGATTCTTTGGTGCCCGCGCTGGGAGCAGGTGGCCATGTTAGCGCAGGTATGCGATTTGCATACTTCCAGCCACATTCCGACTAGAACTGAATCCGTCCTCGCTGAATATACTTGCATTGATTGGGGCCGCGTCCATCTAGTCGGCACAGGACTGCTTGTATTCAAATCACAAATCTTATACATGCGGTCACGGCACCAGCGTCGGAGAATCCTCATCGCACGCAGTGCACACAATGTGAGGATTCACCAGTGTGCAGTCACATACAGTATCTGCAGACTTGTAGCCTAAGGCCGGACAACCCCTTTAATTGCTTAAAGAGGACCTTTCACCAATTATTTTTCATGTTGAAATGGACATACAATGTAATAGTGGCTGCAGAGCAGAATAAACATTTTTTATTTTTTTCATTTTGTTTGTCCTGCACTTTCTCATTGCTTTTTTAGCGTGAAAAAAACACTGCAAATGCTGTGAAAGAATTGACATGCGTCATACTTCAAAATCCACAGTTTTCATATTCAGGGTATGTGCCCACGTTGCGGATTCCATTGCAGATTTTTCTGCGCAGATTCTGCAGAATCCACAGGTAAAACGCCCTACGTTTTACCTGCGGATTTACTGCGGATTTTGTGCAGATTTTGTGCTGATTTCGCCTGTGTTTTACCACCTGCGGATTCCTATAAAGGAACAGGTGTAAAATGCTGCGGAATCCGCACAAAGAATTGACATGCTGCGGAAACTAAACCGCTGGGTTTCTGCACGGAATTTTCCGCAGCATGGGCACTGCGGATTTGGTTTTCCATAGGTTTACATGGTACTGTACAACGCCTGGAAAACTGCTGCCGATCCGCAGGGCCAAATCTGCAACGTGTGCATATAGCCTCAGTCAAGAACAAAAAAAACAAGCTTGAACATGAGATTTCTGAAGTCTCAGTTTTTGATGTTACTGTAAAAAGCGGCTTATTTGCATAAAAAAATGCTGCATGTGAACATATCCTTAGGTAAAAAACCCCATGAGATTGGACTTTTCCCCCATTTTTTAAATAAACAGGTTGCACTCTGCACAATTCTAACCCTTTATTGACTCTATGTCACTCAGACTAAACGCCATATTTTTTAATGTACTTAAACCAAACAACTGGTATAAACAACATTGATTATTCTCCTACATAGAACTCCAAATCCGCCACTTACCGCAGAGCACATGATAAAACTAGCTGCCTGCAGCCATAGATACTGCTCCCTGCATGTTAATTTATATAGTCTACATCAGAGGTGTCGCTAGGGTTTTGGTTCAGGGGGGCGAAACTTCTGAGTGGGCCCCTAACGAGGTAACCTTGATTACAACTCGGTGACGCGCCCTTAGGGTATGTGCACACGTCAGGATTTCTTGCAGAAATTTTCCTGACAAAAAACGGACATTTCTGCCAGAAAACCGCATGCGTTTTTTCCGCGTTTTTCATGCGTTTTTGATGCGTTTTTTCCAAATGCATAGAATTGCGGGAAAAACTCAGAAAATCCGCAAAATTAATGAACATGCTGCTTTTTTTACCGCGATGTGTTTTTTTCGCGGAAAAAAATGCACCGTGTGCACAAAACATGCAGAATGCATTCTAAATGAAAGGATGCATAATATATGCGTTTTTAATGAGTTTTTATAGCGTTTTTATCGTGAAAAAAACGTGAAAAAACCTGAACGTGTGCACATACGCTAATACTGGAGGAGAACCTCAGCAGATGACCGCGCTGTTACTGAAGATAATCTCTATATAAAGACCAATATGGATATTACTGCCATACGGTCAGTGGTAGATACCAGCCCTACAGAACATATAAGAGATCACAGCACAGTTACAGATAATGACTTACCGCTGATGTTCTCTGATGGAATCGTTCACTTTTCCCGTCTTTTCCATCTAGCCCAGACCGATATGACAACTTCTTCCAGCCAAGACTCAGCTGCAGAGAATACAACAAAGGCCGGTTTCACACGTCAGTGGCTCCGGTACGTGAGGTGACAGTTTCCTCACGTACCGGAGACACTGACACACGTAGACCCATAAAAATCAATGCATCTGTTCAGATGTCATTGATTTTTTGCGGACCGTGTCTCCGTGTGCCAAACACGGAGACATGTCAGTGTTCGTGGGAGCGCACGTTTTACACGGACCCAATAGAGTCAATGGGTCCGCGTAAAACACGGACCTCACACGGACATTCTCCGTCTGGGGTCCGTGTGCGTGCAGGAGACAGCGCTACAGTAAGCGCTGTCCCCCCCACATGGTGCTGAAGCCGGTATTCATATCTTCCCTGTAGCAGCGTTTGCTATAGAGAAAATATGAAGAATAGTGTTAAAAATAAAGATCCATGTGTCCGCCGCCCCCCCACCCCCTGTGCGCCCCCCCGCTGGTCAGAAAATACTTACTCGCTCCTTCCTGGTCTGGCCGCGCCTCCTACTGTATGCGGTCACGTGGGGCCGATCATTTACAATCATGAATAGTCGGCTCCGCCCCTATGGGAGGTGGAGCCACATATTCATGACTGTAAATGATCGGGCCCACGTGACCGCATGCAGGAGAAGCCGCGGCCAGACCAGGAAGGAGCGACAGCCGACGGGGGACCCGGGTAAGTATTTTCTGACCAGCGGGGGGGCGCACAGGGGGTGGGGGGGCGGCGGACACATAGATCTTTATTTTAAACACTATTCTTCATATTTTCTCTACAGCAAACGTTGCTGCAGGGATGATATGAATCGCAGCTTCAGCACCATGCAGAGTGGGTACCACACGCTCCGTGTGGTACCCACTCGCCATACGGGCGGCACACGTGTGCCGCACGTATGGCCTCCGTGAGTTCCCAGGCACACGGACACGGATAACTCCGGTACCGATTTATTCCGGTACCGGAATTATCTGGACGTGTGGGACAGCCCAAAGACACATTTACAACAAAGACACATTTAGGGTATGTGCACACGTTGCGGTTTTTGCTGCGGATCTGCAGCTGTTTTGATGCTGCGGATCCGCAGCAGTTTTCCATGTGGTGTACAGTACAATGTTAACCAATGGAAAACAAAAACCGCAGTGCACATGCTGCGGAAAATTCCGCGCGGAAACGCTGCGGAAAAAAAGAAGTAGCATGTCACTTCTGTCTGCGGATTCCGCAGCGGTTTTCAACCTGCACCAATAGGAAAGTGCAGTTGAAAACCCGCAGAGGAATCCGCAGAAGAAACCGCGTGAAAACCGCAGTGATTTTGCACTGCGGATTTTCCAAATCCTCTGCGGAAAAATCCGCAGCAAAAACCGCAACGTGTGCACATACCCTTAACTTCTCATATTCCAGCCCCATCACCATCTATTCCCAACCTGGACAAACTCCTCATCCTGCTGATATCCCAATACTGAGCCGCTGCTGCCGTATGCGACCCTATTACTGCCCCTGACACCCCAATACTGAGCCGCTGCTGCCGTATGTGACCCTATTACTGCACCTGATATCCCAATACTGAGCCGCTGCTGCCGTATGTGACCCTATTACTGCCCCTGATACCCCAATACTGAGCCGCTGCTGCCGTATGTGTCCCTATTACTGCACCTGATATCCCAATACTGAGCCGCTGCTGCCGTATGTGACCCTATTACTGCACCTGATATCCCAATACTGAGCCGCTGCTGCCGTATGTGTCCCTATTACTGCACCTGATATCCCAATACTGAGCTGCTGCTGCCGTATGTGACCCTATTACTACACCTGATACCCCAATACTGACCCGCTGCTGCCGTATGTGACCCTATTACTGCCCCTGATACCCCAATATTGAGCCGCTGCTGCCGTATGTGACCCTATTACTGCACCTGATATCCCAATACTGAGCCGCTGCTACTGTATGTGTCCCTATTACTGTACCTGCTGTGCGGTTCTCTGTGTCCTCTAAATTCTAAAGCAACTCTCTACAATATAGTAATGCCAGGTGCAAGTGCCCTAGACAACACTGCCCATATTTTGCCCCCTAGAAAGTAATAATGCCCTGTGTGCCCCTTTGATAGCCACAGTAACCTGAGTTCCCCTATAGCAATAAGTGCCCACTTTACATTTAATAATGTCCCGAGTCTCCCCCCTGTACAGCTCCCCTATACACAGATACACAGCATGATGCTCTCTTATTATTATTATTATTATTATTTATTGTTATAGCGCCATTTATTCCATGGCGCTTTACAAGTGAGGAGGGGTATACATAATAAAAACAAGTACAATAATCTTGAACAATACAGGTCATAACTGGTACAGGAGGAGTGAGGACCCTGCCCGCGAGGGCTCAGAATCTACAAGGGATGGGTGAGAATACAGTAGGTGAGGATAGAGCTGATCGTGCAGCGGTTGGTTGATCGGTGGTTACTGCAGGTTGTAGGCTTGTCGGAAGAGGTGGGTCTTCAGATTCTTTTTGAAGGTTTCGATGGTGGGCGAGAGTCTGATGTGTTGTGGTAGAGGGTTCCAGAGTAGGGGTGATACGCGAGAGAAATCTTGTATACGATTGTGGGAAGAGGAGATAAGAGGGGAGTAGAGAAGGAGATCTTGTGAGGATTGGAGGTTTGCCTGTAGGAAAGTACCGGGAGATTAGGTCACAGATGTAAGGAGGAGACAGGTTGTGGATGGCTTTGTACGTCATGGTTAGGGTTTTGTACTGGAGTCTCTGGGCAATGGGGAGCCAGTGAAGGGATTGACAGAGGGGAGAGGCCGGAGAATAGCGGGGGGACAGGTGGATTAGTCGGGCAGCAGAGTTTAGAATAGATTGGAGGGGTGCGAGAGTGTTTGAGGGGAGGCCACAGAGCAGGAGGTTGCAGTAGTCAAGAAGAGAGATGATGAGGGCATGGACTAGGGTTTTTGCAGATTCTTGGTTGAGGAATGAACGGATTCGTGCAATATTTTTGAGTTGAAGTCGGCAGGAAGTGGAAAGGGCTTGGATATGTGGTTTGAAGGAGAGATCAGCGTCAAGGATAACCCCGAGGCAGCGAGCTTGTGGGACTGGGGAGAGTGGGCAGCCATTTACTGTAATGGATAGGTTCGTTGGGGGGGTCACGTGAGATGGGGGAAAGATGATGAATTCTGTTTTGTCCATGTTAAGTTTCAGAAATTTAGCGGAGAAGAAGGATGAAATAGTGGACAGACATTGAGGGATTCTGGTTAGTAGGGAGGTGATATCTGGTCCAGAGATGTAGATCTGTGTGTCATCAGCATAGAGGTGATACTGAAAGCCATGAGATTCTATGAGCTGTCCCAGGCCAAAGGTGTAAATGGAGAAGAGCAGGGGCCCAAGGACTGAACCTTGTGGGACTCCGACAGAGAGGGGGCGAGGTGAGGAGGTGGTGTGTGAGTGGGAGACGCTGAATGTCCGGTCTGTTAGGTATGATGAGATCCAGGATAGGGCCAAGTCTGTGATGCCAAGGGATGAGAGGGTCTGTAATAATAGGGAATGGTCCACTGTGTCAAAGGCAGCCGACAGGTCGAGGAGGAGGAGAACAGAGTAGTGTCGCTTGCTCTTGGCGGTTAAAAGGTCAGTGGTGACCTTAGTTAGGGCAGTTTCAGTGGAATGGTGTGACCGGAAGCCAGATTGTAAGCGGTCAAAGAGGGAGCAAGAAGAGAGATGGGAGGACAGTTCAAGGTAGACGTGTTGTTCCAGTAGTTTTGAGGCATAGGGGAGAAGTGATATAGGGCGATAGCTAGATACAGAGGATGGGTCAAGAGAGGGCTTTTTGAGGATAGGTGTGATGGAGGCATGTTTAAAGCTTGAGGGGAAAACACCATTTGTTAGTGATAGGTTGAAGAGATGGGTTAGGGTTGGGATGAAGATTGTGGTGAGGTTTGGGATGAGGTGGGTTGGGAGCGGGTCAAGTGCACAGGTGGTGAGATGCGATCTTGAGAGTAGAGTGGCGAGTTGATCTTCTGTAATGGTGGAGTAGTTGGTTTTGGAGGTGGAGGGTAGGGAAGTTGGGAGGAAGGGCTCAGGGGCTTGTTGACCAAAACTGTCTCTGATGTTATCAATCTTCTGCTTGAAGAATGAGGCAAAGTCTTCAGCAGAGATAAGTGAGGAGGGAGGAGGTGCTGGGGGACGGAGGAGAGAATTGAAGGTGTTGAATAACTGTTTAGGGTTGTGAGACAGGGAGGATATGAGAGATGAGAAGTAGGTTTGTTTAGCTGTGGCGAGTGCGGTCTTGAAAGTAGTGAGGGACTGTTTGAATGCGATTAAGTGGTCGTTGGAGTGGGATCTTTTCCATCTGCGCTCAGCAGCCCTGGAAGCTTGCCTCAGTTCTTTGGTCAGGCTGGTGTGCCAGGGCTGTCTGTTGATTTTGCGAGCTTTGGTATGTGTAAGTGGGGCAGCAGATTCCAAAGCTACAGCTATTGTGGTGTTATATAGAGCGGCAGCGTCATCCGCATTGTGTATGGAACTTATGTCTGTGAGAGGGAGGAGGGATTCAGAGAATGAATGTAGGTCAAGATGTTTAAGATTTCTGCGAGGGTGTGAAAGTTTGTGGGGTGGGGACTCTAGACATGGAGTGGAGAGAGATGAGAATGTGAGAAGGTTGTGGTCAGAGAGAGGAAGAGGCGAGTTAGAGAGGTTAGATAGGGAGCAGAGGCGGGTGAAGATGAGGTCCAGTGTGTGACCATCTTTGTGAGTGGCTGCAGAAGACCATTGAGTGAGGCTGAAGGAGGAAGAGAGAGATAGAAGTTTAGTGGCAGCTGAGAGGGAAATGTCAATGGGTATGTTGAAATCGCCCATGATGATAGTGGGGATGTCCGCAGAAAGGAAATGAAGTAGCCAGGTGGTGAAGTGGTCAAAGAAGGTGGTGGCTGGCCCTGGGGGGCGGTAAATGACAGCCAGTTGGAGGTTGGAGGGGGAGTAGATGCGCACAGAGTGCACCTCAAAGGAAGGGAGAGTAACAGAGGGTGGCAGTGGGATTGGGGTGAAGGAGCAGTTATCTGACAGGAGAAAACCAACTCCTCCACCATGCTTGCTGCTGGGGCGGGGTGTGTGAGAAAGGTGGAAGCCACCGTAAGAGAGTGCAGCACAGTATACACAGTATAATGCCCCCTCACTGTATAGTACCACCCACACAGTATACTGACTCCTTAGTAGCCCCCAAACTGTTTGATGGCTCCAACAATGTATAATGGCCCCCACACTGTAATCTCCACACTGTATGATGGCCCCCTAGATAGCCTCCATATACAGTAGCATAATGCACCAAATAGTCCACAATATAGTATAATGCACTCCCCATAGGCAGACGCTTTAGCATACGGCAGCCCCCATAGGCAGACACTGTAATAAGGCAGCACCCCCATATAGGCAGACCCTGTAATAAGGCAGTACCTCCATGGGTAGACTCTGTAGTATAATGCAGTACCCCCATAGGCAGACTCTGTAGTATAAGGCAGCACCTCCATAGTCAGACCCTGTAATAAGGCAGCCCCCATAGTCAGACCCTGTAATAAGGCAGCACCCCATAGTCAAACCCTGTAATAAGGCAGCCCCCATAGGCAGACCCTGTAATAAGGCAGCACCCCCATAGTCAAACCCTGTAATTAGGCAGCCCCCATAGGCAGACCCTGTAATAAGGCAGCACCCCCATAGTCAGACCCTGTAATAAGGCAGCCCCCTTAGTCAGACCCTGTAATAAGGCAGCACCCCATAGGCAGACCCTGTAATAAGGCAGCCCCCATAGGCAGACCCTGAAATAAGGCAGCTCCCTATAGTCAGACCCTGTAATAAGGCAGCACCCCCATAGTCAGACCCTGTAATAAGGCAGCCCCCTTAGTCAGACCCTGTAATAAGGCAGCACCCCCATAGTCAGACCCTCTAATAAGGCAGCCCCCATAGGCAGACCCTGAAATAAGGCAGCCCCCATAGTCAGACCCTGTAATAAGGCAGCACCCCCATAGACAGACCCTGTAATAAGGCAGCCCCCTTAGTCAGACCCTGTAATAAGGCAGCACCCAATAGGCAGACCCTGTAAAAAAGCAGCCCCCATGGGCAGCCCCTGTAATAAGGCAGCACCCCCATAGTCAGACCCTGTAATAAGGCAGCCCCCATAGGCAGACCCTGTAATAAGGCAGCCCCCCCATAGGCAGACCCTGTAATAAGGCGGTAGATCCACATAGGCAGACCCTGTAATAAGGCATCCCCCCATAGGCAGACCCTGTAATAAGGAAGCCCCCCCATAGGCAGACCCTGTAATAAGGCAGCCCCCCATAGGCAGACCCTGTAATAAGGCTGCCCCCCATAGACCCTGTAATAGGGCGGCAGATCCCCATAGACCCTGTAATAGGGCGGCAGATCCCCATAGTCAGACCCCGTAATAAGGCAGCCCCCCATAGGCAGACCCTGTAATAAGTCGGCAGATCCCCATAGGAAGACCCTGTAATAAGGTGGCAGATTCCCATAGGCAGACCCTGTAATGAGGCAGCACCCCTATAGGTAGACCCTGTAATGAGGCAGCCCCCCATAGGCAGACCCTGTAATAAGGCAGCAGCACCCATAAAAATAAATAAATACCTCGCTTCATCCTGGTTCCTGCGCTGCTCCCGCTGATCTCCTGATAGCGGGCACCGGGCAGTGACTTCATCGCGCCTGCTGACAGACGCAGACACTGACAGGGGGATGATGGGAGAGGGAGCGTAGCGCTCCTCCCATCAATGCGATCAGCTGTATCGGCTAATGCCGGTACAGCTGATCTTCCGATGATGGCAGGGGGCCCACTGCTGGCACCGGGCCCCCGCCTGCTCAGGGGCTGCACAGCGGCCGGGCTGCAGAGCAGGGAGATCGATTTTCCCTGCTCTGCCGCTGCGCGCACCGATACAGTTACAGTAGCGTAGCTCCAGGAGAGCCCCCTCAGAGCACCGGGCTCGGGGCACCCGCACCCTCTGCCCCCCCAGTAGCTACTACGCTACTGGTCTACATTGAACTCATTCACTTTGCATTGAGCACCCTCTTGTGTTTGCTACAAGAAAATGTAATGACTGCGTCAGAAGCAGATTTTTCTTAGTAAAAACAGAAAAATAACAAAACATTTTCACCACATTTGTCAAAACTTTGATAATTTAACTAAGCTATATATTTCCAATAATAAACCTATTTTCCATTGCCATTAATTGAAACAATCACTCTAACAATTGAATTTTAATGGTAAGGTCCCATTCACACGTCCAATTTTTCAAGAACAGCGAACCAATTATTCTGATCAGAGTTTGATCGGAATGTGGTCCGAGGGCCATCGGATTTTCTTATACATGGACTAATTAAAAAAAAAAGAAATTCTCCACCTTCTCCATTCTTTCAGTCCATAACAATCGGACCACACTTGGGTGTCATCTGAGTGGGGTCCGATTTTCTTTTTTTTTTCACGGATCCTTTGACTTGCATTGCTAATTTTGATCTGACCCTCAGATCAGAATTGGACATGTCTCTGCAATTTTTCATGCACCGCTTGGACATGTGAATGGCCCCAAAGACTATCACAGATACAAATGCTATATGTGAAAACCATGGATAGCTCTCATATGCGAATATCAGATGTGTGAATGAGGCCTTAGCCAACATGAATTCGTATGCACATTCCTTCAGAATGTTTTAGTTCCCCCCCCCCGTCCATTATTTGGGACCCCATACTAGTAGCATAGTCTGGATCTGTGCTGCATACTTCATTCCATATAGTAGTTTTAGATTATATAATTATTATAATAATAATTATTCTGTATTTATAGTGTTGAAAAAACAGTCAGGTAGTTGTGTCAAGCGCATAACTGTGTGTACCATAGAGACATGGCACAAGTTTTGATGGTTGCTTAGGACTGTATAATATTGTGCGCACTCTGCAGGTCAGACAGTAGGTGACACTATTCCTCCATTAAAATTGGCAGATTTTAATTTTTTTAGACTTATGTTTTCTGAATTTATTAATCCTAAACTATTTCCAGCACAATATCAACTTCATAAAATGCACTAAGATAAAGATGATCTCTATCACTAAATTATTAATCATCTCCAGGTTTTTATTTAGTTCACCATTGATGCACTATAGAAAGTTTATCATAGCAAAACAATTTCTGAGCAATCCCAGGTAACCACTGAATTAAAAGCATCATTCTACTATGGCATAAAACTGTCAAGAATTTCTTTGCATGTTCTGCCATTAATACACTATACGTAATATAATACACCATGTGTAATATAACTTCTGACCACAAGACGGTTCTATAATTTCTCATATGCTCATGCACGAATCAGGGTCAGGGATGCCAAAAATGCAGATATTTCTAGACAGTCCTTAAAATTTGGCCAGTTTTTTCCAGTGTTCGTAAAGAAAACTGATGCGTCTGCAATTTTTTTGAGACTGGTGGTACTTGAGCAGATCATTGTGATTATCATAATCATTACTCTACAGCTCAGGGTAGATGCTTGTAGTGAGACCATATCATATCAGTATATTGAGTTGTGCACAGATATTACTGATAATCTTTGCCATTCATTATTGTTTTTTTAAAGGAACCTGTTAACGCTATTGACCTGCAGATATAAAATTAATCTGCAGGTTAATAGTGATATGAAGGTGCCTGACCACTGTAATGAAAGAGATAAAGAGATATTCCCAAAACAATAAAGCTAATGAATAGAGAACATAGAAAATACGCCGGTATAAAATATATGGATATGGACTGGGAAAAATTACTTGCCTTGTTTATCATAATGTACAAAATTATATTAAAGTCACAAAAACAAAACAGGTTACAGTACAAACATATCCAAATAGAAATAAATATATTACCGTATATACTTGAGTATAAGCCGAGTTTTTCAGCACATTTTTTATGCCCCCCTCGACTTAGACACGAGTCATTATCCCAGAAGATGGAGGGGGTGCGGAAGCGGCAGAGCAACGAGTCACAGGAGGCAGGAGCCAGCTGCTGCAGCTAAAGTCTGTGCCTGCTGCTAAAGAGAAATGAATATTCACTGCACTGGCAGTGAATATTAATTTCTCTGTCATAGCGCATACAGTGTCAGCCGCAGCTGCCGACTTCCATCAGAGTCCGGGTGGTTATGTGTGCCCGCTACTTAAGAGACATGAATATTCACCTCTCTCCACTCCAATAGGTGTGGAGGGCAGTGAATTTTCATTACCTTAAGTAGACATGCGATCCCCTGGCAGCTGCAGCCGCTGGCACCGGAACAAGACGCTGCGAGGGACCGCAGGGACGGTAAGTAGGATGGTTTATTTACTTTATGTTTTTCTGAAGGGGGCCATGCATATGAGGATAGGGATGAGGAGACCATGCAAACCAGGATAGGGATGAGGAGCCATGCATACAAGGATAGAGATGAGGATCCATGCATACCAGGATAGCGAAAAGGAGCCATGCATACAAGGATGGGGATGAGGAGGCTATGCTGACCAGGATGGGGATGAGGAGGCCGTGGAGACCAGGATGGGGATGAGGGGGCCATGCATACCAGGATAGGGATGAGGTGTCCATGCATATCGAGATAGGGATGAGGAGGCCATGCATACCAGGAAAGGGATTAGGAGCCATGCATACCAGGATGGGGTTGAGGAGCCATGTATATCAGGATAGGGATGAAGAGCCATGCATACCAGTATGGGGATGAGGCCGTGCATACCAGGATGGGGATGAGGAGGCCGTGCATAACAGGATGGGGAAGAAGAGTCATGCTTACCAGGATGGGGATAAGGGGGCCGTGTATACCAGGATGGGGATGAGGAGGCCGTGCATACCAGGATGGGGATGACTAGGCCATGCATAACGGGATGGGGATAAGGAGGCCGTGCATAATGGGATGGGGATGAGGAGGCCGTGCATAACAGGATGGGGATAAGGAGGGCGTGCATACCAGGATGGAGATGAGGAGTCATGCAAACCAGGATGGGGATGAGGGGGCCGTGAAGACCAGGATGGAGATGAGGAGGCTGTGCATACCAGGATGGGGATGAGGAGGCCGTGCATTCCAGGATAGGGATGAGGAGGCCATCCATCCCAGGATGGGGATGAGGAGGCTGTGCAGACCAGGATGGGGATGAGGGGGTCATGCATACCAGGATGGGGATGAGGAGGCCGTGCATACCAGGATGGGGAAAAGGAGGCCGTGCATACCAGGATGGGGATGAGGAGGCCATGTATACCCGACTTATACTCGAGTCAATAAGTATATATACGGTAATTTCTGGCTAGCCAATAAAAGTATCACTCCGAGAATACTATTGTCATTTTTGGGCATAAAGGTATTTACATTGATTTTCCTGGCTAACACAGTACCACAATATAATTTTTTATTGTACATCAATACTGATGAATGGAAATTTCAGATTTTTTTATCAGTGCTTTGTTAACCCCTTCATGACCCAGCCTATTTTGGCCTTAATGACCTTGCCGTTTTTTGAAATTCTGACCAGTGTCCCTTTATGAGGTAATAACTCAGGAACGCTTCAACGGATCCTAGCGATTCTGAGATTGTTTTTTCGTGACATATTGGGCTTCATGTTAGTGGTAAATTTAGGTCGATAATTTCTGAGTTTATTTGTGAAAAAAACGGAAATTTGGCAAAAAATTTGAAAATTTCGCAATTTTCACATTTTGAATTTTTATTCTGTTAAACCAGAGAGTTATGTGACACAAAATAGTTAATAAATAACGTTTCCCACATGTCTACTTTACATCAGCACAATTTTGGAAACAATTTTTTTTTTTGCTAGGAAGTTATAAGGGTTAAAATTTGACCAGTGATTTCTCATTTTTACAACAAAATTTACAAAACCATTTTTTTTAGGGACCACCTCACATTTGAAGTCATTTTGAGGGTTCTATATGGCTGAAAATACCCAAAAGTGACACCATTCTAAAAACTGCACCCCTCAAGGTGCTCAAAACCACATTCAAGAAGTTTATTAACCCTTCAGGTGTTTCACAGCAGCAGAAGCAACATGGAAGTAAAAAATGAACATTTAACTTTTTAGTCACAAAAATGATCTTTTAGCAACAATTTTTTTATTTTCCCAGCGGTAAAAGGAGAAACTGGACCACGAACGTTGTTGTCCAATTTGTCCTGAGTACGCTGATACCTCATATGTGGGGGTAAACCACTGTTTGGGCGCACGGCAGGGCTTGGAAGGGAAGGAGCGCCATTTGACTTTTTGAATGAAAAATTGGCTCCAATCTTTAGCGGACACCATGTCATGTTTGGAGAGCCCCCGTGTGCCTAAACATTGGAGCTCCCCCACAAGTGACCCCATTTTGGAAACTAGACCCCCCAAGGAACTTATCTAGAAGCATAGTGAGCACTTTAAACCCCCAGGTGCTTCACAAATTGATCCGTAAAAATGAAAAAGTACTTTTTTTTCACAAAAAAATTATTTTAGCCTCAATTTTTTCATTTTCACATGGGCAACAGGATAAAATGGATCCTAAATTTTGTTGGGCAATTTCTCCTGAGTACACAAATACCTCACATGTGGGGGTAAACCACTGTTTGGGCACATGGTAAGGCTCGGAAGGGAAGGAGCGCCATTTGACTTTTTGAATGAAAAATTATCTCCATCGTTAGCGGACACCATGTCGCGTTTGGAAAGCCCCTGTGTGCCTAAACATTGGAGCTCCTCCACAAGTGACCCCATTTTGGAAACTAGACCCCCCAAGGAACTCATCTAGAGGCATAGTGAGCACTTTAAACCCCCAGGTGCTTCACAAATTGATCCGCAAAAATGAAAAAGTACTTTTTTTTCACACAAAATTTCTTTTAGCCTCAATTCTTTCATTTTCACATGGGCAACAGGATAAAATGGATCCTAAAATTTGTTGGGCAATTTCTCCTGAGTATGCCGATACCTCATATGTGGGGGTAAACCACTGTTTGGGTGCATGGCAAGGCTCGGAAGGGGAGGCGTGCCATTTGACTTTTTGAATGGAAAATTAGCTCCAATCGTTAGCGGACACCATGTCGCGTTTGGAGAGCCCCTGTGTGCCTAAACATTGGAGCTCCCCTACAAGTGACCCCATTTTGGAAACTAGACCCCCCAAGGAACTTATCTAGATGCATAGTGAGCACTTAGAACCCCCAGGTGCTTCACAGAAGTTTATAACGCAGAGCCGTGAAAATAAAAAAATAATTTTTCTTTCCTCAAAAATGATTTTTAGCCCAGAATTTTTTATTTTCCCAAGGGTAATAGGAGAAATTGGACCCCAAATTTTGTTGTCCAGTTTGTCCTGAGTACGGTGATACCCCATATGTGGGGGTAAACCACTGTTTGGGCGCACGGCAGGGCTCGGAAGGGAAGGCACGCCATTTGGCTTTTTGAATGGAAAATTAGCTCCAATCATTAGCGGACACCATGTCGCGTTTGGAGAGCCCCTGTGTGCCTAAACATTGGAGCTCCCGCACAAGTGACCCCATTTTGGAAACTAGACCTCCCAAGGAACTAATCTAGATGTGTGGTGAGCACTTTGAACCCCCAAGTGCTTCACAGAAGTTTATAACGCAGAGCCGTGAAAATAAAAAATGTGTTTCCTTTCCTCAAAAATATTTTTTAGCCCAGAATTTTTTTATTTTTGCAAGAGTAACAGGAGAAATTGGACCCCAAAAGTTGTTGACCAGTTTCTCCTGAGTACGCTGATACCCCATATGTGGGGGTAAACCACTGTTTTGGCACACGTCGGGGTTCGGAAGGGAAGTAGTGACGTTTTGAAATGCAGACTTTGATGGAATGCTCTGCGGGCATCAGGTTGCGTTTGCAGAGCCCCTGATGTGCCTAAACAGTAGTAACTCCCCACAAGTGACTCCATTTTGGAAACTAGACCCCCAAGGGAACTTATCTAGATGTGTGGTGAGCACTTTGAACCCCCAAATGCTTCACAGAAGTTTATAACGCAGAGCCGTGAAAATAATAAATGTGTTTCCTTTCCTCAAAAATATTTTTTTAGCCCAGAATTTTTTATTTTTGCAAGACTAACAGGAGAAATTGGACCCCAAAAGTTGTTGTCCAGTTTCTCCTGAGTACGCTGATACCCCATATGTGGGGGTAAACCACTGTTTGGGCACATGCCGGGGCTCGGAAGGGAAGTAGTGACGTTTTGGAATGCAGACTTTGATGGAATGGTCTGCGGGCATCATGTTACGTTTGCAGAGCCCCTGATATGCCTAAACAGTAGAAACCCCCCACAAGTGACCCCATTTTGGAAACTAGACGCCCCAAGGAACTTATCTAGATGTGTGGTGAGCACGTTCAACCCCCAAGTGCTTCACAGAAGTTTACAACGCAGAGCCGTGAAAATAAAAAATCATTTTTCTTTCCTCAAAAAAGATGTTTTAGCAAGCAATTTTTTATTTTCACAAGAGTAACAGGAGAATTTGGACCCCAATATTTGTTGCCCAGTTTGTTGTGAGTATGCTGATACCCCATATGTGGGGGTAAACCACTGTTTGGGCGCACGTCAGGGCTCGGAAGGGAAGTAGTGACATTTGAAATGCAGACTTTGATGGAATGGTCTGCGGGCGTCACATTGCATTTGCAGAGCCCCTGATGTGCCTAAACAGTAGAAACACCCCACAAGTGACCCCATTTTGGAAACTAGACCCCCGAAGGAACTTATCTAGATGTGTGGTGAGCACTTTCAACCCCCAAGTGCTTCACAGAAGTTTATAACGCAGAGCCGTGAAAATAAAAAATAATTGTTCTTTCCTCAAAAATTATGTTTTAGCAAGTAATTTTTTATTTTTGCAAGGGTAACAGGAGAAATTGGACCCCAACAGTTGTTGCCCAGTTTGTCCTGAGTACGCTGGTACCCCAAATGTGGGGGTAAACCACTGTTTGGGCGCACGTCGGGGCTTGGAAGGGAGGGAGCACCATTTGACTTTTTGAATGCAAGATTGGCTGGAATCAATGGTGGCGCCATGTTGCGTTTGGAGACCCCTGATGTGCCTAAACAGTGGAAACCCCTCAATTCTAACTTCAACACTAACCCCAACACACCCCTAATCCTAATCCCAACTGTAGCCATAACCCTAATCACAAACCTAACCCCAACACACCCCTAACCACAACCCTAACCGCAACACACCCGTAACCCTAATTCCAACCCTAATCCTAACCCTAATCCCAACCGTAGCCCTAATCCCAACCCTAACCACAACTGTAACCCCAACACACCCCTAACCCTATCCGTAACCCTAACCACAAGCCTAATCTTAACCCTATTTCAAACCCTAGCCCTAATTCCAACCCTAACTCTAATTCCAACCCTAACCCTAAGGCTATGTGCCCACGTTGCGAATTCGTGTGAGATTTTTCCGCACGATTTTTGAAAAATCTGCAGGTAAAAGGCACTGCGTTTTACCTGCGGATTTACAGCAGATTTCCAGTGTTTTTTTGTGCGGATTTCACCTGCGGATTCCTATTGAGGAACAGGTGTAAAACGTTGCGGAATCCGCACAAAGAATTGACATGCTGAGGGAAATACAACGCAGCGTTTCTGCACGGAATTTTCCGCACCATGGGCACAGCGGATTTGGTTTTCCTTAGGTGTACATGGTACTGTAAACCTGATGGAAAACTGCTTCGAATTCGCAGCGGCCAATCCGCTGCGGATCCGCGGCCAATCCGCTGCGGATCCGCTGCCAATCCGCTGCGGATCCGCTGCCAATCTGCTGCGGATCCGCTGCCGATCCGCGGCCCATCCGCTGCGGATCCGCTGCCAATCCGCTGCGGATCCGCTGCGGATCCGCTGCCGATCCGCTGCGGATCCGCTGCCGATCCGCGGCCGATCCGCTGCGGATCCGCTGCCGATCCGCTGCGGATCCGCGGCCGATCCGCTGCGGATCCGCTGCCGATCCGCTGCGGATCCGCTGCGGATCCGCGGCCGATCCGCTGCGGATCCGCTGCCAATCCGCTGCGGATCCGCTGCCGATCCGCGGCCCATCCGCTGCGGATCCGCTGCCAATCCGCTGCGGATCCGCTGCCAATCCGCTGCGGATCCGCGGCCGATCCGCTGCGGATCCGCGTCCGATCCGCTGCCGATCCGCTGCGGATCCGCGGCCGATCCGCTGCGGATCCACGGCCGATCCGCTCTGTGTGCACATGCCATAACCCTACCCCTAATTACCCTACCCGTAACCCTAACCCTACCCCTAACCCTACCCCTAGTTCTAACCCTAGTTCTAACCCTAACCCTAGAGGAAAAAAAAAAAAAAAAAAAATTCTTTATTTTATTATTGTCCCTATGGGGGTGATAAAGGGGGGGGGGGGGTTATTTATTATTTTTTTATTTTG